>NW_006209346.1:176317-189141 GCF_000334495.1 Tupaia belangeri chinensis
ACTCTCCCATATCCCTTCTCAAACTTTTCGATTCTTTTATCTCTGTTATAAATACATATAGTACTTCATGTTATCTAGTAACTCCTTTTCAAATTGTAATAAGTTGTATAATTATTTGTCTATTCCTGTCTATAGAGGCTTCAAGAAACAAAAACTACTTCTATATTCACTATCGTAACTTTAGTGTTTTATGATTTCACAGCATAATAGACATTCAAAAATCCACTCATTAAATATTTATTGTATCACATTCAATAAATGATAGCCAATATTTATCTAATACTTACAATGTTCCATACACTGTCCAAAGGACTCTACATTTATTTATTAATTAAATACTTTTATCTATTAAATAGATCCTATCATTCCCATTATATGGGTGAAAAAATTGAGGCACAGTGAGGTTAAGTAACTTCTCCAAGTTTAGATAGCAGTAAGTGGTGGTACTGGAATATAAACCTAGGTAGACTAGCTCCAGAGACCAAGCCTGTAATCACTATACTCTTCAAAAGTCTTTCTTATATATACTTAATTTGTTCAGAAAATAATTAGACAGTGATGGTCCTCCATCTCTGATTACTTTCTTGTGTCACTGTTCTTTAATACCAATAGAAGTGGATAATTAAGTTTCTTGAGAGTTCTTTTACATGAGCTGTAGATATTTTAACTGGGTAAGCACAGACTCAGTATGTAAATGCGAAAACCACAGTCTTTCAGGAGAGCAGGTTTGGGGAAGGGTAAGGACACTGAAAAAGTGGGAGGTAGAGCAAAAAGGAATAATGCCATGAGCTTGGCCCATCAAAATTGTAGTTTTACCTGGTCTAACTGCCACTGTTAAAAAAGAGAGGGGGGGGAGAGAAACTTAGACCATGTGTTTATAACAGGACCTATGGCTTAGCAAAAAAAGATGATGGAATTTAGAATTGGAGAATTTAGATTCCTTCCGTCTTTTCCTTCCTCTGTCTTTCCTTTCTCCTTCCCTCTCCTCTCCCTCTCCCTTCCTTCCCTTTCAACCTCTCCCTCTTCATATTATTTTGAGCAAATTGTTAGACATGTTGAAGCCTCAATTTTATCATGTGTACAATGGAAAATGTTTGTCATAATACTATTAATTTCTGTCTCATGAGGTTTATTTTTTTAAGTTAAAAATGAGATATGCAAGTGAAAATGCCTGAACTGTCAAGTTACATACACGAAAGCTAGCTGTGATTGCAATTTTTTTTTTAACTTGTAGTCTTAGAGTTTGCTAAGAGATCAGCATCAAAATGACCTACTTTTCACTGTTATTTCCCTTGGGGGCAGCAAACCTCTTCCTTCGTGAGTCCACCCAGAGTGAAATCCTTGTCATATGCAATTGTGAAGCTCCATATTTATAAAGACGTATTAACCAAGTCCTGCCTAAAGAAAGGCCACATAGGCTTATAAACTTTGCCTTTGGAAGAGCTGTATTACAGAGTTTGTACACGTTCTCCAGTTCCTGTGATTTGTGCTAAGAACGTTTTCCTTAAAGTTAAAACAACATGCCTCTTGAAATGTTGTACTCTAACACAGGTGTGTTTCATTTACCAAATCCTCATCCAAAGAAACTACATACCTTTGGGTATAATTACGAAGAGGAAAAGGTATTGCTCGCTAGAATGGAGAAAAATGGTAACCAGGACTCCCAAATAGATGGGCCAATATCCCCAACCTAACACCTTAAAATACAGAGGTTGATTTCCATATACATGAGATTATTTCACATTTTAACAAACACTTAATGCTCTATGTGGATGAATGTAAGAATGAAATAGGCATGGTTACTTCAAGGTACATAGCATCTAGGAAGGAACACAGACGTAGGGACATCGACAGGGCTAGAAGCTTGCAGATAAAGTCAGAGTCCTAAACTGAATGTAAAGACTCTAATACACACTTCCTCCTTCTAAGGATCAGAAGAGCAGGGGACTACACAACTGGCCTTACCATCCATTTTTGTATGTATTCTCCTATTCTACCTTCCCCTATTAGAGTAGGATATTTTTTCTTATCCTCATTTTACTTATAAAGAAATGTAGTCTCAAGGAACGTAGGTAATTTGCCTGAGTTTACACACTGAGGTAAGATAAAGGATGAGAACCAAGTCACGTGTTCTGAGTGAATATTACACAGCCTTTCTATGCTAATGGCGCTGTTAGGTGGATCAGAAACCAGGAGAGACTGACGAAATGACAATATTTAAAAAAACAATTATACAATTTTAAATAGAAAAGACCCCAGAGTAAGAGGCAACATTAAATGCACATTTTTCAGGAATACAAGCATTCTTTAGTGCCTGGTTGAATCCTCTATTTCATAGACCAAAATATAATCTTGCTGGGAATCTAGAGGGGATTATTTACTTTAATAATTTAACCTCTGACTTCTTAGCTTGTGCCTTAAGGTAAAACAGAGATAATCATACTCCTTCCGTGTCTATCACATTGAGACGTTGCAAGGATGAATGAATAGTGTGCTTGTAGCTCCTCTGAGGAAAGAGCTATTGGAATGCTGTGTATTATTACCAGATTAATTGCAATTGCCCATCCATTTTCTCTTCCTGTTTCTCAGGGTCAAATGCATTGTCTACCAGACCTGTATGAGGAAGAAAATCTTCCTTCGCCACTCTCGTTGGAGTGAAAGAGGGAGAGAAGGGGAGAAGAAAAGGGAGGCTGGTTCTCCTTGCTTCTTCTCTGGGAATTTTTGAAAAGTAGGATTGAAATCTCAGATGGACTGCATGACCATACATGGTCCCATTACTTGTTCTGACTCCCTTGAAATTTGCTTCTATGATATTAAGCATTGTTTAGTTTTGTTTTTCCCTCCTTTTTCTTCTAAGTTTAGGTATTTATTTCTTCCGTGAGGGAGAGAGAGCATCCTCAATAAGGCACTGACACCACAATCCACCTTCAGCCCTCAGCCAGGCCTAGATCATGGGCAAATGGGTGCCTGGTGTCCTCAGGAAGATTTGAACTGGGAATCTTTGACATTCCCTCTCAGAGCTTCGCTCTTTACCACTGCACTACCACCTGGCCCTAATCATTGTTTCTACTCTGAGTCATCTTATATAAGGTGTGAATAGGGCCCGCTTCATGGATATGCAATCTGTATGAGCACATAAGACCCCGTGCTCAGAAGGGCTCCTTATTTATTGTCTTTAAACTTGTGATAATTGTGCCTTTGAACTTGTGCTTTGTAAATGAAGTCTGAGGGACAATAGAATATGCGTCAGTGGCCTAAAGCCTTGGTTCGTTCCCTGTCCCACTTCCTGCCACCTGCTTGGCTCCTTTGGATGAGTTCTCAATCATCCTTTTCTCTGATCCCTAGCCTTCCAGGAACTATCCAACCTCCTTCTCCCATCCCCATCCGTGACTGCACTTCCCCCCATCTCCTCAGGGTCCTGTGTACAGGTAGAAGGTCTGAGTTAGGCATGTGTGCCTGGCACAGCCTCAGGTGAGGCATGGTAGCAGCTGTAACTGCCTAGATTGGCATGGCTGGACAGCAATGGGGCAGACAAAGACCACCATGTCTTGGTGGGAGTGAGCCTTTTGCCCACTCTTGATGCAGGTGCCTCACACGTCCCAGAGCAGAGGCTGCAGTACACTTAGGGGTACACCCAACTACCCAATGGATGTTCTGTTGTGAATTGGGATGTGGAACCACAGGAAAGAAAAGTGTGTGATTTGATTTCTCCAAAGCCTTCCTCTGGCTGGGCACAGCTCATCAGTGTGGCAGCTGACAGGAAGGGAGACCCAGCAGGTGGCGATTAGTGCATGGGTCCCAAGTCAGAGAACGCAAGTCCGAGGTCCCTGGAAGAATATGCACACACCTCCTGCTGTCCCCACACCTGAGAGACTACAATCAATATCAAATAAGATATACCAAGCCATACATTCAGATGTCACACATGTACCATGAAAGTATTTTAAACTAAAGATGACTAAATAAAAAAAGGCATAATACAGCAGATTGAGCGAGAGACCAGAGAAGAAAGGAAAGAGCTTCATTCTTTACCTTTCACCGTGCTTTTTTCCTGCCTTTCGAAAACGGGCCCTCACACTTTGATTTTGTTCTGGTCCTGCAAATAATGCAGCTGATTTTTACTGTGAAATCCTTGTCATATGTGCAATTTCTCCTGTCCTAGTCCTCCTCACACTCTCCCCTTCCCACCCCCCTCAATGCCAGGCCTTTAGGTTTCTTTGGTTGCTATTAATAATTATTTCCATGGGGGGGGGGCAGCAGATGGCATAATGGTTACATTGCTGGACTCCCATGTAGTCAACCACAGTTCAAGTCCCAGACTTGGCAGCTTCAAACTCGCACTAGATGCATGTGTGTGCATGCCCAAAATCCCAAGAGGAGGATAGAGGAAAAAAGATTTCAGCATGGCCATCCCCCCAGGGGGTGATGTCTCACTATCTATCTCTCTGTCTGTCCAGCAAGTGCACGTGTCTTATAGCAAAAGTCTCACAAGAAAATAAATTTTAAAAATAAAAAATAATTACTCCTTCATATCAGTCACCTGCTAATAACTGGCTACTACACCAGATACTTCATATGTTTCACCTCATCTAATGTCTTTAGAATTTGGGGGGATAAATACGCCTATCTCTATTTTACGGATATAGGAATTGAGGTCCAGGATCACACAGCAACTGGTAGAAAAGCAAGTCAATATCCTAATTCTTACTCTAAAACTGGTGCTTTTTCCACAGCTGTACCATTCAGCCTCTGGGTGCTTGGGTGTTTACCAGCTGCTCAGGTCGACACCTTGGTTTCTATTCTCCCAAGTATTTCTTGAGTATCTTTCATGAACCAAGTCCTGATGTAGTGCTAGAGTTACAACATGGAGGCCTGGGCTATTTCCTTGGTTGTATCTATAAGTAGCAGGTGTGCGATGCCCTCCATACTTATTTACTGTGTGCCTTCACTTGGTAACTATGATAAGATAGCCATACTATGGGACACCAAGAAAGTCTTGATTGTGGATTAGGAAGTGGGACCAACAGATGGCATGGAAGTAAGAGCGCTGGATCCTGATGGCTAATTTCATGGTTCTAGTCCCGGGCCCGGCAGCTTAAAATTCAGGCTGGGCACATGTGCACATGTGCTCAAAATCCTGAGAAGAGGATGGAGGAGAAGGCATTACAGCATGGCCATCCCCCTGGGGATGCTTTCTCATTTTCTCTCTCTCTTTTTGGTGATGACATGCACCCTATAGAGAAAAACTTAAAAAAAAAAGAAAGTTTAGCAAGTAGGGGCTGGCTTAGTGGCACAGCAATAACATACTATTCAAGAAATACTGGGTCCATAGGGAAGACCACAGGTTTGTGTCTCTGATCCACCTGCTGTTCCAGAAATCTGTACCCATGATCCTACCTGGCTCCAAAGAGTTGGGGGAATTGTGGTGTGAGACCAGTTAAGAGTACCTGTCTCTCTCTCGCATGAAAGAAGAAAATAATGCTTTTTTTAAAAATTGGAAAGTGACTAATTTACTAACATAACCTCAAAAAAGAATTATTTTTGCTTAAAAAGTATCGTTGACCTGACAAAAAGTGGGTGACAGAGCAGGGTCTTATCACATCCATTGGCCGGTCACCCACATCTCACTTTGTGCCAACTCTGGACGCATTCAAGTGCTCGTTCTGTGTACTCAGCAATGAATGAGCTGGGTGTGGGGGGGGGGGGGGGCCTAGTTGGCATATCTTTGAGAGTCTTCCCTTTTTTTAGTGCTTCTGCTAGGATAATTACTATATATCTTTTGTCAAGCTGAAGTGGAAATCAGATCTCTTTTTTCCTTCTTCAAGAAGGAGAAATGTGAAACATCATCCCCTAGTTGTTTTGCATATCAGCTGATTCAGAAGGCTCTGAGCAAACTGCTCTCCCCCACCCCCACCCCCACAGGATTCTGGTGAATGTCTGATCCTAGTTATAGAGAACCACAGGTTGTGATGTGGACCACACCAATGCGGTAAAGCCCAAGGAGCTGGGAGGCGGTTGGGCTTTTTCTTTTATGAGAGGCAGGGAATGAGGATGGGAGAGTTCTATCTCCTCATGAAAAACTTCCTGGGAAGAAGTGCTTTTCTGGAAGAAATCAGAGGAGGCAAAGGGGTGTTTAGGACACTCTAGAGGGTAAGTAGAGAGAATCTTTCGGTTGAGACAGCATTGCAAAGTTGAAGAGGAAGAAAGGAAGGAAGGTACGTGCAAGTCTAGCTTGAAATGAGTTTTTATTAAAAACACCTCAATTCTTGTCTGCACATTTTTGAGGAGTGTGAAAAAAAAAAAAGCGGGGGAACTCACTTCCAGTGGTTTTGTGGCTTTTTAAGTATGATATACAGGATATTGAATTTTAACCCCTGTTTATCCTGAAGTATTCGATATTTTAGGGGTAAACAAAGCAACTGTTCTCTGAAATGTGCGTCTGTGACCAAGTGATTTCAGTCACTTAAAATCACTCTGGGGTTTCTTCCCTTTTCTGCTTCAAGTGTTTGAGTGCCACACACATACAATTATTCATGGAATAATAAAAAGCTATGTGGTCTCACTAAGATTTCTGCGTAGCTGTATTAAAAATGTGTTGTAAATCTGATGGGAATGTTACATTAGAGCACCATGCGGGATTTTTTATTTTATTAATGTCTATTGTATATTTGCATTCCAGAAAGCTTGTTAGAATTAAAGGGGTGTTGACTTAAAATAGTCAAAACCAGTCATTTATGCAGGAGAGGCTGACTGCTTTTTATAACTGTCTGTAGCATCATTAATTCATTTAGCATTTATAAAATTAATTCAGTGTTTATTAACCTAGGTTTCTTAAGTCAATAACCTGGAGTATTTGTTTAGACCCACAAACTTTTGGGTATGCAGTAACATATTGAGGATACATAAAATAAAGTTTTAATTATCCAGCAAAAATGGGATCTTGAAAACACTATTTTTAAAATATGGACCACTGAGAAATATTTCCAGAAAAATCTAAGTTCCTAACGTGACACATCAGAGCCCCTAACTCCAATAGAAATTACAATCCATAGCAGAGTTCACATCTGGCTCCACCGGAAAGTCCGGTTCAGAATTTCCCTGTAATCCCGGCGCCTGCAGAAGGGAAGTTTTAGCTTTGTTTAGTATAACAAGAGCCACAGGACTCCCAGACCAATAAACGTGTTCACGTAAAACTCCAGACAGTCTCTCTCAGGCTGAAATCTTATCAGGGAGACCTCGTTTCGCCTCTAATTAAAGGAGACGTGGAGAGGCGAGGATAGCTTGTGCCTCTTACTTGTGGGTCGGTGTTTGCTACATTAAAAGTTATTCCAACAAGACCGCATTCCCCTGAATGAACGACTGCCTATTCCGATGGTCAAACAGTTTCCTCCCAAATTTCGACTGTCCGTTTCATTTCAAAGAAAAAGCAAACTGAGAAAAAGCTTTCCTCACTTCTCCTCCAGACTGCAAACACTCAGAAATGACATCACTCACCCTAAACAGCCTGGGGATGACTAAGGCAGAGAGAGCCTGAGAAAACGGGCTGCTTCTGCCTTTACTTTTGGGACATTTATGCAGATGAGCTTATAAGAGCCGGTTCCCCGCCTTCTTCCTCAGAGGAAGTTTCTTGGTAGATCACTGACACCTTATCCAGGCGGGGGGGGGGGGGGGGCAAACTTGGCTCCCTCCATCCTGGGCAGAGCACCACGGTGATTTGCTCTCCTGGTGGAGAGAGCTGGAAGGAAGGAGTCAGCGTGCAAATAATGAAGGAGCACGGGGCCACCTTCAGTAGCGCCAGGATCAGCGGCGGCAGCGGGGGCTCAGGATCAGCGGCGGCAGCGGTGACTCTGCTATGGACAGCCTGCAGCCACTCCAGCCTAACTACATGTCTGTGTGTTTGTTTGCAGAAGAATCTTATCAAAAATTAGCAATGGAAACGCTGGAGGAATTAGACTGGTGTTTAGACCAGCTAGAGACCATTCAGACCTACCGCTCTGTCAGTGAGATGGCTTCTAACAAGGTAAGAGATGACCGTTTTATTCATTAAAGTATGACTGAGCCGAGAGCTCCAGCTCCCCCACTTCATCTGCAAGTGTGCGGCAGGGGCAAGATTATGTTTGCTGATCTGTCTCAGAAGATGCTGTTCCAAGGTGCCACACTTTGTATGTGTCTTGATGCTACAGCAAAAGTTTAAAAGCCTCAGTAAGCTTTAGTTCCCTGACACCAAACTTCGTTCTTGTTGATGCAGTTCAGACTATGTGTAAGGTGAAATGTTTCTGTAAATCTTCCAGATTGCAATGCAATTGAAAATGTCTGTCTTATGAACAATTATCAGGAAACTAAAATCTGAGTCTGTAGGATAGAATGTATGACATGCGGCCTTTCAGTCACGTGTTACATAAATGTATTTAAACAACAAATTAAATTGACCTTACCATATCAATGGTAGAAAATGGTTTGCCCACGAGTTTGATAAGTTCCTTCTGAAAATAAAGACATGATAGAATTTTCTAACATTTCTTTTGTGATCCTAGCATGACCTAATATTAAAAAGAAACAACATACTTTGTCTCCAAAAACAAAAACAGAAAGTTATATTTTTAAGCTTGCTTATTTTCATAGTGGACTTTTTAAAAATTGAGTTTCACCCACAATGCCAAAAAAAAAGTAAAGAAAAAGGTAGTGTTTATTTACCATGCCCAAACAAAACTTAGTGTTGAAGTCAAAGAGGTTTAATTATCTATCAGTGTATCCTTTTTAATTAACACTTGCATTTAGAGTGCTAATTTATGTAGCAAGATTTGTTGCTTTTTATATGTATTTTTTCTTGGAAAATGTTTTACATAAAGTTATATATTTGGGTATATATGTGTACACATGCGCATATATATATTGACATATACACACACGTACACACACATACCACACATATTTTGATGGGAAGCCTTAATGCTGTACGTTCATAAGGGCACATTTCAATTTTCAATTATTCTAACCTGAGGTCTGGTTTTATGTTTCTGGGGCTGGGAGAAGATTTCACTCCACACCTGCCAACATGCCCTTCCTAGCAGCGAGGTGCAACATTGAGTTTGTGTCCCTTCTCCCTCTTTCCTGGGTTAAAGTGTCACCTTGGATCAAGGCTTGCTGGCTCCTGCTCAAATGATTTTTGGGTACAGGAAGCCATGCATCCCTAGGAGATCCTGAAAGAGGGGATGGGGGGAGCTCTTCATACTGGGAAGCTCTTTGTTTATTAGT
Organism: Tupaia belangeri chinensis; assembly: GCF_000334495.1. NCBI lineage: Eukaryota > Metazoa > Chordata > Mammalia > Scandentia > Tupaiidae > Tupaia > Tupaia belangeri. The sequence continues at coordinate 185,573 of NW_006209346.1, forward strand.
TAATCAAAAGGCAAAAATAAATCCATTTCTGAAGTTTTAGTTTGGAAATCAAGTTGAGGGGGAAAAAAAGAGAGAAGGACACATTTGAGGTTTAACTATTTACTGACTTTTCTCTGAAGTTCTCAATTGCCAAATTCAGGGATTTTCCAGGCTGGGGTAAAACTCAACCAACAGCTTCCCCATAAGAGGGGTTTAACTGCGTAAGTTCTCCAAATCGTTCTGGGTCTCAGGTCGAAGGACTTTCATACACGCTTGTGACTACTTTGGAACATGAGCAGATAGATACTCTGTTTTCTGTCTCTTGAGATAACTGATACCCATTCAAGACATAGTTTCAATCTTACCAGGTAGTTTTTTGACAGGTTTCACCATGAGGACATAGTGAACTTTCAGTCACTGAGATAAATTAGGGAACTCACTCCAGGAGGAGAAAAAGAATACTTCCTGGGAAACTTCAGCTTGCCATTATCTTTTATGTGTTGGTGCCTTGTAGGTTCTGACACCCCTCCCCCCCAGTCTACAGAGCTTAATTTAGTTAGACATGGTCTTGCAAATTGATAGAAAAGACTTATATTCAGCATAGTAGTTGCTGAGGCTCTGAGACAGGCTCTGTGTAGGTCCTGGTGAGAATTCCAATCCCTCAGGCTTCCGCTCCTTCTTAATGGTGTCCTGTGCAGGAAGCAATGAAAGTTGAATAGAGCTAACCCTAAAGTAAGGGCTAAACCTCAATGTTGACATGGTTAGCTTAAGTCTCAGGCATGCAGCCTCACCCACTTTCTATATGGGCAGTGGAAAGGTTGTAGGGCAAAGCAATTGTCTAGTAGATGATTTATGCTCAACTGACAGCTGAAGTCAATTTTAATTTTTAAAAAGATCTCTTTTTTACTCTACTATCTTTTCGGTCTTAAGTTTTGATATTCCAGATAATTGTCTCAAAGAACACTTAAGCACATTTTTGTGGCCACCTTAAAGAAATGGATCTTTATCAGTTCTTCAGAAACTGAATTATCTATGGTTAAAAAAAAATAGAGGCGAAGAGGTGGCATGGTGGTTAAGGCACTGGACTTTCACAGGGCCATCCACAGTTCCAGGCCCAGGCCTGGCAGCTTGCTTTCTCACTTTTTATCTCTCTTTCTCTCTCTCTGGTCAAATTAAAAAAGAATAATAATTAAAATAAAATAAGTAATTCTTAAAGAATCCACATTTAATTTTAAATTTTACCAAAATTATTTGAGATTCTCATCAATCTTGCTATTTAAAAAACATCATCATCATCACTATCGTTACTTGGTTATATTTTGTTTACTTTCATTGAACAAAGAGGGAGCCACAGCAAATCGCTGAGTTAAAGTCCTGAATGACATGCATGAAGACATTTTATAGAGGAAGTACAGGAGGAGCACAGGCTTTGGAGTCAGAAAATCATGGTTCAAATCCTGTCTGTATATTCGTTAGCTAGTTGACATGGGAGAATTTCACTCTTTAAGATGAAATTTAGGCAGAAAATTCATATCCAACTCACCAACTGCTGTGAAGATTCAATGAGAGAGTGTATCTAAAACACTCAGCAGGCACTTGTGTAGTAAAAATCAGTTTCTGATAGCTCACTCATAGCTTCTACAACATTTTTAAAAATAAATTGTGTGCCTAGTTCTGTTTCAGTTAAGTGATCACTGAGTTTTATTCGTGATGTCTGCGAACTGAGTGGTGGCAGAGAGCCACTGTTATGTTGAGGAGGTGGCTGAGAGTTGCATATGTACTAGTCTACATGCACATGGTAGAGATCTAGTGTGTCTGATGGAGAGAAAGCAAGCAATCTTTCATATTCACTTCGTGGGATAGAGTTGTGCTTTGTTTGTTTTCCCGAACCCTTTTTACATTTTGAAGAAAACTACGTGACTCAAAGATGGTCATAGGCTTTCCCAAGTATATTTCAGAGCCCAGGAAGTTAGAAAAGTCCCCCTTTCTGACATATACAACCATAGATTTCTCCTTGGCTCAACATGGATTGATCATTTTAATGCTGACCACAGGCCAAGTGGAATTCCGACATTTTAAAGAATGAGGCAGCCAGGTAGATTAGTATTATTTTCCCCCAAGAATTACAAAGAGGAGTAAGTTCAGCAGAAAAAAGGAGTTTTACAATGCTATTGCATTGTTTTTCAAGATAAAAAGGACATCTTGTGAACAAACCTTCTGCCAGCATCCCAAGTTTGGTTAGATGTGTTAAAACCATTTGCTTAACGACAGATTGCCTTCTTAGATTTGTGCATTAATTTTTGTGTTTTAACTTTCATCGCCCCCTAAATTAGAAGAATTGTCTTACACTTCAGCGAAATGCATCAGAGCATGAGTTCCTCAGTGGCAAAACAGTCAGATGTTTTGAAAACAGGATGCGTTGGCTCTGCATTATAAAAAGAGGAACGGAAAGAGAAACAGTATAGAAAGGAAGAAAGCAAATAACCTCAGCAGGATCCCCAGCCCAACACGGCATAAACAGTGACCTATCTTCCTGACCTTCACTATGGCTCAGTTCCTGACCTCGTGTCACCAAAGCCGATGGACGTCATTGGAGGAGGATAGGAGGAATGGCGCAGCTGCTGTGAGGGGGACTAGAAATTCCTGTCTCCTTCCTGACAGACGCAGACCGAAAAGTACACGGTTGCAACAACAGTGGCTGAGGAAGGGCCAACCCAGAACAATCCCAGGGAGACGTAGTAGTGACTGCTGGGGAGTGGAGAGTTGTTTCTTACTCCCTTTTACTGAGAAACATTGTCTCTCACCTAGAATTTTCAAGTGAATGATGTCAAAAGGGTCATTCATACCCAGCATGTTGAACACTTCAAAGAATGAACATACTGTGGTATTCAGCAAGAGGCTGCATTCAAGCAGTCTAGTCACTGCCCCAAGTTACCTGCACACTCCCCCTTCTTGCTTTACCCTGGGGCTATTTCTTATGCTGTACAAAGGTTTGGGTCCTGTGAGTGAACCTGGCTGTCCTGAATTTTAGTAGAATGAAGCATCGGGACCTTCCACTTCAGGAAATGTTTGCTAAAGTAACGAAAAGACAGGCACTGGAAACGGGAGGTCCTTTTCTCTCAAGGCATTGTGAAGTCAGCGACAGATAGGCTCACCCTTCACCAGGAAGTAAGTCCTCCTGGCCATGCAGGTTTATTTTTCCAGTTCTTCAGGTGTAGCCGTCCTGGAGTCCTGAATACTGAGCTTTATAACAACTAATTACCTGTGTCTTGGGTGAAAAGGAATAAAGTCACACCATTCTGGCAGCCTGGAACCACCTGGGATCCAGGTTGCATGACACTGAAGGTGATATGACAGGCTAATGGCCCTAACGCCAGGTGAGTCATTTTCTATCTAACTGAATAATCAATAATTGGGAAATTTTGGACCCAGAAAAAGCAAAAGGAAATAGATCTTATCAGACAACGGATTCATCTGAGGACTTTCTCAGGAAGATGGTAGACAGTTGAGAAACTGACGGCACTTTTGCCGAAAATTCAGTGCTAGGATTAGAGTAGGGTCGCCCTTCGCGCAAGAGATTTGTGTCTTTC
>NW_006209346.1:189271-205180 GCF_000334495.1 Tupaia belangeri chinensis
TTTCCCTAGACCCTGCACTTTAAGAAAGCCTGAGCCTAGGCTTCTTCCAGCTGCCCTCTGCCCCAGGAGGGGAGGAGCTGGTGAGCCCAGGGAGCAGATGCGTTCCACCGCTAGACCACACTTTGCATCTGCTAGACCTCCACATTCTCTGTCCAGATGGCTTTGAATCCAACTCCACAGCTTGTGTGGGCCTTTTGCCTGCACGTGCTGTAGGCGTACACAGCCTTAGGTCCAAGAGGTAGCCAAGAGACAGCAACTGCAGGTGGAAGGGGAGCTGTATGGGAGGAGTTTGGACATGCAGGCTGTGACGGGGCTCACACGGGCCTGTACAAGAGGCTCTTTCTGATGGGAAGAAGAGGATAGGGTGTGGTCTAGCAGCTAGATTCCCTTGCACTACCATATCCAGTGAGTTTGAGAAAAATCTGGCTTAATCTGACCTCCCGGCTGTCAGGAAGGGGTATCTATCAAGGTGGGCATATAAACAATAACTCAATTTACCTTCATTTAGTCTTGTAGTAGGTTGCGCCACACATATTAGAGGTGATTCAGATTAGAGGGCATAATTAAATGGCTCTGACAGGCAAGTGGGCATTTATGTATTTTTGGCCCAACTTTTCTTTCTTTACTGCTTCTTTTTATATTAGAATGAGGTATAGAGAAAGCAAAGCAATGTGGAAAGAGCCTGGAATGAATGAGGAGTTTAAGATCTGCTCTACCTTTATTTAGGCAGGTTCTCAGACACAAATCATTTTGAATCTATACATTTTCTTATCTGGAAAAAAAAGTTATTTGGAGAAGACTACCTCTATGTTCTCCCTCAGCTCTTGAATTTATCGATAGAATGATAATAATAAACAACCATGCTACTTTTACATGTGTATACTATGTTTAATGTAACATTATGTTAAGTTCTTTGCCTACATTCTGTCATCAACCTCCTTTGAAACAGATTCTATTGGGTCAGGAAAAATCTTGATGTATTTTTGCATAGATAAACAGAAAAAATACATCATAACTTTTCCGACGACCCACTATTATTATCCCTCTTTTACAGATGAGTATAGTAAGGCTTAAAGAGTTGAAATAACTTACTCAAGATAAATAAGAAAGCCAGAGTTCGTACCTATGACCATCTGACTCAACACTAATGATTCTAACGAGACAGATAAATACAGGGAAAAAAGTTTAGAGATATTAATAATTCTTCTCAGGGAATTTTGTGGGTTGATGGGATATCTTAAACTGACCATCATTGGTTAGATCTGGTTTAAAATCCTCATCTCCATCTACTATATTCTTGACCTCTAGGCTAGTCATTAATCACTCCATACTCAGTCTTCTTGACTCAAAACAATGTCTACTAATATATGTAAGGGAAAGAATAACCTTAGTTTGGGGCCGGCAGGTGACATGGTGGTTAAGGGTGCTGGACTCCCACATGGCTGACTGCGGTTTGGGTCCCGGACCTGGTGACTTGCTTTCTCACTTTCATTCTCTCTCTCTCTCTGTACTTCTCTGATCAAATTGAAATAGATGAATGAATAAATAAAGTTAAATTCTTTAAATTCTTTTTTTAAAAAAAAGAATAACCTTAGTTATAGAAAATAGTAAAGCACTCATAAAAATGTGAATAACAATATTAACATAATGTACTGCCTGTTATAGGTCAGTTTGTTAAATTCAAGCTCTATTTGTTTCCTTAAATTCCCTAATATGGCCTACTATAAGACAGTAAAGTCTGATTAAAGGAGACCAATCTACTGTCAAATTCCCATTTTCCCTGCCCTCAAAATAAAAAAGATCATGGAGAAAAGCTATTCTTTTATTATTATTATTTTTATAATTTATTGTTGATTGAGCTTTGTGGTGCAGTGGTAGTGTACCGCTCAAAAAAAGCCAGATCCCACATGGTGATTGAAGTTTGAGTCCCTGAACTGGTCAGCCTGAATTTCACTGCCACAAGCATACATGTCCAGGATCCAAATGGCTAATGAACTGGAAGAAGGGGATTGTGATATGACCAGACCCTGTGGAAGAGTTCTCCTACCCCTATTGCATGTTTACGTATGCCCTCTATCATGAATAAAGAAAAGAATTATTATCATTCAAAGATTAGAGATTTTATTACATACTACATCCTTTCCATTGCATGAACCATGACCCTAAAACAGAGAATTAATACTTCAGTAATAATAATTTATATGGGAAAATTTTCTAGAAGTAACACATAGACTGTTTTGCTTGGACTTTGTCTTCGAACTAATATAGAAGGGATTAAGCTGTTTATTCTTTATTCATCATTGTTTTGATTACTCTTAGATATAGCTGTATTTTTTTGAGAATGCTATTCAGTATTCTAAATTCAAGTCCTAGCAAACTTTAGTAAATCAAAGAGTTTGCGAGTTATTTAGTGTTTTGTAATAAATTTGATTTGTAATCTGTTTGGTTAATTTAAATACCTCCATACTGGTATTTACAAAACCATTTTCCTTTTTCTCTTTTATTTGGAGAGGTTTTTGCTGTAAGTTGTGTGTACTCGCCAGAAAGATAGAAAGATACAGAGAGACAGAAAGCAAGAAATCACCCCACGGGGGGTGGGGGGCATGCTGCAATTCCTTCTCCTCCATTCTCCTCTCAGGATCTTGGGCACACACGCACACACTGTGAGTTTAAGCCACCAGATCCGGGGCTCGGACTGTAGTTGACTACATGGGAGTCCAGCGACATAGCCATTACGCTAAACTGCTGGTCCCATACAAAACCATCTTCTTCACTGAATGCTAAACCAGTTGCCCTGATCTTTCTGCTAACTCAGTTGAGAGTCTGCAAGTGAGAAAATCTCTAAAAGATAAGTGAGAAAACATTATCTTTGTCATCATACCTCTGGCTAGCTGACAAGAGAAAATTACAGTTTCAAAATCTGATAAGTCATGTTAAGGGGAGCCTCTCTCGCTCTACCTGGAGGAAAAAAGATCACGCCCTAAAACAGAGAATTAATACTTCAGTAATAATAATTTATATGGGAAAATTTTCTAGAAGTAACACATAGACTGTTTTGCTTGGACTTTGTCTTCGAACTAATATAGAAGGGATTAAGCTGTTTATTCTTTATTCATCATTGTTTTGATTACTCTTAGATATAGCTGTATTTTTTTGAGAATGCTATTCAGTATTCTAAATTCAAGTCCTAGCAAACTTTAGTAAATCAAAGAGTTTGCGAGTTATTTAGTGTTTTGTAATAAATTTGATTTGTAATCTGTTTGGTTAATTTAAATACCTCCATACTGGTATTTACAAAACCATTTTCCTTTTTCTCTTTTATTTGGAGAGGTTTTTGCTGTAAGTTGTGTGTACTCGCCAGAAAGATAGAAAGATACAGAGAGACAGAAAGCAAGAAATCACCCCACGGGGGGTGGGGGGCATGCTGCAATTCCTTCTCCTCCATTCTCCTCTCAGGATCTTGGGCACACACGCACACACTGTGAGTTTAAGCCACCAGATCCGGGGCTCGGACTGTAGTTGACTACATGGGAGTCCAGCGACATAGCCATTACGCTAAACTGCTGGTCCCATACAAAACCATCTTCTTCACTGAATGCTAAACCAGTTGCCCTGATCTTTCTGCTAACTCAGTTGAGAGTCTGCAAGTGAGAAAATCTCTAAAAGATAAGTGAGAAAACATTATCTTTGTCATCATACCTCTGGCTAGCTGACAAGAGAAAATTACAGTTTCAAAATCTGATAAGTCATGTTAAGGGGAGCCTCTCTCGCTCTACCTGGAGGAAAAAAGATCACGTAGTTATGTTAGAGGATCAAATAGAGAACACTAGCCTTGAAAAATAGAATTACAATACATGAATGGAATAATATTTGCTTTCCATGTATGTTTTTATCGTTCCTTCTTGCCTTACTTTTCTGTCTTTTTTTTTTTTTCTCGAATATATTCCATTCTGAAAGGTCCCAAATTCTATGCCATTTTTATCTATAAAAGAAAAGCCAAGGGGAGAGCTTGGCTTTGCATTAGTCTTCCAGAGCATTTTACTTCTGTGTCAAAGTGTGTTCAGTGAGTGGAGATAGCTCAGCCATGTGGAAGCCAGGACTTACTAACCCAGAGGATGCCAGGGCAAATGTGTGCTACAGCCAGGAGGTTTCATACTCTTGAAGCTCTGTGCCAATTGCTTCCCTATACATTCCTTCACTTTCAGCGTTTTTTCAGGGACCTGCCAGCCTCTCTCTGTCTTGCCTGCTTGTATGTGATGTGTCCCTCGGCTGGTGCCAAACTGTTTAGTCTTTTGGATATTTTACTGTAACTTCCTTTGTTTGATTGACTTTTAGCCAAGTGCTTCCACAAAGAAAGGATTGTTACATTATTTAGAAATGAAGGAGACAGTAAAACTCCTGTGTCTTTTCTTCCTGTTTTAGGAGGCACCTGATAATATAGAGTAGATTTAAGGCTATAAATTATGCAGTTCTGCTCATCAATCACAGTTTTCCTTTTGCTAGTTACTTGCAATAAAATGTACCACGTTTTAATCCTAAAGCCCTCAGAGACTGCAGTTTAGCAGACTTACTAAGATAAAATTAATCTTCATGGCTCAGTCACTTTCATCTTTTAGTTTTCAAAATACAGTAATTTTTAAATTGTTTATTTAAAACCTTAAATGACCATGTCTGCTAATAACATAACGCCTAGTAGTATAACCTTAGGCAGTTATAGAATACAATTTAAATATGGATATAAGGGAGTCAAAATGAATAAGCCAATTTAAAATTTAACATGTAGAACAAGAGCTGTTGGCATGTAATATCTGAAAATGTAAATTGTAAGTAGTTTTCTTGCAAAGTAAACACTTAAAAGAGAAGTGTTCCTTAAATAAAAATATCTTCTTTCCAACTCAACGACATAGGCCACGCTAAAGCTGATCAGACAGGACAAAATGATGGGTTAATTTGACAATCATCTAATGTCTTTGTCACTACGGATGGTGAAGACCCAGATTATATTAGGCTCTCGCAACTCAAATATGGTTTCTTGATTCTTGAATCATATTACCAACATCCTAGTGGAGTTAGATTCAGCCGTGTTGGCAGCTGTATTCTGAGCAATTTCAAGAGAGATGATGAATGTCCTATAAGTGTTGTAAATCAAATTAATCTTATTCCTAGCACATAGAGATGCATTTTTATGTGTTAAGACAGTTTAAGATGAGTTTTAGTATTTGTAGACCTCTAGGGTAAACAGGGACTGCAATTATCTTGCCCTAACATATGGATAACAAACCATTGGTCTAATGATTTAAAGTCAGAGATGCAGGGGGAAAAAATAAAGGGATATTGACTAGGGGAAAATGGATCAATTTGATGTAATGTATGTTAAAGCCAATTATTCAATGCCTGAAAGATCTTTGATAATCTAACTTTAACCTTTTTGATATCTACCTATTTCTAACCATTATGTATATCATGAAGTAGGAAAAAAATAAGAGAAAATTTCCTAAAATATAGTGTAAGAAATGAAAAGAAAATTCTTCATTTTTGAATGGGTGAGAAAGCTTAGTGTTTTACCTATTGGAATAAGATATATAAGACAAAATAAGACCACTGAAGGGCCAGGGTAAATATTTGACTATAAGAGAGGAACGAACACAGATTTTTAAAAAATAGAATAACATGTCAGTAGATTCTGTTGATCAAAACAATGGGTTTTCAATTTTCTCTCTAGCCTTACTGTCAGAAAATCTATTGGAAACATGGCTTAATAGAATGAGTAAGAGTTTTATTATTACTTGAGAATGAGGAAATACAGGCTTTTACCCCTATCTCAGTATCCTATTGCCTGGAAACATCCCCTTGGCTCAAACACATCTTCCAACCCCATGCTTTGAATCTACTCCTGATAAGCCAGACTTCTACATTTTTTTGAAACCTTGCCTTAGCTTCTCCTCCTTAACCAGATTTTTGTGGGCCATTCACTTACCTCTCTTACTGGATAACACCATAGCTAACATTTCAGTTATCTGGAATTTTATTTATGTCTGCTCCAGATTGCAAGCTGTCAAGGTTTGGAATCATGTTTTGAATGCTCAAGGCTTCACTTTCTTTCAAGTTTTAGGGCTGAAAACTATCAAGGAGGTATAGCTCTGTTTCTGTTCAACTGTTATAAGGGACATAAAAAGCAATTGAAAGTTTTTGTCAGTTGCTGGTAGTAGAGTCTTGATTTATTTTATTTTAAAAGGTTGTTTGCAATTCTACTTGATTTGGTCATCCAAGAAATTTATTGGCAAGGGACTTTTGATAGATTATCCTGCTTTTAACCTATGCTAGGCTGGGTGATGAGCTCATTGGTGAATATCAGCATAATACTGAAGCTGGAATTTTTAAAAAGCATTTTCAAGAAATTTAAACTTATGGGAATATGCTCAAACTATCTTATGATGATTTGTTTTTTGGGTATGTTTGCATTTTCCCATATGATTGTGAGAAGCTAGAGACCTCCTGATGGGTTACTAATGAAATGGATTCTAACTCCCACGCTGGATATCCCACTCCTCATTCCCCTGGGTCAATTTAACTGGCCATCTGCTACCCATTTACAAAGCCGAAAGGGCACGATGCCTTCCCTACCTACAGCACCCATCAATTCTGATTGCTACTGCTGGCTCCGTGGTGTACCTAAGATGATTTAGATATATCTGTGTTTACTAAGGCAATAGGTATGTTTTTCTTGGCCAGACACAATACATTTTTTGTTCTTGACATGGTGAGCTGCCAATAAATTTTTCCCTGCTGTATTTTGACACTCAATATCTGGTTGCACAAGCTTATTTGCATCTTTTATCCATTGCACGAGAGCTTCCCTGAGAGTAGCTTGACAAGATTTACTAGTGTAGTTTATAAAATATTTTAAAATTACTGTAATTTGTTTCATATTTATTGGAATTCATTTTAAATGACCTTGTATTGATATTCTGCTTTCGTATGTTTAAGATATTAAGATAAGTCATTGTCCAATGCTGTATTATATACAATATATCTGGAGTAGTAACATTTGCAAACTGAGAAAGATCATATATTGCTTTTCAAAAAAGACTCTTCAGGATCCTCAACAATTTTCTAAAATAGGATAACTTTGCCAAAAATATGAAGTCCGGGGCAGGGATATGTCTCTTTATTTTAAAAGTAAATATATTGGGTTAAAATGAATAAAATGTGAACTCTTCTTTTTGTAAAGGTAATTAAGAAAAAATAGATATTATTTAGGAAGAAATCAGGATAGTTTTTTTTTCTTTTGCAAGCCCTGCTTTTCAAAACTAACCACATGACCCAGGACTGAATTTCCCAGAAAATTCTATCTGCCTGAGAGAGCATTAGTTATGAGGCAATGTGGAATTTTCTAAGACCCTTTCCTTTCTTTCTTTTTTTAAAAGAATTATTTATTTAATTAAATTAATTAATTATCATTATTTTTAATTTGACCAGAGAGAGACAGAGAGGGAAATGAGAAATCAGGCCACCAGGTTGGGGACTCGAACTAACTGCAGTCGGCCATGTGAGAGTCCAGTGTCTTAACCATTACACCACTTGCCAGCCCCTCTAAGGCCCTTTTCTAAAACTTTACTTGCTCTCAAAGCTTCCCATGGTATGAGGATAAAGCACTACATAAAAGGTCATTCTCTTGCTGTGAATAGTTAGTTATCATTTTCATGTTGCTCAATCCAATATAGCATGGTAATGAACCTCTCCAGGGAGCCCTTTCCTGTGTACTCACTCAGAGCTTTCACCTATGTTCTTTTTTATTTATTTATTTTTTTGAGAGGTTCCCACCTTAGGGTGTGTGCGCTCACGAGACAGAGAGAGACAGAAAGCAAGAAATCACCCCCCTTCCCCAGGGGGATGGCCACGCCACAATCCCTTCTCCTCCATTCTCCTCTCTCGGGATCCTGGACACGCATGCACATGTGCCTGGCGTGAGTTTTAAGCCACCGGGTCCGGGACTTGAACTGTGGTCGACTACATGGGAGTCCAGCGAAATAGCCATTACACTAACTGCTGGTCCCACCTATGTTACGATACTATGCTCACTGTGAGGAATGTGTTCTTATATTCCTGTTTTCACAGGTGAAACTGAGATTGAGAGATAATAGCATTGTCCAAGCCATTACTAAACTGAAATGCCTAGAGTCAAATCTTGGGTCCAATCATAGTGCACAAGCAGGAAGGTGCCACTGTGCAGTGGCTGAGTCTGTGTGGGAGGCCTCGGTTTGGTTCTTGGCTGAGTCCAACTAGGCTAGGTCTAACGGTGTATTCCTCTGGTTCTAGCTGACTGGGAGGCTGGGGCAGGAGAATAGTGCCATGGCAAGACCATGTCAAAAAGATTTCTCTCTGAACTGGTCCCCCACATTTGAGCAAGACAAAGCAAAAAATAGTTGTTCTGTTCGTTCCAAAGTCAAATGATTTAAAAATAAAAATTAAAAAGAACTGTACAAGGAAATTATTATCTAAGTTGTTAACAAAATATATAATTGTAAAGCTTGGGGTCAATCAAAGTGCCCGCCTTCTTATTTTTCAGACATTAGTTTTTGATGTACCTCTTCAGAGAGATTTTCTTTAATTATGCCATGTGAACAGATTGTTGGTTTTACAAGCTGACATCACAATTTATTATTTGGGTTTTTTGGTTTAAAATCGAATTTTTCTGATCTCCTCTGTAAGACTTTAAAGTTCCTGGAGAATGAATTGCATCCACCATATCTCCTAGAGTAGGCCAGCATTTAGAAGAGCTCTAGGCACTTAAACCATTCTTTTTTGAGGGGAGGGGATCTTTTGCATGAGGTTCAGAGATGTAATCTAATTTGTTCAGGACAAATATGTTATTAGTGGCAAATCCATTCAAACTCAGGAATCTTGTTTCCTGGTGTGCTGTGGCAGACTACATGTAAGTGCTTGTCATGTCTAATTCCAGTTTGGCTAATTGTTAGGTTGGGTGAAAAGCCCCCATCTGGTTCACATGACTCCTGAAAGTGCGCTCCCAGGCAGCGAAACTTGCTTCTGAGCCTTCTCCTACATTCAGAGTCAGATGACCAAAAACAAAGTTGTCAAGGACACATGCTCTTTTTTATGAGCAGAAACGTGAAGCATATTTTTGGTTTGGTATTTTTCATTTGCTTAGTGTTTGGCTTTTGTGGCTTTGTTTGGTTTGGTACTGTTTGGCCCAGCTTTCTCTCAAAAAGTCTGCATCCTGTGGACAAGAATGTAAGCCCGTCAAAGACTGGCAGTGGCTCTTGCACGCTCCTCTGAGAGCGCATTTGCAGCACACGTTGTGTCCCTTACTCAGCCAGCCACTCTGCATCTGTTGTGTGTGGAGAGCAGCAGCCTAATCACTCTGCTATTGTTCAGGTACGGTTTTCCTCCCTGGTAGAGGTTAACACTCCTCTCACCCCAGACACATATTCAATTAATATGTATGTGTTACAGATCGACCTCAAGTGAATCTGAGCAAAATGCATTCTTGGCACAGTTCCCCTTACATCAGGTAATCTGTGGTCACTCACGGTATTTGGTCAACACACGAAGAATTCTGAAGTCTCTCAATTTGGAGAAATTGGCTAACCCAGTGAAGCAAATAAATTACCAACTGCTGAGCCACTCTAAATAGGTTTTTCTTTCTTTCTTTTTTAATGGTATGACTCTTTCATAAGGCCATTTTGAATGATGGCTTTCATTTGACACGCTCCATCTATCTTTCTGGCAATTCTGGTTTACACTCCTTAGACTAGTGAATAACCTAGCCGGTGAGCCTGAACTTCTGTGAGTAACTCGTGTGTCACGTAATCTGTGTGGCGTAGCCTGGCATCACACCTGCAGCAGCACACAGTGCGGGAATGCTGCCCTTCATTATAGAAGTTGCTGTTAACAATGAAAAGAGCCAACCAGAACCTCACCCCGAAAGCAGATCCGAAGTAAGAAGGTACCATGAGTGCAAATGCTTTTAAAATTCAGACACAAATCTTAGCGTCCAGTATAAATCTTGTCAATAAAGAACACTGACTAGTTCTTTGATACCTTACAAAACACTTTGTATATATCATTTCTTTTAAAAAAAATATTGCTATAGGATGCATGTGCACCCACCAGAGAGAGATGGAGAGAGAGAGATAAAACACCCTTTTCAGGGAATGGCCCTGCCACAATCTCTTCCCCTCCATTTTCCTCTCCAGATTTTGGAAATGCACATAAATGTACCCAGGTTTTTTTTCAACCGGTTGGATTTGGCTGCCCTCGCCACGGTGCCACTGGCTGACCCTTACACACATTATTTCTAATGTTCCCATTTTGAGAACAGAAAGCCTAGGTTTCAAAGACTCAGTTTCTCCAGCTGTGAATTACAACACACAGGATTTTATTTTCTGACTCGGGTGGACACTCAGATGCTTCTGTGTCATGCTTTTATGATTTTGGATTTGCTGTCAGAGTCTCTGTGCTGATGTAATCCTGAAATCAGCACCTTCTTGTACTTCACATGTGAGGTACAGGGCCGACTCTGAAACTACTTCCATGAACTCGGCAAACCTACATGTATCAGAATGCATCATTATTCAAAGCGTCCATCCACCTCTTCTAAATTAGGTTAGCTTAATAATAAGAAAACACAATGCAGAACAAGTATAAAAATCTTCTGTTAATTCAGAAACAGTGATTCCAAGGTAGGTTTTGAAGCATTCCATTGTCTTTTATTTCAGTGGATAGCTAAGAGTCACTAGCTAAAATCGATAAATTAATATTAAACACAACATATGCTGCATGGTGTTTTTAAGGGGGTAAAGAAGTAAAGTCAAAAGCAAACTACAGTACATTTTAGTAGCTGCAAAAATATTGGAACTTTAATAGATGGAATTTAAAGCAATCTAACATATGCTACAGATTGAAAATAGAAATAATTCTTTTTTTTTTTTGAGAGGTTTTTGCTATAGGGCACGTGTGCTCACCAGACAGAGAGAGACAGAGAGACAGAAAGCGAGAAATCACCCCCCAGGGGGGATGGCCATGCCGCAATCCCTTCTCCTCCATTCTCCTCTCGGAATCTTGAGCACGCAAGCACACATGCCCGGCGTGAGTTTTAAGCCACCGGGTCCGGGACGTGAACCACGGTCGACTACATGGGAGTCCAGCGACATAGCCCTTACGCTAACTGCTGGTCCCGAAAATAGAAATAATTCTTAAAGAGAATCATGATCAATATTTATGGGCTATAAAAAGAAAGTAGAAGAGTAGGTTGGTAGTTTCCCTGTTCTGTCTAATTGCTTTCAAGTCAGATGTGAAGGTCCTGCAATATAGGTCTTATTTTCCACCCTTTGGGAGGGGGCACTAGACTGAATGGTCCATGGGTCAGATCCATAGCAAGAGCTCTAATTAAAAAAATACATAGGTTTCAAGCTTCTGCTGTGAAATGTTTTGAGAAAAACCTTTGTCATCTACTTTGGAATCACAATATCGTGTGGCCTTACAATCAGCTCTAGAAGCTTGCAGTTACATATTAGTCATTATGCTTGCACAGAAAAAGTTATAGAAGATTTCAATGAAAAAACAAAAGAGTAACTAAATAATGTGCTTCGATTTTTTGATTTTTCTCAGTTGATATAGGATTTTGTCAACTGTTGTAAAAGCTTTCTGTTGTCTTTATCAGGTCAGTCTCCAAAATTTGCCAGAATATCTTTTTTGTTGCTGTTGTTCTCTATTATCAGACAGATTAAAAGAAAGGAGTTAAGTATATAAAATGAAATTGTGAAACTCCGTGAGTAGTAGCAGGTCTCCTTGTGTTTCTTACAAAAAAAAAGGTCTCTATCAAAAATAACAGGTCACAAAACTTAAAGTTTACAGTGCCTCTAAACCTGACACATTATGATAAGTGTTTGACTTTTAATGCAATCTATTTATGGACATGAAATATCTGAAAATGCTTATACTTTTTAAAAAGTTGTTGTTTATCTTAAATTCGAACTAACTAGGTGCCCTAAAATTTTATTTGCTAAATCTGACAGCTCTACATATGTGGAAACATACATGCACAGTTTATAAATACTTTATGTTTATATATACATGCATATATATGCAGAGACATTAAAAAGTCACAGTAAAATTGAATTAGGGCCATCCAGGTAGCGTGGTGGTTAAGGCAGCTGGATCCCACATGGACTAATACAGTTCAAGTCTCGAACTTGACAGCTTGAAAAACATGCCATGTGTGTATGCATGAATGCCCAAAATCCCAGAAGAGAGTGGAGGAGAAGGGATTGTGGTGTGGTCATCCCCCTGAGGAGAGGTTATTTTCTCACTTTGTTTTTCTCTCTGTCTGTCTCTGGCGAGTACACATGCCCTATTGCAAACAAACAAAAACAAAACATATATATGTGGTGTGTGTGTATATATATATATATATATAGAGAGAGAGAGAGAGAGAGAGATATCAAATTAGCATATATGATCTTAAATGCATAGTGAATGTATCAGTCTTTAGGTATAAATAGTATCTCTTGTCTGCCTATTTAATGTGTCTCTGCAGTCATTTTCAGAGTTAAGGGAATGTTGGGTCATGAGAAACTTCTATAAACATTCTTATTGGAGTTACTTTGAGTCTATGAAAGGTCAGGTTTTTAGTGTTACAATAATGTGTGTCATATCTTCTCTTGAAACATTTTCAGACATTCTAAAAAAAAAAATAACAGGAAAGGGAATAGGTCAGAAGAAATACCTAGTGATCTTAAGGTTGTTCAAGACCTCCTTTCAAAATATAGAGCAGTAGTATTCAAATTCTTTCACATTTTTTTTTCAGTTCTTTATAAGAAAGCACTAATGTTTTGTCCCTACTTTGCCTTTTAATATCTCACTTGAGCGGGTACTTGTCCTCTACCCAGCAAGTGGTATTGATCTATTCTTGTTTCATCATAAATGCCAATATTTTGTTACAGAATTGTGTTAGAGATATTCTTGCTTTTTTTTTTTTTTGTAGATATGAATTACACTATCACTGGGCAAGTAAGAAAAGAATTACTCAATTCTAATATGTTTAGAAGAGTTCTTTTTGTCTTGGTATATGGACAGTGAGAATGACCTCTGGCAGAATCTGCTTGATATATTAGTACAGCAGAACTTCTTTGTTTGTATAACTCATTATAGAACTATAATCTCCAGTCAAGTGGATATTAATGGACAATGGCATGTTCATTTTTTTCCTCTTTTGCCCTGTTACCAACTCACTCAATTCCAGTTCACTTGCTTCTCAAATAAAACATGTCATTAAACAAATTCGACATCAAGTTTCAAATGAGTAATGGGGCTTATGAGTTAAAAAAGAAAGAGGGAAGAGAAGTGATGTGCAAGAATTGTGAGAATGTTGAGTTTCCTAGAGAGCTTTAGAAAAGTACCGTATATACCTGTTCTGTGTATTCTTTCTTATTTTGAAGTCAAATTTGCAGAGGACCATATAGGTGCTTAGGAATTACATCCTTCACTTCTTTGCCCATGCAAAATGAAAGTAGAGAAGGAACAGTTTTTTTTTTTAATTAAAAGGACCTTAAAAAAGTTTAAAAAAGAAAAAGAAAATGAGCCCAAAGATAAAGACATTCAGCCTAAGAAGTCAATTCATCTCACCCTAGTTATATACTTGGTTAGTGCTGGAGCTGACAGAGACTTGGCTTACTCTCCTTCTCTCTGAACAGTGCCACTGCAGCTTCAACTTCCTTCCCCACTACAAGCATTCTGTGTTTTTAGAAGGAATTTTCAGACCTTTTGCTTTCCTGATACCCAGGAATTCTTACTAAGTTATGACTAACAAAGTATAAAATATGAGTCAAAAGTTAGTCCCTAATAAAGTCATCGTGACTTTAATGGCTTCGGCAGTTGTTTCATTCTGCAAAAACAGGAAGATCCCACACAATAAGGCGCCTGTCTCACAGCTGGGCTCCTGCGTAGACGGCCACCCACAAGAGTAACTACTGGGACTCTCTTCCTCTCTTTGGCACCATTTTTTTCCATCTCTGTAATTTTGTCTTACTGATTTTATCATGATTTTATCAATGAGAGGAAAGCGTTGGCTTTATCTACTCTTCAATAGCTGAAGAATATTTTTGATCATTGGGGATTCACTCCTAAATGATTTCCAGGTTCCCAACAAGCCTTGGTTGGTCTTAAAAGTAGATCTTTCGCGTGTCTGATACTAGCTCCTGGTATTTTTATTCTTTTGGAGTGTTTTATTCTTAGACCCATAAAAATCGTCAGATTTTAGATCTGGGAAGACTTTAAGATCATTCCATCTACTCTTCTGCATGATTAACTAAGTACTCATTACCAGGATAATGCCTAGCCCCGCCTGAAGTTCAAACTAGTCCTCTGATGAGAAATACATGATGAATGGTCCATTACTTTGGAAGAAAAGGGCTTAGGATAAAATAACCTCTATATGTAGCATTGAAACTTAAAAAAATAAAAATGAAATCATCAAATAAAATGTTCATATTGAATTTAATTAAAGTTTGGCTTTTGCTAGTTTTTCTATATTTTTGAAATAACTTCTATTAAAGGAACTATACTCCAAAAAAATCACAAATGATTTTATAAGGTATATTCTAGACAAAAATAACAAAGCATTTTTGCAGAAAATCATCTTTCCTTCCATTTTTAAAAAGTAACTGCCATTTCTAGCAGTGCCTGTGACTCTAGGGTTGGGCATAAGCTTAAGGAGGCATTGCAGGAATTTATGTTACTAAGGGTTCATTCACAAACTCTGCTTGTCTGTTGAAAAGGGGCTTTGGCCATTTCCTCTGGGGATATTATTTCTAGGTAGACTCTAACAGAGTTTTCTTGTGAAAGCAGATTCTTACAGAAAAATAGGATCTGTGTACATTAGACAGTAGAGAGACATTTATTTTTAAAATAGTATGCTCTTGTTTGTAGATTTCTCTACTGCATTTGATAAAGTAAGTAATACCCATTCCCTTTTGATCCTTTAACTCCTTGGGGCATAGTTTCACTCACAAACCATTTCACTTTCACATCTGGACTAAACACCTAACTTAATAAATAGGCAAGGAGACGGTAAGAGTCTTAGACTGCAACTCTGAGGAATGATAAATACTTCTTTGTTGGTGACTTATTCTTATGGACTGAAGCATTTCTGATTTGAATTATTTTTCTCATTAGTGTAGAGGGAGTCTTGTTTTCTGAGAAATACTAGTTGCTGGTAAATAATGTGTCCAAACCGTAGGAGGCTGCCACAAGATTTATCATACAGAATCATGAAAGGTTAGGGCTGAGAGATTGAGATCTGAATATCATGCACCATTCTCATTTTACCAATGAGAGGTAAAGCGACTCCATCAGACTATTAATGAGAGCTGAGACTGAAAGACAAGATTCATCTACCACATCATGGCTGTCTCCGGCACACTGAAGACAACTCTCATGTGGGAGTCAGACACTGAAAGCCCTACTAAGCCGAGCTCCTCTACTGTCTCCTCAGCTTTAACCTCAAACATAATCCACATCTATTCCATCCCTTTATGTGTCTCATCACACAGACCAGCACTCATCCTCCTAATTGGACTCTACATTACTAGAGTGTAAACGATATCCCTCGTCCACTCCTTGAAGGCCATGCCTGCCTTCTAGTTTGTATGGAGTCCAGCATAAGTGGGCCCTTCATAAGTGCTTTTTGATGAGAGCAATGATTGCCTTCGTCAGTGTGGTTGGGTCCTCCCTTTCTGAGGAAGGAAAACCAATGGTGGTTGCTAAGCAACTTTAAAGGACTGAGTCAGTTTCTGACACCAGGTGACCTCTATTTGCGTACTTCATCGTGTTGTGTGTTTTATGGTTGTCTTAAGATGACTTAGTTGTTTTTTTTTTTTTTTTTTTTTT
>NW_006209346.1:205218-208646 GCF_000334495.1 Tupaia belangeri chinensis
GGAGAAGGAAGGTGTTGGTATTCCTCTGTTAACTACTTACATGAATACACCAACTCCTGAAAGCCATGCAGGAAAGTTGAGGAGTTTGATTTATTCTTAGCCCTGAAGCTAAGAGCCACCTCTCTGCTCCCATTTCAGATTGACAATGTATTCCAGCAGAGCCCTGTGGCAATAAGAGGCTATAGAAAGCAAAAAGGAGGCATGCCAATGGTGTGACGGTTAAGGCAACTGGAAACCACTTGGCCAACTGTGCGATTCAAGTCCCAGTCCCAAGGCTTGAAAAACACACCAGGCCTATGTTTGTGGTGTGCCCAAAATCCTGAAAGGAGAAAATTTAGAGGAGTGATTGTGGTGTGGCCATTCCCCCATGGGGGTGCTTCCCCCCCTCCTCTCTCTCTCTCTCTCTCTCTCTCTCTCTCTCTCTCACACACACACACACAAATTAAAGAAAAAGAAAGAAATTATCTTTTTTTTTCTAACCTGGTATTCAGTTTATTCCTGTGCCTATCCTCAGCTCAGAAACAATATGGCTAATAAACAACTGGCCTCACCCTGCCCAGAGTATTAACTGTCATAGTTAACCAACATACCCTGGTGTATCTGATAGTTTCCACTAGATTGAAAGCTGATTTAAAAATGTGCAAAGACTTTTTCTTTTTTTTTTTTTTTCATCGTTACATCTTTGCTTGGCCATTTAATATATTCAAAAAATACTTGTCATAAAAAATGACTTTATTAGACTAGTACAAACCAGACTGACTCCAAAATTGTCCTGTCTTAGAGAGACCAAAGGAACCAAAATGATGATGACTGAATGTTACATTTGGCTCAGTCTAGTACAGAGACAATTACAGAAAAAAAAAAAATCATGTCTCTAAGCTTTTAACAAAGTATTTTTATAACAGTCTGAGTTACATTTGCTTCTTTGTCAAGATTCAGCTGATTGATGGAGCAAATAAACCTGTTATTTCTAGCGTCTTAGTCTTCAGTATGTCTGTCTTTTGAGGACTGAAAATGAAGGGCCACTGTGACTGAGCAGTTGTGTCTTAGAAAAATAAATCACTTGGAATTTATGCAATTCACTTGAAGTTCAAAATTGCACAGAAGCCCAATAAGTAAAATATACTAGCTGAGATGATTATTCAGAGGTTCCTAGTTACTAACATACTGCATCATGGGAAAGAAAGCACATGGATACGCAAGCAGGGTCACCCAGAAAGAGGGCTTCTTTTATGACAAGGCACAGTGCCCTGAGCCAGCAAAACTGACTTGCATTTCCTTCACCTCAAATGGCCAGGTCTCCTGGCCACAGGCAGTGGCATGACCCCCCAGGGCTCAGCTGCTTAAAGTGAAGCTATTGTTGGGCACAGGATGCTCATTTGAAAGGGGAAAGCCTCACAGGAAAAAGAGCCAATCGCGAGTTAGAGCTGTTGCCATGGTGCTTCGCTATTTCTTCAAATGCTCTACATGAACTCCTGATAGTCCAGGGGTAGGATAACAGAAGAGAGGGAGAAGGAGGAATATGGGATGGACTTGGGTAGGGAATCCCACTGCAGTAGAGCTCTAGTCAGACTTTCCTTTTGTGTGTGTTCTAATGTCCACAAGGAGAGAGAAAGAAGGAGTGGGGGTGGAAAATGACTTTCTCCACCTGTCCTAGCTTGCTAAAATAAAATTAGAAATAATTTACCTTCTAAATATATCTAACATGAATTAGAAAATATAACAATGAAGTACAAAACAAACGAAGTCACTCCTAACCCCGAATCACCATTCATTCAGCAAATAATGTATTTCTAACACACTCCAGAGGCTAGATTGAAAGGTTAAATGAATTTAATCCATTTGACAAATGCAATCGAATATGCATATTAATGACCCGGTGGAGTGCAGAAAATTTCCTACTGCATATGAAGCACTTTTCAAGTGAAATAAATTAATCCCATTCCTGTTTATTTCATTATGAAAAAAGGCTAAATGCATTGGCACACCACTGACAGGCAAATAACCCTTCAAAAAGCTAGTTTAAAAAAAAAAACTTGGGTACTGCAAATCTACTCTGAGAACAGCCATGGTTCTAACCTTTTCTATTAAAAAAAAAAAAAAAAGTCCAGAAAGTAAATTAACCAAATGCTGCCTCACTTTAAAACAATTAGAGCAGCTGGGCTTTGTGTGGAGGCTGCATCTGCAGAACGCTTGCCTCTGCAGTGGAGAGAGAGGGTTAAAGAACACCTAGTTGAACTGGGGGAGGGTATGGACTTCAGATTTACTTAAATATTCATGGGGCTTCCTCCATTTTAATCTTCTCCTTTTTAAAAGATGGCTGTGTTTCTCAGTCTGGCAACTCCTCAGGAAAAAAGAATCGCTCCCCTTGCAGAGTTAAGCTGAGTAGGACAAATCTACAGTGGAAACCCCTTCGGCCACCAGGACTATTCATAATTCATAAGTGCTTCAAACCAGACAGCTGAGTACATTTGGACAGGCTCTTGCTCCTTCGTGCAATTCCTGATTTCATTACTCTCTTCTGCCAGGAAATAAGCAGAGAGCATAGACTTCTTGCAAAAATGGAGTGAGAAGATGGGCTTTGTTTGGATTAGGGAATGCCATCAATTTTGGAGGCTTTGTCTTTTCTAAGTTTTGATTATTTTACACTGGATCTGCAAGGCTTTCCTGAGCCTTTCTGATTGCTCTCTCAGAACTGTGAATTCTTTCAAAGAGATTTGTGGATTGTGGCAAGGAGAACATTCCAAAATGCCTGAGGCAAACTATTTGTTATCTGTATCTTGGGGTTATATCAAGGTGGGTTAATTTGATTGTGTTACGTGTCTTTGATAGAATGTGAAACATTTACATCTGTGTTTTCTGTGAAGTAGATGACATCTATAATGATTTAATGTGTATGCTCATTTAACTCAGGAGGGCTTCTTAGAGTGAAATAAGGGCATGTTATATTACTGTATTTATATAGGCTGTAATGTATTTTAATCCTGTTCTGACTATTTTTAAAGGATGCTCTTTTTTCCTCCTTTCATTTTCCCTTAAACTTTTCATGTATACTCTCCTTCACTAAATAGGTTATTAAATCACATTTTAGAGCTAATTTCTGACACATGCATTTTTTAAATTAGTTACATTTTCATGTGAAATAATTTCTCCCTCTATTAAAATTCCTTTTCTTATGTTTACATTTTCAAAAGAAATCAGATGTTCATTCTAAGAAATCTTACAAAAACCTTTTTTTCTAAGGTGACGTAATAATTTTCAATTAAGAGATTATTCTATTTTGTGGAAGTATTATCTCCTATCTAATGGTATCTGCTCATTCAGTCTCTTGGTTTCTAGACAGTAAAATTAGGACCATTGAAAGTGATCACTTGTTCTTTTTTAGGTGGTTAATACATCTTTCTTTTTCATAACAGTTCAAAAGAATG
>NW_006209346.1:208679-220801 GCF_000334495.1 Tupaia belangeri chinensis
TCATAACAGTTCAAAAGAAGGCTGAACCGGGAACTGACACACCTCTCGGAAATGAGCCGGTCAGGGAACCAGGTGTCTGAGTACATTTCAAACACGTTCTTAGGTAAGACGTTAACCTGTCCCATAACTGAGGCTTTTCAGCATTAATTTTTGCAACCTATCAAGGACATCCCCATATGAATTTGAAATAGGGTTAAGTGATAGAAAAATAAATCCATTCAAAATACAAAGGGGGGAAATAAGCAGCAAGATATTGCAAAGAAAAAATGGAAATATGCATCAACAACAGAAGGTGATTATGGGCTGACTAAATCTATATGGACCTCAGGTCACCCCTGGCTCACCCTCCATTTAAATCTCTGCCAAGACCTCTGAAGTAGCAGGCAAGGTCTAATCATCCAAACCCTAGAGACAGCTCCACTGGCTCCCCTGACATGCTATTCTGGAAATATTTCCAATAACTGGGTTTTGAGTAAAAAGCTTCCTGTAAGAAGTTTTGTAAAGCATATGTTCAGAAATAATTCTACAGTGCTTTGGTTCATGAGAATAAGCTTTGGAAATAATTTGGCCATTGTTTTGCTAAGTTGTTTCTTAAAGATAGGTGGGCAGAGATGTTTGTATCTCAGAGATATATATTGCCTTCTGTTGTTACCTTGCCAGTGTTTGACACAAGACACTGACCAAACAAAAAGTTCTGCATGAATCATCCTCAACCACTGTCATGTATCTTGTTTGAGTATTAGGAATTTCTGATCTCAGACTTGAAGGCAATTCTATTGTGTGATGAGCCTATGTGGATGATTTCAACTTTAAAAGGCCTATAGAATCTGAAAATCTGTATTTCGCAGTGAATACGTAGCATTCAGATTCTGATCCTGCTGGTCTTCGATTTCTACTGAATTATGCTTTTTTAATAAAACCCTATCTTCCAGGAAAATAACTCATTCTTATGGCTGAATTCCACCCTCTTTTCTTTTTGGCATAACTATGTATCATTCAATCATTAAGCCTTGATGCCTTACAGAAAAGCATACACCTTCTGGCTTTGGTTTTAGAAATCAATTCTATTTTCTCTAACACCAAAGCTATTCCTGCTATCCCTGATCAATGAGCTTTCTCTTTGAGCAGCCTGATATAAAGCTCACTGCATTACTCTGCAGCCAATCGTCACCTACACACTGAATGACTATCTTTCTAACTGCTTCTAGTGTATGGCTGTTTGCAGCACCTGGGTTTTTTTTCAGCACCAGTTGCAACAACCTTTTTCAGAGAACAAAGGCAAAGAATTTCTCATACATTCTTGCTCCCAGAGGTGACTAGAATCTAACTGAACAGAAAACATTACATATGGATCCTTTTCTATTCTTCTTTCCTTTCCTCTTTGGAGACAGGCATTTTCCATTGACTATTTCAGATATACCCTGTTCTGTGTAACCCTCAATTATTTTTTATAAGCTGGAAGTTGTTTTAGGGATATTTTACAGGTCAGGGGAGGTAAGAATTAAATTAATAAGTGCAAGAACCCATTTTTGTCTTCATAAACATTGCATTCTAAAATACCAGGGCTTGGGACCAGCAACTAGCGTAATGGCTATGTCGCTGGACTCCCATGTAGTCTACCGCGGTTCAAGTCCTAGAACCAGTGGCTTAAACTCACGCCAGGCACGTGTGCGTGTGTGCCCAAGATCCTGAGAGGACAATGGAGGAGAAGGGATTGCGGTGTGGCCATCCTCCCTGGGGGGTGATTTCTCGCTTTCTATCTCTCTGTCTCTCTCTGTCTTTCTGGTGAGCGCACATGCCCTATAGTGAAAACCTCTCAAAATAAAATAAAATAAAATAAAATACCAGGGCGTATCTGTCTTCCCCAAAGAGAATCTCAATATTAGGGTTAAAGCTTCATAAAGTCCCTGAGCCCTTAATCATCTTAAGAATGGACTAGAGCAGTCCTCTTTGCTTGTAGCTTTTATAATACCTGCTTTAAGGAGAACAGAGTATCTTAGTATGCTAATTAATCTTTTTCTTAGCATCACTGGTTGTCAAGAAAGAGAGCTGATAAGAAAATAAAGATGAGCTCTCAATCTTTCAATTTTTATCTCAAGAACAGGCAAATGTTAACTCTTTCTTGAGTATTCTATTTAGACACATCTTTTGGGAAAACTAAACATTTGGCATTTCATTATTTGAAAAATTAAATTATCAATAACAAATTGTCGCTGGACTCCCATGTAGTCTACCGCGGTTCAAGTCCTAGAACCAGTGGCTTAAACTCACGCCAGGCACGTGTGCGTGTGTGCCCAAGATCCTGAGAGGACAATGGAGGAGAAGGGATTGCGGTGTGGCCATCCTCCCTGGGGGGTGATTTCTCGCTTTCTATCTCTCTGTCTCTCTCTGTCTTTCTGGTGAGCGCACATGCCCTATAGTGAAAACCTCTCAAAATAAAATAAAATAAAATAAAATACCAGGGCGTATCTGTCTTCCCCAAAGAGAATCTCAATATTAGGGTTAAAGCTTCATAAAGTCCCTGAGCCCTTAATCATCTTAAGAATGGACTAGAGCAGTCCTCTTTGCTTGTAGCTTTTATAATACCTGCTTTAAGGAGAACAGAGTATCTTAGTATGCTAATTAATCTTTTTCTTAGCATCACTGGTTGTCAAGAAAGAGAGCTGATAAGAAAATAAAGATGAGCTCTCAATCTTTCAATTTTTATCTCAAGAACAGGCAAATGTTAACTCTTTCTTGAGTATTCTATTTAGACACATCTTTTGGGAAAACTAAACATTTGGCATTTCATTATTTGAAAAATTAAATTATCAATAACAAATTGTTGGAACCATCAGGTAGCATGGTGGTTAAGCCACTCTAAGCCAACAACTGTTCAAGTCCCAGACCTGATGGCTTACTCTCTCTCTCTCTCTCTGTCGTTCTGGTGAAAGAAAGAAGAAAATAATTATAATAATAAATAAAATAAAATAATTACTTTTTAAAGAAGAACAAATTGCCGAAGAAGGTTATTAGAATCTCGATCCTTACAGATTCTTAGCATCAGGAACATGTAGATTCTTAGCATTAGTATGTATGAGGGTGTGTGTGTATGTGTATATATGTGTGTACATGGTAAACGCCATCAAACAGACTAGACAGGTTAGAATTTTAAATATTCTTGAGAAAATAGGGGAGGAGGGGGAGTATCATGTAAACAAAAGATGCATCAGTTGCTTTATCTGTAAAATGGGAGCACTGGAATAAATGGCATCTCCAATCTCTTTCAACTCTAACATTTTATGACCAACATGGATTGAATTTATCAGTTTTACTAAGACATATTTGACAGCTTAGGTTTCTCTGTGATAGACTGTAGGTTTATAATTAGACAATTGTTTTAAGAAAGATTTTTGCAGGAACCAGCAGTTAGCGTAATGGCTATGTCGCTGTACTCCCACGTAGTTGACTGCGGTTCACGTCCCAGACCCGGTGGCTTAAAACTCACACCGGGCGCATATGCATGCGTACCCAAGGTCCCAAGAGGAGAATGGAGGAGAAGGGATTGCGGCGTGACCATCCCCCCTGGGGGGTGATTTCTCGCTTTCTGTCTCTATGTCTCTCTCTGTCTGTCTGGCGAGCACACGAGCCCTATAGCAAAAACCTCTTCAAAAAAAAAAAGAAAGAAAGAAAGAAAGATTTTTGCTATAGGGTGCATGCAGAGAGACAGAGAAAGAAAGTGAGAAGTCACTCCCCAGTGGGGATGGCCATGCCATAATCCCTTCTCTTCTAGTCTTCTCTCAGGATTTTGGTAATGTATGTATGCATATGCACCTGGCATGAGTTTCAAGTCTCCATACCTGGGACTCGAACCATGGTTGGTCATGTGGGAGTCCAGTGCCTTAACTGCTATGCCACCTCTTGGCCTCCATTTTGACAATCTTTAAAGACAAAGGAACAAAGCTTGTTTCTAAACTGTGAATGCAGAACATGGAACTCTTAATCCTATCTGTGAGCACAATGAGTATTTCTGGAGGACTGTAAGGCCTTCCTCAGAAACTTTCTCATAAACCTCATGAGATGTTAATGGCCTCATAACCCAATTCTCTCTCTTTACAGGAGAGGAAACTGAGGCCCAGAGGGATAAAGTAATGTGACCCAGGTTGCTTGTCTGCTGTTCCTGAGCCAGAACTAGGACTTGGCCCTCTTGACTTCTAGACCTAAATATCCTATTACTCCTTAACTAAGAGAGAAGGTTAGGAATTCAGAATATATATTGGGTCGTCTGAAAAGTCATGGTACATTTTTGCATAGAAAAATACAACACGACTCTCCCATGACCCAATAGAAGAAAATCACATTTAAGAGCATTTAAGTTAAATGTATGTTATTTTGGAGAGAAAAACAGTCCTTAAGAATAAGGGTCATTGGGCCTAAAATAAAATATTTATTAAGTTCCCAGTAATGTAAAAGGCCCTTGTCAGAACAGGACAGCCATTTCAGGGAGCACAGAATGAGAAGACCTAAGCAGTTTAGGTTAAAATTCAAGAAGGACGTCTCATTAACAATCATTGAGTGATAAAATGTCCTCCAAGAGGGAAGGAAATTCCTTATTCCTGTAATCTGTGAAATTTGTCTTTCCCATCTTCAAAGATGGAACGCAGGTGGTCAGGCAGAGAGGCAGACAATAGACTGTTTACCAACCAAGGCACTGATTGATGTTGATGTGTGATAATGGGCTCCAGGTTGCTGGTGCAAGAGGAAATAGAAGCATCTCACTTCAGAGGAAATAAAGCAGGGCCTAGATGGAGGAAGCATACATTTAGCTAGGTTCTTAGATACTGTATTATAATTTAGTCAATATTGTTTACAGAGAAAAATGATCTTTTTAAAATTCTCTACTTATCATTTCCTCTAGTTAAATTTTTCAAGATGCAAGAAAAAGCGTTTAGAAATATTGCATAATTAAATTTTGTGATCTCGCAAGAAAAGCACCTCAAAGTATGCCACTAACAGAGTTTGGATGAGCTCATTATTTTTGATAGCTGTTTTTGTTTTGTTTCATACTGGCCAACAGTTTCTCCAGTATATTCTGATATTATTTATCATGATTTTTTTTTCCCCCTGAGTGTGTTTCAGGTTCTTTCCACACTGTGCTGGCTAAGCATTTAACAGAGGAAACTCAGAGTAGGGAAACCTACCAGTTGTTCCAATGCTTGCCTTGGGAAACACCCATTAATGTCAAATCGGCACTCTCTGTGAATAATAGTCTTCTCTATTGCGATGTTCCAGACACAGAAGTGGTTCAGCTCAATTACTCACGGTTGCAGCGAATCTTTAATTAGACAAAGGGGAAGGCTACTGTCCCACTAGATGTGGCTGTATCGGCAGTAGCTAGGGAGACTCTAACAGCCTCTTTAACTAGATGTGAAGAATGATGGTTGGGAAAGGCTCTTGCGGCCTTTCATTTTAGTAAAAAGTAGTAATTATTAAGAGTAAAGTGACAGGGATAAAAGTAATTTCAAAAGTAATATAATATATCGTTTTTATGCCAGAAATTGCACAGCCAGAAAGACATTTTTAACAGGAACCTCAAGGCCTGGGTTCTATGGTATTAAATCACTGTGCCTGGAACAAAGTAATTGCAAAATAAATATCTGTTAAATAAATTGCCCTTTGAGCTTGAGCAAGTTGCTGACTTCATCTGAAAAATGACAGTGTGGGATCGTTATTGGTTCCCAAACCTGGCTCTGATCAGCCAAGTCACTCAGGAATCTTTTAAAAAATACTGATTCAGTAGGGCTGGGTGGAACTCATAAATCTGTATTTTTGAGAAGTTTCCTGGGTGCTTCTAATGCTAAACTAGATTGGAAACTCCTGAACTCATCGAAATGACCACTAAAATTCCTCTCTAAGCAAGTCCTAGGCCTTCGTGTGTACCTGGAGACAATACAATGCCAGGGGTCAAGAATACCCTTGCTCCAGCCATACAGCCAGGTGGTGATGTGCCCATGAAGCTGGCATTGTCTCGCTGGGCTTGCTTTGCTTTGATCAAGTGTCCACAGGGGCCTGTGAGCAGGCAGAGGTCTCTGGGGAGAACACGTGACTATGCCATCATCTGAAAGCAAATTGTCTAGATCCCAGAATGCCATCTGGAGGCATGTTACTTTCAAATGGAAAAGTTGCCTTTGTACTAATTTTCACCATAACTGGCAGAGATCAGTGTAGGCACTTTTAAAAGCCGCATTAACTCTTTCAGCTACAGGATGTCATTTAGTTCAATGAAGTAAGTGATGATGCAGTTTAATGAGTTATTGTCTCTGTGTACCTATAGGCACCCCTGTGGCCTGCAAGAGTTAATACGTGTTTTTGGAAGTATTCAGAATGTATCCTCCTGGGAAATAAAATAGAATATCTGATTGCTGATCTTTTTAATAACACAGTGTACAGGAAAATAGTTCTAAAAACAGGTAGATCTTTGTCACTGATGTAGTTTTGCTGTTACTGTGTTGTAACAGAATCCTTAAAAGTATCAAATGAGATGATAATAAATATTTAATAAGCTTAATAAGATGATTATAAATATGTTAATAAGTAAAATACTTATTACAAAAGAGGCCTTGTTATTATTTAATAGAATTAATAGACACAAGGTGTGAAATAAAACTAAAATTATAGTCTTCCTCTAAACTTCAAATGTTAATAAACCAAGACTTTAAAATAATTATTTAAAGATTATGAACCACTTACTTTTCTAACATATATACTCTTTATTTAAACTGAACCCAGCTATAGTCACATGGATTTTCTAAATTAAAAAACTAAATATATAATTAAATGAGGTGAACATAAAGCTTCTTTTTATTAACTTGGGTTTGGTGGATGAACTCACTTTTTATTATGCAATACATACTATAAAAATAGCATGAATTTAGAAAGCCTATATATTGATGCTCCATCTTGAAAATTAGTGTAATTCTCTTAAATTACACCAAAGACAAAGGATTTGGGCTTGAGTCCTATCTCTGCCACTTTTTAGTCTAGTTACTTAGCTCCTCCAGGCCTTCGTTTGCTTAGGAATAACATGGAGTAATAGATCCTATTTTCCTTACTTGCTTCATGGAATTATCCATAAGTTCCAGTGAAATAATGGTAGAAGAGTTCATTTAAGAATCCAAGCCCAGTATTGATGGTTAGAGTTGCTGCAGTGGATTTTCATTGGCACACATGCGCTAAAATACATATTCTTTTGTCTGTCATAGACAAGCAGAATGATGTGGAGATCCCATCTCCCACTCAGAAAGACAGGGAGAAAAAGAAGAAGCAACAGCTCATGACACAAATAAGCGGAGTGAAAAAACTGATGCACAGTTCAAGTTTAAACAACACAAGTATCTCACGCTTTGGAGTCAACACAGAAAATGAAGATCACCTGGCCAAGGTGAGTGTGGGCCGGGTTTGTGTGGGTGGAACTCTCTGCTTTGCAGCAGATGAATGCCCATTTACCTTTTAGGAAATAGTGAGGAACCCTTCTTCTGCCTTACTATTAAATTTTATGATAATGAGGCTGATGTGACATCTTTGTCCATTACTGAGACACCTGATTAAAGATCCTTCTTCCATATCAAAGGACTCTTTTTTTTATCCTGAGTTGGGTTCACTAATGGAGTTTCTCAAAAATGGAGAATCCTTCAGAAGAGATTCTTGGAAAGTCCAAGAGAAAATTAGTAAGCAGGTCTGAATTATCCCAGATAATGTTTCAAAAACTGTAGGCCAAGGGCCAATGGGAAAATCACTGACTGGCAGCACTGAAGAAGAAACCAAGAGAAATTGATGGCACTAGCTCTAGAGCCTAAATCCCAGTAATGGAGGAAGGTATAGAAAGAATTCCTGCATCTTGGAAATTATGCCAAGTGACTGCGGAGGTCCTCAGCCTTGTGAAAATTGAAGATGAACTTGCTGTGAGCAAATGAACGTTTAGTGATGTCTCCTAAAATCTACTATTAGAGGAAAGTTCATTAAACATTGGGCCAAGCCTCTAGGGAGAGCCTGGATCCCTTACTCTGGGCAGTTGTTAAGAAGGGAGTAAATTATTCCTTGAATCAGATAATCTTGGACTAATCCAACAATACAGGCTTGAGTGATGTTTCCTCCAGGTTTATCTGTGGTTTAGGAGCCCTAGGATCTAATTCATAATTAGCATTCTTCATGACCTCTCACATTAAATTGGGGTCGACTTGTGCACATTCTGGCAACTGGGTCTCCTTGACCTAGCTCTTAGTGATAAGAACCAAAGGGCTTAGGGGTTTCCCCTGACACTATTGTCTAGCTTTTATTAATGGGCCCGTGAATAGTGAGTCAAGAGACAGGGGAATGAGACTGGAGTGATACCTATCACTTGTGATTACCTTTGAAGCAGCATTGGTTGAGGATGGACACAGCAAATAGCCATAGTCAACTCAATATATAAATAGAAGCACACTCTCCATTTTCTGAAAACAAACGAACAAACAAAAAACTGCACAGAAACTTGTAACTATCTTTACAAGTGTACCCAACCTCACAGACCGTTCCACTTTCAAATTTTCATGCCACTAGTGCTCTCTAAATAGATACTCTAAAGACTCAGGCAGCTATTGGCCAAAAAGGAAATAAGGATATGGTGTGGTAACAAATCTGTTCTAAAATCTAATTCTAATTTTGATTGCAGGAGCTGGAAGACCTGAATAAATGGGGCCTTAACATCTTCAATGTGGCTGGATATTCACACAATAGGCCCCTAACATGCATCATGTATGCTATATTCCAGGTGAGTAAGCAGGTTATTCAACTGAATGGCTCTTCATGACTTTTTTTTTCCATTCCAGTTTACTTTTCTGATTTAACCTTTCTCCATTTTTAGACATCCACTGACTTATGTTCTAATCCATTTTACTACATAGGAAAGAGACCTCCTGAAGACATTCAAAATTTCATCTGACACATTTGTAACCTACATGATGACTTTAGAAGACCATTACCATTCTGACGTGGCATACCATAACAGCCTACATGCTGCCGATGTAGCCCAGTCAACCCATGTTCTCCTTTCTACACCAGCATTAGATGTGAGTAGTTAGGATTTGTTTCACATGCTTGCCCATCCTCTTAAAAGTTGCATATGATGTGCAATATATTTACACAAATAATGTAATGGGATGACCCTCCACCCTTGAACTAGTACTTTATCGTGTACAGCATCCACTAACTGGGTTATTTGTAGAAATGGATGACATTTCTACTTGTTTTGCTTTCTAATGTTGGAATAATCTTCTCTTTACATTCTGACAATTGGAAATTATTTCATTATCAAGTGATTAACAGTATCTTCAGGACAGAGACCTCACCTTGTTCATCACTGTATTCCTAGTAAGGGACCCAGTATACAAGAGGTCTCTGAAAAGTTCATGGAAAAATGCATACTATGAAAAAACTATACATAGATTTCAAAAAAAAAAGAAATTAAATAACCTATATCTTAATTTTTCATGAACTTTAATTCCATTTTTCATGAACTTTCTGAAAATCCCCTCATATCTCAATCATGCCTGGTATACAGTATATCCTTAATCTGCATGTACTGATCTGAACTGCCCAACACCATCCCAGGCAACATAGGGGGATATCTCAGAAATGTAAAATGTCCGATATAGTTCCTATTAGGAATAAGCATCTATGGATTTATTCTCCTAAGAACTTATAAATATGGTTCTATGGGTTGAAGAAAGAGTAAGAAAATCTGGAACAGAGGAATTAATTCTAAAGCAAGGAGGAGTAGTGCTCCATCTTGTGAGAGATCTAAGGTGGTGGTGGTGGCTCCTTCTCACAGATTAATGCATCTGTAAATAGCAATATAACCAGTGATGTGCCCAGCCAGACATGCTCTTACTTGACAAATAGAAAATGGTGGGCAGGTGCTTCCAGAATTGCTGTCCTGATTCAAGAAAGGACTGGTCAAGCCGATCCAGCCCTATCTTTGCAGACTCAGTTTGGAAGTTGAACATTAAACCAACTCCAACTCTATTGCTTGGGTTCCATTTTTTAATAGACTTAATTTTTAAAATTACTTATTTATTATAGTTTCTTTATTATTATTTTAAATTTGTTATAGAGCATATGTGCTCATCAGAGAGAGACAGGAGGTGGGAGTAGTGAGGAGCAAGAAAGCAAGCCACCAGGTCTAGGACTCAAACTATGGTCAACCATGTGGGATACCAATACCTTACCCACCATACCACCTGCTGGCCCCAAGTTTCCTATTTTTTTAAGAGAAATCTGGGACCAGAAGATGGCATAATGGTTATGTTGCTGGACCCCAATGTAGTTGACCATGGTTTAAGTCCTGGACCTGGTGGCTTAAAACACACACCAGCCATGTGTGTGTGTGCACGTCCAAGATCTTGAGAAGAGAATGGAGAAGAAGAGATTGTGGTGTGGCAGTCTACCCTGAAGGGTGATTCTCGCTTTCTGCTTTTCTGTCCGTCTCTCTCAGACAAGTGCACATGCCTTACAGCAAAAATCTCTCGTAAAAAAATAAAAATAAAAAAAGAAGAGAAATCTACGAAAACCTAGGAAAACGAGGTCAAACTAATGTTTGATTACTCTAAAATAAAGAAACAGTATTATTTTTATGCCCTGTATAAGTATCACAGTGTGAAGTAATACTGTTTATCAGCAATCCACTGTTACTGATAGGATATCAATAATAGCCAGAATTGGCCATGAGTGTCACAAACTTTTAGAGAAAGAACAGTTCAAAATGTCTGACATTTAGAGATCCAGAAGATTTAGGTAATCAGAAGATGAGTGAAGAAATTTTAATTCTAGAACCAGCAGCAGCATATTACTATCTTTAATAAATATGAGGTTTAAAACATTGTGCATAGGCAAGGTACAAAGATGACTTCATGACATTAAGTTTCATTTCTTAGGGATGTTCTCAAATCTTGCCCACAATAAACAACTAGTGAACAGGTATTTAATGAACTAATTAATGAATGTATAAAAGTTTGTGACTGCAGTATATATTTAACTTTGGGAAATCATGTATTGCATATCTTATAAATCTGGAATTTACTCTGTTTTTGCTCTAAGGTTTTACTCAACCTGAATGCATATGAAGGTAGTTGTATCTCAGAACAGTGCCAGTCTAACTTGCTTCCTTGACTTGTATGTGCTTGTGTTACATAAGCACCTTGCTGCCATACCACTGAATCTAAAAACAAACATCAGGTGTTTACACACACCATGGGCATCATGCCAATGCCTTTCCAAGCCTCAGCCTGCATTTTTGATGTGGGAATGAGCTCCAGCCACCATTTCTTTCACATCAGACACTTTATGATGATAAACAGAATCTACGTTTAATTAAATTAGTATGTTGACATGCGCAACAACCCCTCTTCCAACAAGAATGAAATGGAGTCCCTGAAAGTGAAACTGAATAACCAAGAGAGACAAATTCGATATGGAGTTAAATGCTTTCATTTTGTTCCACAGGCTGTCTTCACAGATTTGGAAATTCTGGCTGCCATTTTTGCAGCTGCCATCCATGACGTGGATCATCCTGGAGTCTCCAATCAGTTTCTCATCAACACAAGTGAGTTCACCACTAAAACAATCTTTTTCCTTCTAATGTTTTCATTATGGATAATCACAGGAGCATTAATGAAGTAACCCTCCCATTCCACTCTAACTGGTCAGGCCTTTCCTAGATACTGTGTCCAGTCTGGCAACATAATATTAGAGCTGCATGGAGAACTTGGAGAGGGTCAGAGAGGAGCCATAAAAAGTACTTGAAGTTTGGAAAATACAATACATAAGGAAAGAATAACAGATGTGGAATTATCCAGTAAGGACATAGAGAGGCTTGAGGATAATATGATAATGACTTCCAGTATTATACAGGGCTCTCACACAGAGTATGGTAACCCCTAGTGTCCCTCTCTGCTGGGGAAGCAGACACAAATGTTGGATTTGGGCATGGGAATATCCAAATAAAAATAAGATTAAAAAAAACCCATTGGAATGGGTTTCCACAATTTTAAAGGAAGGGTCATTAAATGTCCCACCCTCTTTCAACTGCACAGGTTTAATTTGGTCTG
>NW_006209346.1:221109-271845 GCF_000334495.1 Tupaia belangeri chinensis
AGGGAAAGTGACCTCACTGACCTTTGGGTTTTGTTCAACTTTAAGATCCCAAGCCACACTGCAAGACTTAGTCAGGATCAAAATGTGTGATCTTTGTATTAATGAAAATTCATTCATCCTCTCAGTTAATGCACTCTGTGCTGGAAACCTAAATATTGTTTTTTCTTCTGAGAATATTGATTACCCTATTGTGGTCATGAATAATATCACGTGCTGACGGTTTTATAGAAATACTGTTTGAAGTACTTGGCTAAAAAGTAGTCCTTGTCATCAGTTCTTATTCTTTATCCTTGGAATCTCCAAGAGATTTAAGTTTGGGAAACACTTTTTAAAGTTCTTTTCTTGTAGTGAAAGAATGAAAGCTTTGGGTAGCTCCTAGTCTAGATGGGCTATATCAGTTGGCATGATGCAATGCCATGAAGCAAACCATGTAGAAGCTACTTGGCTTCACTCAGACAAAAGGTCTTTCTACTACACCCACCTGCAATACTTCAACATATAAAGCCTGCTTGCAAATATGTGTCCTTGATCACAGGGTGAACAGAACAAGAGTGCTCAAATAGGTGCACTACCCTTCTTGAGAATGTAACCAGAAGTGTGCTGTGAAAGCCATCTATGCAATATCTAGGTACTTTGGTACCTGCATTGAGTAACACATTGCCATCACTTGGGTGTTACTCTTCGTTAAGAGAAAATGTGGTTTGATGACCATATTTCCAATTGGGGATCTCTACCAAGATGTCAGTGACTCTTCTGTGTACAAGGCAGGCTAAAAACTGTAGCTTTGGTATCCAGCGACAGTGATTTCTAGTGTTGAGAGCTAGAAGACAGGAAATTTAACATCAGGATTATTTCAAAAACCATGAATGTTTAGTTATCATATTTTTATTTAGTTCTTTTCCAATGCATAAAATGTGTGATGAAGACATATAGAAAATTACAAACCAAGATAAAAATACAATTTACTTGCTCAAGAATGCCCTTGCCTAATGTCATATTCATCACCTGACATATAGAAGGAGAAAAAGGATTTTGAGATACAGTCATTTTAATCAAGGGGAAAGCTTATGCCTCAATATCTATTAGAAACACTTTTTTTTTTTTTTCTCAGAAACTGACTACATTCTGTTTGTAGAGAGACCCTGCTTTTCTGGGAGGGAACAACATGTGGATGATGGTTCTTGAAATAATTTGGAAAGAACTGAATCTGATTGCACATTGAAGTCATGCCAAGGCTTGAATTGTATCCCTTTTTATTCAGTCATCATTTTTTCTTGTTTATTAGATTCAGAACTTGCTCTGATGTATAATGATGAATCTGTGTTGGAAAACCATCACCTTGCTGTGGGTTTCAAACTGCTACAAGAAGAACACTGTGACATCTTCCAGAATCTTACCAAGAAGCAACGCCAGACTCTTAGAAAAATGGTCATTGACATGGTAAAGTTTCAGCCTTGCTATATCCCTTGCTTATTTTTGTCATTATCTCTGATAGACTGAATTTATTAAGAGATTTCATTTTCTTTTTACCCAAGGTCTTAGCAACGGATATGTCCAAACATATGAGCCTGCTCGCAGACCTTAAGACAATGGTCGAAACGAAAAAAGTTACAAGTTCAGGCGTTCTTCTTCTGGACAACTACACTGATCGTATACAGGTATTTGATGAAATCTCTTGACTTAACATAAAACTAAACCAAACTAATCAAAAAACAAAGCAAACATAAGTTTATTAGTTCCATGTGCTGGATTACTACTACAGCTCTGAGCTTATTTTAAGAATAAGCCAAGGAAAATTGATGTTCAAATGTTTTCTCTAATTTATGAGAAGACATAATCCTATTTACTAAATTGTTTTAAAAATGAATTGCAAAATCTATTTGTAATAAGACATCCTTGACTATTGGTCCCCAAAGATTGTGTTTGAATATAAATTCCATTGATTTGAAGTGTGGCGGGTCTGTTTTGGTTATACAAATCGCCATCAGCTGCTCTTTTCTTTCCACAAGTGGAAAATATTAAACATCATCTTCTTTGAGTAATTCTTTGCATTCTTTCCAAACTGAGGAAAGAAAATGATAGCAGCATCTGACCTCGAATATCCCTTCCAGTTTTTAAATTCAAGGACTGTCAGTGTAAGAAGACACACATTTTTCCCTCTGGGGCTCTATCATGTGAAATAACCAACCCCGGCCAGCACCATTGTAGTACTGCCTTTTTTGGTGTGTGCACCGTAATTATAATGCAACTAAATGTTCTTGGATTTGTTACCAAATGTACTAATATGAGAAGGATGATGTGTCCTGGCAGTATTTACTACTAATTTAATGAGATTTCCAAACTTGATGATTTTTAGGTACTTCGCAACATGGTACACTGTGCCGACCTGAGCAACCCCACCAAGTCCTTGGAATTGTATCGGCAATGGACAGACCGCATCATGGAGGAATTCTTCCAGCAAGGAGACAAAGAACGGGAGAGAGGGATGGAGATTAGCCCAATGTGCGATAAACATACAGCCTCTGTGGAAAAATCCCAGGTATCTAAATACGAGATTTTCAAAGTTTTTGTGAGGTCTGCTGATGACAGAACTGAAAGGTTCTATTTGGTTTCTCTCTTTTAACAGCATGGGGATGGAGCGGGTAGTGGTCTTCAAAAAAATCACAGAAAATGCATACTATAAAAAAATTATGTACAGATTTGAAAATATTTTGCACCAAAATAAACTCCTACTTTAGTTTTTCTTTTTACTTTTTGAAGTCCCCTCATGAATATAGATGAAATGATAAGGCAGCAACTATTCATTCAGTTCCATTATACCCACGAGTCATTGTCTTTTCCATTACACTCAAATTTCACAGAATAGAGATAAAGCAGTTATCAGAAACCCATTGAATTTTGGACTGTATGTCCTCAAATGGTTTAAGTAGTTTTCTGTGGTTTTAGCAAGTACAGCTGATTGGCTGTCTCCTCCATCCTGCTGCTCCAGATTCCTCCTAGCTCTGTCTTTACCCAGGAGCTCTATCCCTCATTCTTGCTTCCAGCAGCCTCTGCAAGCTTTTGCTCTATAACAAACACACTGCCACCGTCACCATAGGTAGTCTCTCTTACCTCATAGACAAAGCCCTGTCTGGTGTCCCCTTCCAAGGTTGCTTCTATGCTTCTGGAAATAAGCTCTGTTCATGTCCAGAGCAACAACTTCTCTGTTTACTAAGGACAAGAGACAATACTCTGAAGGTGAGGACAGAGGGGTGCCAGACACCAATAGCTGCAAAATATATTGCACTAGAAGGTATCAGTATCCTGATAGTTTCAAATGACATGGAAATGTCATTTGTTTCAGAACAAGAAATGCGCTAAGTCAGGTGACTATGATCAAAAACAGATACATAGGCCGCCCAAGGTTTTTAATCACAAAAACTTTTTTTTTTGGTTTTTGGGTTGTTGTTTTTTTCCCCACTACCTCCAAAGCCCAAAATTGTATTTACTTACATCAGTGTACAGTCTTTTGCAATTATTACTTTGTTGCTTTTTAGATAATCCCCATTAAATGAGTTTAAAATGTGTGAAAGTATCCCAGAGTCTAATACACTGTAAAAGTGCATAATAATAAGGTTAAGTTATTCATGACCAGTTCAAATATCCTAAAGTCTTAACTGGAACAAGATGTAAATAACTCTAGAGGAATGACATCCTTTTATTAATTGGTTGTCTCTTTATATGATGATCTGGGTGGTCTTCCACACATTTTTCCCATACATTATCTTTTTTGAATCCCCAAAGAGGCTAGTGACAGATAAAGCCAGTGTTTCCCCACCACGTCAGGGCTCATCAGTGACCCAGCTGCTTTCTACCCAAAACTTTTCATTCTTCATCACTGTGGACTGATCTCCCTGTTGCCATGTCTACACTGGTGCTCCCCCCAGATGGACTCTGTTGAACATTGTCTGATGATTCTGGAAATACAGCTCTTGACTAGGTGCTGTGAGAAGGTAGAGAGCTTTCTCATCCTTTGACCTAGAAGATAAGCAACTGTGGTCACCTGACCAAAAAGTTCTGAGCATTTCTTAGCAGAAGCAAACCAAAGTAAAAAGGAAATGACTGCATGGTGTTGAACTTATTTTATTTCCTCCATTGCCTTGAGCCTGTTATTTCAAGTCCCTGGAAAATACCTTGAGAATAGTCTCTAAAATCCTCTAACACACAGAAGTATGAGGGAAGAAAAAGAAGTGGGTGGAAGCTAGAGAATCATCTGAATCATCCACAGTTGAGTTCTTATAACTAATGCAGATCAGAGATGGCATGCCTGGTGACTCTTGTTTGCTAAGGCTAGGAAATCACCGGGGGCAGGCCATGACGTTGAGGGGACAGAGGGATCTATTGACAGATATTACATGTGTCCAAAATTTGTGTGCATAATACAACTTGAGTGTATTAAGTGACTGGCCAAACACCAGAATGTTAGTAAAGGAAAGCTTCCAGTAGTATGAAAGATAGCTATTATGCCCCATGGGTGCCCTTGCCTGTCTCCCCCTGAATTCCAACCCAGCATCTAGCCAGCTCCCCAGACCATGACAGGGGAATTCCATTCTCTCATTCACGGGTGCCTATTCTCTTTCAACCTGCCCCCACCCCCAGAGTTTCCTGTTTGTCCGACAATGTGGAGGTCAGCATAAGGCCAAATAGCTAGCTCATGCAGGATGCATAGCCCCTGGGTAAACCATAACACAGCATAAGTCTCATACTTAATTCACAGGAACACTGGCAGAAGGAACTGCTTAATTGTTTTTATTTTCCCTTCTTTCTCCTGATGGAAGTGACTATGTGCCTTATAGATTGAGAACAATTGCAGGCATGTCCACAGAGGAGATATTTGTTTTGTTTAGGGGCTTGAAGTATTTTCAAGTGATTTACCAACCCCTCGACAAGCAAAAAATGTTACAGAACTTGAGAGATTCCAGAGCAGTCCAAGCCAACTCCTGTCATTTCGGATAGGCAGTACATTTTCAAGTTATCAGGGAAAGAATGTTGAGTCAGAACACATTCGACCTGGGGCTTCCTTCTACAGAGAATGACTCACAGAATCCAAGCAGTGACGAAGTCATTCCCAGCCATGGTTACTTCCAGACTTCTTATCTGGCACACGTAAAAGGAAAAGCAGTCTGTAGTAGGAGACGACCACAGGCTTTGGAATCAGACAAAGCTGGGATTAAGTCCCAGCTCCACCACTTACTAGTTAGGCAGCCTCTGGCAGGATGTCTAATCTCTCTGGGTCTTAGTTTCTGCCTTTGTTCATGGAAGATAGCAATGCTTACTTTGCAGGATTAAGAGGGCTCACGTGTGTGTTGCATCCAGTACAGGGCATACCATAGAGTAAGAGCTCTAGTGATGGACTCTATTATTATTAGTCTCTATAAGATTGTTTTTTTTTCTCTTTCTTTGCTTGGAAATCAGGATGGGGTGCTTGGTTTTCATAGGCCCATCACAATAATAGATGTACACCGTTATCTTTCTGCAGGTTGGTTTCATTGACTACATCGTCCATCCATTGTGGGAGACCTGGGCAGATCTGGTACAGCCTGATGCTCAGGACATTCTGGACACATTAGAAGATAATAGGAACTGGTATCAGAGCATGATACCCCAGAGTCCCTCCCCACCGCTGGATGAGCAGAACAGAGACTGCCAGGGTCTGATGGAGAAGTTTCAGTTCGAACTGACCCTTGAAGAGGAAGATTCCGAAGGACATGAGAAGGAGGGTGAGGGCCATAGCTATTTCAGCAGCACGAAGACACTATGTGTGATAGATCCAGAAAATAGAGATTCACTGGGAGACACTGACGTGGACATTGCAACAGAAGACAAGTCCCCGGTCGACACATAATCTCTCCGCGTGGAGAGGAACATTCCACCCTTGACAAGCATGCCAGCTGTGTGGTAGGGCCAACCCACCATGGGGGCCAAGGCCTACACGGGACAAAGGCCAGCTGGCCTTTCCAGTTACTTGAGTTTGGAGGCACAATGAAAGACCATGAAGCAAACAGCCGCTCAGGAAATTCCTCGGTCGACTTGCCTTGCTTGCAGGCGTGGCGAAGAGCTGAAGCTTTACGTGGTACTGAAGACCAGTCCTTACCATGACTAAATGGCTTGAAAATGGAAGATGCAAAATGGAGAGATCGTTCTGCGCTAACTTTTGGGACACCAAAGTCCCCGCTAGTGACTGAACTTACTAACGACTTCATTTATGAATCTGCTCACCTTGTCCCCTTGTCTGCCAACCTGTGTGCCTTTTTTGTAAAGCATTTTCACGTCTTTCAAATGCCTGTTGAATACCTAGAGTTTAGTATCAACTTCTACACAGATAAGCATTCAAAGTTGACATAATCTTTTTTGACTCTTTCTGGGAAAAAAAAAAAAAGGAAAGAAAACGGTCTTCCTTCTTTCTAGGGCAATATCTTTCACTTTACTGCAGTTACTTTTGCAAACAGACAGAAAGGATACACTTCTAACCACATCTGACTTCCTTTCCTTGTTGTCTGTTCCAGCTCCACAGCTGCCCTGACCACTTATCTCTGTCTGCCTGCTTTGAACAGCATTTTTTCTCCACTAGGGTTTCACTTTTTTGCTGTAAAAAGAATAAAGTCGAACACACTAGGGGGTAGGAAGTGGTAGTTGTGTTGTTCACCATAACAATCTGCATAAACTCAGCATCTAAGGCAGTGTGCCTGCTGTGTCCGGGACCCCCCTCTGCCACCGGGAGTTGCACGGTGCCCTGTCCTGGTCGTTGCCTCTTCTCTGCACCCAGTTATGCTGTTTTCAATCTAATGCTGCCTTCTTTCTCTTGCACTGCCTTCCTTGCTAACACCTCCATTCCTGTTTATAACCATGTATTTATTACTTAATGTATATAATGTAATGTTTTGTAAGTTATTAATTTATATATATCTAACATTGCCTGCCAACGGTGGTGTTAAATTTGTGTAGAAAACTCTGCCTAAGAGTTGCGACTTTTTCTTGTAACGTTTTGTATTGTGTATTATATAACCCGAACATCACTTGAGAGAAACATACAGCCCCCTCAGCAGTGAGGACAGGAGTGGGGTGGGGGGCTTTATCGTAGGGTCTGCCCCTTTCCCTATCTGAGTTGCTAATACTGCACAACCCCTTGATGAACCAGTTTTGCAAACAAGATTCTCACCTTAGATACTAAATGGTTTATACTGAGCTTTTACTTTTGTATAGTTTGATAAGGGTAGGGGGCCGGGGAGGTAGTTTTTACCCATGTTCTATCCAAATCTATGTATGCATGGGTTGGGTGTCACTGGGTTCTACTATAATTGTGGCTTTGGTTCCAAAAGAAACACTACATTTGCTCCCAGATGATTCTTCTGCGTATTCCCAAACTACCGACTTTGAAGAGCTAGCCTCCTGCCTGCCAGTAAGCAGGACTGTCAAGTTCCAATTTATTACAAAAGAAAACAATAAAACAATGTGAATTTCTATAATGTGAACCGATGTAGTAAATTATGCAAATGTGAAGCTTCCTCTCATAACACTTGTTAGGCCCCTTCCCGGGGTCAGTTTCAGTTTGTAAAATGTGTTTCATGCTTTCAGTTCAGCATTGTGACTCAATAGTTAAAGAAAATGGCACAAATGTGCATGACCAATGGGTATGTATGTCTATGAACACTGCATTGTTTCAGGTGGACATTTTATTGTTTCAAAAGTTTCTCACAGTGTATGTTATAATATTATTATATATTGTGCTCCAATGCATTCTTCAGAGACTTTTATATGAGGTGAATAAACAACAGCATGATTAGCTTAGACTGTAGGCCCTGTTATTTCGTGGTTAATTCTGACATATTAAAAGCAGAGTATTTTCTCTTCTCTCCTACCATACTCACAAAGAAAGCAAACCACTTTGCCTGCCAATAGTCACAACTGAGGTTTCAGAATCTGTGTCCAGAAAGTCCCCAAGCTTGGAACGTTTCATTTTTTTCTTAGCAACTCTTCACCCAGCTCAGTGGTGCGGGAAGGGAGTTGGTGAAGGAACACAAACAAACCACTTTACTCATCTCAAAGTGTTTCCTTCTATCTCCTTAAGGATCTGAAAAGTTTAATCCAATAGGTAAACAAAGGGAATCTCTAGCATGGCTAGGTCCTCTAGGAAAGCGAATCACAGGGCTATAGAATGTATGATGTAGTCAGTCCCATTGATTTCACACAGGAAGAATCTGATGTCTAAAGAGTCGTCTTAAGCCACAATCCACAGAGCATGGTAGCCATTTATGTTTTCTCAGTGATCAGGAAGTCCAAGTCTCTTGTTGACCGAATGAATAGTCATGTTTGTCTTCCTGAAAATGGCTATTTTAAATATTACAATTAAGAGACCAGCAGATGGTATAATGGTTA
The DNA here is from genome assembly GCF_000334495.1 of Tupaia belangeri chinensis. Taxonomy (NCBI): domain Eukaryota; kingdom Metazoa; phylum Chordata; class Mammalia; order Scandentia; family Tupaiidae; genus Tupaia; species Tupaia belangeri. Next base: position 229,525 of record NW_006209346.1, read on the forward strand.
TGTAACTGGACTTCCATATGGGTGACCATGGCTCGAGTCCTGAAACCAGTGGCTTAAAACTCAGGCCGGGCACATGTGCATGTATGTCCAAGATCCCAAGAGGAGAATGGAGAGAAGGAATTGTAGTGTGGTCACCCCCCACGGGGTGATTTCTCACCTTCTGCCTCTCTTTCTGGTGAATGCACATGTCCCATAGCAAAAATCTCTCTCTCTAAAAAAAAAGAAAAAAAATCATAATTGAAATATTTTACTTTGTTGAAATCCTCAAGTCAGCATTAAAACAAAATTTATTCTGAGAAGTATGTCTGTGTCCTGGCAAAGGCAACAAATGTAAGTCATTGGTTGGCCCATACTAATTTAACCACAAAGAGGTGGTCTATGAACCAGTAACAGGGTCTGCTCTAGAACTCCACATGATAGACTGAAATTCGTGTACATCATTGTAAGGACAGGAAGATGCTCTACCATTACAGAACGAGCTTGCCTGCTGGTTGCAGAGCTAATGTTTCCAGCACTTTCCATCGTCCTTGATTTCTGATGGCACCTCACCATATCTGAGCTCCTACAGATTGAGTGACAAAAGTAGACTGGTTACAATAGCCATATGTATGACTTTTATAATGCCTAGAGCCATAAATACTAGACAAAAATATTTTTCTATGTCAAATTGCATCATGACTTCCCAACGACCCAATATTTATAAATATTTGCAGGTCTGTTTTTACTGAGAAGTGATTCTTAACTCTTTCTGCAAATGAGAATCATTTGGGAAATAAATATTTTTTAAAATATTGATTTTGGGGCCCCATCTTCCTCCTTAGATTCCTGCTTGAATTGGTCTTTGGGAAAGCTTTAGTCATTGGATTTTTAAAATTCGCCTTAAGTAATTCTAACATACAACTGCATTAGAGAATCTTGCTCTGGAACTAACATACATAACAATCATACTTGTTGCTAAGATTTTTACTCCATTGTCTTCAGACATTCATTGTGTACCTACCATGACCAGCATTGCCATGCCCAATATAATTTTTGACAGTAATTGGGGTTATACTCTAGTTTTACCTTTCTCACTGACTCTAACTTTCATATAAGATTGAACACCACAATTGGACTAGTTTCCTACTTGGAAATCTCAAGAAGAGAGAACCGAGGCAGAACTCAGGAGTTCAAGGCTAGCAACTCTTCACCCAGCTCAGTGGTGCGGGAAGGGAGTTGGTGAAGGAACACAAACAAACCACTTTACTCATCTCAAAGTGTTTCCTTCTATCTCCTTAAGGATCTGAAAAGTTTAATCCAATAGGTAAACAAAGGGAATCTCTAGCATGGCTAGGTCCTCTAGGAAAGCGAATCACAGGGCTATAGAATGTATGATGTAGTCAGTCCCATTGATTTCACACAGGAAGAATCTGATGTCTAAAGAGTCGTCTTAAGCCACAATCCACAGAGCATGGTAGCCATTTATGTTTTCTCAGTGATCAGGAAGTCCAAGTCTCTTGTTGACCGAATGAATAGTCATGTTTGTCTTCCTGAAAATGGCTATTTTAAATATTACAATTAAGAGACCAGCAGATGGTATAATGGTTATGTAACTGGACTTCCATATGGGTGACCATGGCTCGAGTCCTGAAACCAGTGGCTTAAAACTCAGGCCGGGCACATGTGCATGTATGTCCAAGATCCCAAGAGGAGAATGGAGAGAAGGAATTGTAGTGTGGTCACCCCCCACGGGGTGATTTCTCACCTTCTGCCTCTCTTTCTGGTGAATGCACATGTCCCATAGCAAAAATCTCTCTCTCTAAAAAAAAAGAAAAAAAATCATAATTGAAATATTTTACTTTGTTGAAATCCTCAAGTCAGCATTAAAACAAAATTTATTCTGAGAAGTATGTCTGTGTCCTGGCAAAGGCAACAAATGTAAGTCATTGGTTGGCCCATACTAATTTAACCACAAAGAGGTGGTCTATGAACCAGTAACAGGGTCTGCTCTAGAACTCCACATGATAGACTGAAATTCGTGTACATCATTGTAAGGACAGGAAGATGCTCTACCATTACAGAACGAGCTTGCCTGCTGGTTGCAGAGCTAATGTTTCCAGCACTTTCCATCGTCCTTGATTTCTGATGGCACCTCACCATATCTGAGCTCCTACAGATTGAGTGACAAAAGTAGACTGGTTACAATAGCCATATGTATGACTTTTATAATGCCTAGAGCCATAAATACTAGACAAAAATATTTTTCTATGTCAAATTGCATCATGACTTCCCAACGACCCAATATTTATAAATATTTGCAGGTCTGTTTTTACTGAGAAGTGATTCTTAACTCTTTCTGCAAATGAGAATCATTTGGGAAATAAATATTTTTTAAAATATTGATTTTGGGGCCCCATCTTCCTCCTTAGATTCCTGCTTGAATTGGTCTTTGGGAAAGCTTTAGTCATTGGATTTTTAAAATTCGCCTTAAGTAATTCTAACATACAACTGCATTAGAGAATCTTGCTCTGGAACTAACATACATAACAATCATACTTGTTGCTAAGATTTTTACTCCATTGTCTTCAGACATTCATTGTGTACCTACCATGACCAGCATTGCCATGCCCAATATAATTTTTGACAGTAATTGGGGTTATACTCTAGTTTTACCTTTCTCACTGACTCTAACTTTCATATAAGATTGAACACCACAATTGGACTAGTTTCCTACTTGGAAATCTCAAGAAGAGAGAACCGAGGCAGAACTCAGGAGTTCAAGGCTGCAGTAATCTGCAGTGAGGACATATACCATGTCTGGGGCTCACTCCTGTTTCTAAATGTCTGGTATCCTACCCAGCACAGATCTGATGCTCAAACATTGTTGAGTACATCTGGATGTTGATGACCGTAAAACGTCAGTTAACAAAAAGATGAAGAGAAAGTACATGCTAAGTAATTTAACTCCCAGTGTTTCACACTCCATTGCAATGATCTGAGACTTGTCTCTCCACACAATACTAAACATCTCCAGGATAGAACAATATTTTTTGTTTGGTCTCTTATTTAATCTTCATATTCCTTTTTAACAAACACTATGCTGGCTCCAAGAGAAAGGAGTGTCCAGTGATGTTTGTTGAGCTAATGTCCCAAGAAACAAAGTGAAACCCTTTCATTAAACTTAGTTGTGAAATATATCCATATCTACTTGATTTTCTTCAGGAAGGAGTAAAATATACTGAGGAAAGCATAGTTTGACAAAACTATGTTCCCTTTCTAACTGTGGGAATATGGGGAAATATATGTTTTTCTAACTCTAAGTTTTCTCATGATTAGAGTTTAAAAATATGGGACCAGCAGTTGACATAATGGTTATGTCGCTGGGATCCCATGTAGTCAACTGCGGTTCAAGTCCCAGACCCAGTGGCTTAAACTCATGCCGGGTGCGTGTGCATGCATGCCCAAGATCCCAAGAGGAAAATGGAGGAGAAGGGATTGCAGCATGGCCATCCCCCCTGGGGGGTGGGTGGGGAGTGATTTCTCTCTTTCTATCTCTCTCTCTCTCTCTGTCTTTCTGGGGAGCACACAAAACCTATAGAAAAAACCTCTCCCCCCCCAAAAAAAAGTTAAAAAATAAACAGCTAAAGATGAAATCAGACATAATATTAAATGTAGCAGGCATTTAATAAACCTGTGTTGTATGGATGTGTATACTCATGGATTAATAAATAGTTAAAAACTTGAAAAATTGGGAACCAGCAGTTAGCGTAATGGCTATGTCGCTGGACTCCCACGTAGTCGACCGCGGTTCGCGTCCCGGACCCGGTGGCTTAAAACACGCCGGGCGCGTGTGCGTGCGTGCCCATGATCCCGAGAGGAGAATGGAGGAGAAGGGATTGCGGCGTGACCATCCCCCCTAGGGGGTGATTTCTCGCTTTCTGTCTCTATGTCTCTCTCTGTCTGTCTGGCGAGCGCACGCGCCCTATAGCGAAAATCTCTCTCAAAAAAAAAAAAAAAAAAAACTTGAAAAATTAACTTCTGTCTGAAAAGCATAATTTAGCAACATATTTTAATTAACTTAGGTCTTTTGAAATCAAGTTTCAATTAATCTAGATGTTTCTTCATATATGTGAAGATTCTAGGAGAACAGATCATTTCAATTTACCCATGTGGAACTATTCTGACACTGATAGGCTCACTGAAGTGGAAGGAAATGTAAATTGTATTATCCACCATCTCCCAGGCTATCAAATATCTCTAAAAACAGGTAGATGGAGCCAGCAGGTGGCATGGTGGTTAAGCGCATTGGATTTCCACGTGGCTGACGGTGGTTCAAGTTCTGGACCTGGCAGCTTGCTTTCTCTCTCTCTCTCTCTCTCTCTCTCTCTGTCTCTCTCTGGTCAAATTAAAATAATAATGATGATGAATAAAATTAAATAAAATAAGTCTTAAAAAAATCTGATTAAACATATCCAGAAATAAAAACAAACATAAAACTTCAACAATATCCAGTATCTTTTGAAATTATGTACAGTGTTAGGTTTTGAAATTGGAATTATATTACAGTCTTCTACAGTGCCCTCTTGGGTTGTTGTTGTTCTTTATATAGTCAAATAATGTGTATATTTACTCTTTCAATTTCCTGTTCCAATAGAAAAGAGGAGTCAGACTTTTACAGTTTTTTACTATACGACTTTGGGACAGGTTATATGACCTTTCTTTGCCTCAATTTTCTCATCTGTAAAATAGGTAATAATGGGACCAGCAGATGGTGTAATGGTTACATCACTGGATTCCCATATGGCTAAACGCAGTTTGAGTCCTAGATCTGAAAGCTTGAAACTCACACTGGGTACATGTGCATGCCCAAGAACCGAAGAGGAAAATGAAGAAAGGATTACAGCATAGACATCCATCCTGTGGGGTGATTTCTTATTTTCTGTCTCTCTGGCAGGTGCACGTGCCCTATGGCAAAAATCTCTCTCTAAAAAAAACAAAACAAAAAAGTAATAAAAACAGCATCTATGTCATAAAATTATGGTGAGAATTAAATGAATTACAGCTGTTAAATATTTGAAGTAGTGTCTAGTCTGTAGTGTGCATGAACAAATGTTAATTTATGTAGCTAGAGGTCACAAGTTTTCTCCAATTTAATTTCTTCATTTTTTTACATGACTTGCGTTCACAAGTCTTGTCCAATTATCTGGGTTTGCTCAAATCGACAGTGCAGCTGTTAGGATGAGTGGTCCAGGACCAAGCTCCATATTTTAGTGGTAGTAGGGCATAGTGTGACCCCTGCTTTCTTTGTTCTGGGCTTTATTCTCTAAACCAATGTGTATTCATTTAAGAGGATGTCTGTGACTCTCCTGGGTGATTCATAAGGTGCTGAGAGGCAAACAAAACCCTTGATGAACCACCACTACACTGAATCTTCTCCATTCCACACTTGTTCAATTGAGCTTCTGAACCTTAGTGTACGATTTGTTTTTTTCAATACAATTAATCTAAAAAAAATCAATAGTATATCAGAATGAGAATTTCAGTGTGTGTCAGATCAAACTTGCAAAACTCCAGTTCTAGCACCACCTTTGTGACCTTAGAGAAGGCACGTCACTTGTTTGATCTTCAGTTTCCTTTTCTATAAAATGGAGGGATGATACCCATATTAGAGTAATTTAGAAAGATCGAGATAACTTATGCACAAAGTCTGGCACATCGCAGGCATATAATAAATGAGAGTTATTAGTCATACAAATACCTTACCATTCTGATTAAATGAGATAATGTATGCATGGAAAAATCTTCATCTTATTGGTTTTCATTCATTATTTTTGGCCTAAAAGTCACTTTGAACTCTAATTCTGATCATTCGTATTCCATGGGCAATGGTGCTAAGACAATTATAAACTCACTTATGTTCACCATCATCCAGGATAATCTGGACAAATAATTGTCAGAAAAATATATGATTAATGTCTTCTCTGATATTCAGGCATAACATGTTTAAATAGATAACTTGCTTAAATAAAGCATTTCTCTCATTGGTACAACTATAAACCGTAACTGAAAAAAGAGACTGTGATAGCATGATTTGTCAGAGAGCTAATGCTAGTTACCCCCTTCTCAAATGGCCTATAAACCATTTAGACATTGCTAATAATCTGTTCTAGAATTTTTCATACGACTGATGCCACGCACAGCAATCTAGAGTGATGGACTCTTTCTTTCCAAAGTAGGAGATAATATTTGCTTATCAGCACCCCCAGATTTCTGGTCTATGTTGTGGTCTCTGTTTTCTCAAAGATCACCCATATGAGCTGAAAACACATTGGTAAGTTCTTCCGGCATCCTGGGAAGCCATGTGCCTAAAGACATGATACCACTTAAAAACAGAGACACTCTCCTAACATGTCTTTGCTTTACATGGCAAGTCAAGCAAAAGAGTATGGAGCTTGTATACTTAGTTACAGGCTTACCTCCTTCTATCTCAGAACACTGTCTTCCACAAGATAGATCATTTCAGAAAGGCTGTCCATAGAGCTCTGAAGGCAGACAGGAGAACCTATTTACTAATGCAGATGGGTTCTTCAGCACCTACATTCTTGCATTCACTAAACATGTATTAAGTCTCTAGTATTTTTCAGGCACTGTTCTCAGATACCCCTTGCTCCCTTATGAACCAGTGAATACAGGAAAACAGATATGCCAGTTAACAATTCAACGGCATCACAAGAAGTGCTAAAGGCGGGCTGCATATGAAGGACACAATGTGGGGGCACCTCAGTCTCGGCAGGGGTCTGTGTCTGAGTGGCAGGCAGTTAACATACCAAGTGGATCAGCAGAAAAAGGGCAAGGATGCCTGTATTCCAGGAAGAAAAAAGAGCATGTGAAAAGAGCAGAGGACATGAAAGAGTTTTTGTTTTGCCTTTTGTTTTATTTTTCGTTTGATATAGGGCACATGTGTGTGCCAAGAGAGACAGAGAGAGAAAGTGAGAAGTCATTCTCTGGCAGGGACGGCCATGCCACAGTTCCTTCTCCTCCATTCTTAGAATTTTTTTTTAGACTGTGCACACACAGTCCAGCGTGTTTCTCAAGTCACGAGGTTCAGGACTCAAATTGCGTAGTCAGCCATGTCAGAGCTAGTCATCTAAACCTCCACACCACTTACCCCTGAAAAAAGTAATTTTGAGGCCCATTCATATGTTTTTTCATTTCAAAAATATTTAATGGCCACACACTATGGGCCAAGTACTGTACTATACATTGAGAATCCAGAAGTGCACAGAGAAGAGCCTTCCTCTCTAAATATAACTGAATCAGGGAGATAGCTATCCCTAATGTTTAAGTTCATCCTACCGTGCATGTGCAGACATGAAAGAGAGAGAATGAAGCAGACAGAAAGAAGCATCTTCCACAGGGTTTGGTCATGCCATGATCCTCTTCTTCTAGCCTTCCAGCTTGCCAGGATCCTAGGCATACATGCACATTCCCTGGCTGTTTTCAGACTGACCAGGCCAGGAACTTAAACAGGGGTTGGCATGTGGCTTCCAGCTCTGCAGTCTGGTATGTTATCACCTACTCCACAAAGACTGAGCCAACATTAATAACATTTTTGAAAAGGAAATATGTTATTAGATACTGAGGCAAGTACTCCAAAGGATGGAGATACAGTTATATAAAATAATTAAAAGAAATTATCTTGGCCAGTTTGTAAGGAAAGGAGGAGAGAAGCATCTTATAATTGTAAAAATAACTTGTACCCAAGCCCCATAGTAAGAGGTAGCAGAGCACCTAGGAGGAACTGGAAGAAGACTGGTTTGACTTGAGGTAGCAGAGTAATAAGAAATGATGCTGTTGAGGTGGCACAGGCCAGATCCCACAAGGTCTGGTGGGCCATTATACGAATTGTTGCTCTTCCTTAAACACAATGGAATCCACCAAAGATTTTAAGCAAGGAAATAATAATATTGAGATTTTCATTTTGAAAAGATCATCCTAACGACAGCATAGAGACAAATCCTGAGAGGACAACAAAGCATACGGGAGGCAGCTGCTGTGTGAGGCAGTAATGTAGTGCTCTGTGCTGCCAAGCTGAGGCCATAGGGGAAGGCCCCAGGTTCTCATCTCAAGGTCTCCCTGTACACACTGGATGAATGCACAGGCTCGTCCTCCTGACTGGCTGAGGCTGGGGAAGGATTGTGGCATGAAGAACTTCTTACGGGGGATTTCTCTCTCTCTCTATCATAGATAAAGTAAGGGATCAACTTTAAAACAAACACAAACAAAGAAACAAACAAACAAACAAAAACAGAACACAGGGGATTCATTAGCAGGTTATGACTGTAGGCCAGACAAGACGAGATGATATTCTGGACTAGCGTGTGGCTGTGGGGCTACAAAGAGATGGATTAGTGTGGAATTACTCAGGCAGCACATTTACAGACCTTGGTGATGGATTGTATTAGCATAAATCCCAAGCTTTTGGCTAATGTGACTGGAAGATGAAGTCATTCTCTGAAAAATGAAACCCTAGAGAAGTATGAGTCGGCAGAGAGGCATGATTCCACTTTGGGGACGGCTGATCTCTGCATGTCTTTTTGGCATCCAAGGGCAAGCAAAGTGGACAACTGAACATGGCAGTTCAGAACTCCAAAAAGACAAGGGATTGTGGCACGGCCATCCCCCCGGGGGAGTGATTTCTCGCTTTCTGTCTCTTTGTCTCTCACTGTCTTTCTGGTGAGTGCATGCGACCTATAGCAAAAACGTCTCCAAAAAAAGAAAAAGAAAACTTTTTGCACTAAAATAAACACATGGGCCCATACAGTGGCACTGCAGTAATACACTGCTCAAATGATCCTGGATCTCTATGGAAGGTCATGGGTTCAGTTCTCTGCCATCATCCAGGCTGCCTGAGAAGGCCGGGGGGATTGTAACAAGAGATCCTGTGGAGAAGGTTTGCCTTTGTCTTTCTCTCTCTCTTATCAAAGAAATAAACTTTAGAAATATTATAAAGAAACTTGCGCTTCCATTCCATTTTTTCACAAACTTTTTGAATTTCCCTCCTATTAATTCTATTGAAAAGTGAAAAAGGAAAAAAGGAAAAACAGCCATTTTATTTAGAAATACAGACTTGAGCAATGAACTCAAAAAAAGTGTTTCAGTACAGTGATGACCCCGTAGCTAGCGGTGACTAAAGAGTAAAAGGAAAGCAAAAAAATGGACACAGAAAGAACAGACAAGAAACTCAGGTATGGAAAGGAATATTGAGAGAGGCTGATATCAAGAGGAGAGCCGAGAGGTAAGGGAAACTCTTCTTTTTTAAAGTGTAAGAGAGATGTACATACGTTTTAATGAAAATGAAAAGTATCGTGCTTAAGAGAAGGCAATTGAAAATGCCACGAGAGGCAGGATCAAAGATGGCGTCTGCCTGGGAAGGAGGAAGGGGTGTGGTCCAAAGCACTGCAGAGCACCCGTCTTAGAAGAAAGGTCACTTTCTCAAATACATCAGGAAACGAGATAGAAAGCTATTGGATAGATTTAGGGGTTCACTCAAATGAACTTGAAGGAGTTCCTTCTTCGGGTATCTGATACATTTTCTTTTAAAGAAAAATTATCTTTTCCCATTCACCATTTCTTTTCATCAAGAGGAATGCCATGCTAAAATCAAATTAAAATACTTTCAAAGAATGCTAAAAGTACTCAACAATCTGAGAAAAATGGGAGTGTGGAGCCTAAAGAAGGGGTAACTCTACTTGAAGAAGGAAAAAAGTAGCAATATTTGAATAGGTACATAATTTTATGTGAAAAAAAGAGTTTGCTCTTGATTACACTAAGCAGGAATCTAGGAAAATAAAAAAGCTATATAAAGGTATGTTTGGGCTCAGAATTAAGACTCCTGGGATTTTCTGACTCCTCGTTGTCCAAAAATGGAGTAATGTGACTAGGAAGGGGGGTGCTTTTTCTCTCTCTCTACCCCTTTCTCTATCTTTAATAAGCACACATGCCTCTGGCAGTAAATAAATAAATAAAATAAAAACTTAAAAAGAGAGAGAGAGATACCACCCTCCCATGTTTATTGCAGCACTATTCACAATGGCAAGATATTGAATCTATCTAAATGTCTATGAACAGATGAATGGATAAAGAAAACATGACATACACATACAATGGAATGCTTCCAGCCATTAAAAAAAGAAAGAAAGAAGTTCTATTGGGTTATTGGAAAAGCCATGATACATTTTTGCAACAAATTGTGCTAGCTCATTTTTGGAAGTACTAGAATCGTTGACATCCGTGTTATTGCTATGTCATTTGACAGCTGAAAGTTCTAGCTTCCTTCTACAAAAATAAATAAGTGATTTGGTTGAGTTTTGGCGATTTTACAAGTTGACGGTGAAAGACCAAGCTATGCATTTTTTGCCAAATTTGCTGTTTTACTTATGTAAAGGGGAGAAAGGGCATTAAGCTTGTGAATAGTTTCATAAAGTTTACAGTGACAATGTTTCACAAGAATGTCAGTGCCAGCGATGGTTCACGAAATTCCTTGCTGGTGATTTTGATCTCAATGATGGTCCTCAGTCAGGGACCAGAGCTTATTGATCATAAAAGAATTGTGTTCTATCACAATGCAAGACCACACACAAGTTTTATCACCTATCAGAAATGATTGGTGCTTGGATGGGATGTGTCGCCATACCAAGGTTGATGACGACAAAATAAAGGCATTGATTGAGCCAAACCTATGTTACATGACATGAGAGATTGCAGAAATACTCACGACCCCCTGAAGAAGCTGGGATACATAGCAAGCTTGATATTTGGGTTCCTCATGAACACAAAGAAGTTCATTTGATGGCACATAAACATCTCCAATATACTCATTAAATGTGAGGAAAGTGATCCTTTTTGAAGAGACTGATAATTGGTGATGAGAAGTGGATTGTTTATAACAATGTGGTGTGCAGTCTTGGTCCCAACGTGATGATTCACCTCAAACAACATCAAAAGCAGACATTCATCAGCGGAAAGTTAGACTCTCAGTGTGCTGGGATTTTAAAGGTGTCAAGTTCTTCAAGTTCCCGCTGAGGAACCGAACAATCAATTTGAATGTGTACTGTCGGCAATTGGACAGTTTGCATGGATCCATCTCTAGAAATATCCAGAGCTTATTGATCATAAAAGAATTGTGTTCTATCACAATGCAAGACCACGCACAAGTTTTATCACCTATCAGAAATGACTGGTGCTTGGATGGGAGGTGTCGCCATACCCACCATACTTACCTGACCTTGCACTGTCAGACTTCTACTTCTTTTGGTGTCTTTAAAACTCCTTGTGTGGTATAATGTTCAATTCAGATAAGGCTGTAAATCAGCACCTTGTTCAGTTTTTCGCCAGTAAAGACAGATCCTTCTATGAACGAGGAATTATGATGCTCACTGAAAGATGGCAAAAGGTTATTGAACAAAATGGGCAACACATCATTGATTGATTGTTGTTCTTTTTTTTTTTTGAGAGGATTTTGCTATAGGGCGTGTGTGCTCGCCAGACAGACAGAGAGAGACATAGAGACAGAAAGCGAGAAATCACCCCCCCGGGGGGGGGGATGGCCACGCCGCAATCCCTTCTCCTCCATTCTCTTCTTGGGATCTTGGGCATGCACGCACACGTGCCTGGCGTGAGTTTAAGGCACCGGGTCCAGGACTGGAACCGTGGTCGACATAGCTATTACGCTAACTGCTGGTCCCTGATCTTTGTTCTTTCTATAAGTAAAGAACATTGAAAGACATACGACATGACTTTGCAGACAACCCAGTATCATTCAGGCGACATAGACAAGACTAGAGAATATAAGGCCAAGTGAAATAAGCCAGGCATAAAGATAAATACTGCATGTTCTCTCTCTTCAGATGTGGAAGCTAAAAATATTAACCATACAGAAAAGGAGAGAGTATGATAATAGTTAGTAGAGATTGGAGAGGCTCTAGTAGAAAGGAGGGAGATGCAGAGAGTTTAGTTAACATATATGAAATTATAATTAAATAATGGGCGTAAGTTCTATTGTTCTATAGCACAGTAGGGCAACTGTAGTTCACAATAGTTTATCATGCATTTGAAAATACCTAGATCATTTAAAATGTTCCCAACATAAACAAATAATAAATGTTTGAGGTGATAGATATGCTAACCACCCTGTTTTGATCTTTACACACCACATATATATACAGAAAAAAAGGGTCCAGCAGGTGGTATGGTGTTTGAGGCACTGGATTCCCTCCTAACTGACTGAAGTTCAAGTCCCAGACCTGGTGGCTTCAAAATCACACCAGGTGCATATGCTTTCATGCCCAAACTCTAAGAGGAGAATGGAGGAGAAAGGATGTGGTATGGCCATCCACACTGGGGGATGCTTTCTCACTTTCCCTCTCACTGTCTCTGTCTCTCTCTGACAAGCACATATACCCTATGACAAAAAATAATAATAGTAAAAATAAAAAACACTGTATTTCATAAATATGTATACTTACTGTGCATCCACTAAGAATAATAATTAATAAAAAGAAAAACTGAGGTCAGGAAAAGACGAGGTAAGAGCTTCAAGTCATTTCATTGGTGAATCAAAAAGTAGAGATTCAAACCGAGATCCTCATGACCTTAAAGTCTAGACTCTACATGTAAAGCTGCTGTCCCAGTCTGTCTGTTGTACATTCAAAGTTGGCATAGTCACTTTCTCTGAAGTTACTTTTCATTTCCTATGCAGCAACAGGCTCTTCCTCTTTGGTTGTAATTACATGGAATTGCAGTTCCCTTAGTTACTTCCTCAATTATAAAAAATGCTTATTGAATTATTGAATGAACTTTCTAAGACCCTTCTTCTCCAAATTCTCTTTAATACTAATGTTTCTTAGGTAGTCTCGGCTATTTCTTTTGAGTGAAATTACTCTGCCCCTTTTAGGGTCTCTGTGTCTAAATTATCCCTTTCAGAAGTAAACGAATGCCAGCCTTGATAGCGCATCTAATCATTCAGTCTTTTGGACAGTCAATTGAAAATAATTTTCTTTTTTTTAAAATAATGATTTACTTAATTTTATTTATTATTATTATCTCTTTAATTTGCTATAAGGCACACACATTCACCAGAGAGAGACACAGAGAGAGAGAGAGAAAGTGAGAATGCAAGCCACCAGGTATGGAACTTGAACTACAGTTGGCCATGTGATCCAGTGCCCTAACCACCACACCACCTCTGGCCTCCAAAAATAATTTCTTAAGTGCCTAACACCTGCAGGCACTGTCTACTCTTATGATAGAATGATGAAAAACAAGCCACATAGTCCATAAGGAGAGACATTAATCAAATGATTATAAAAATAAATGTAAGTTGTCTTCCTTGTGCTTTATTATCTCTTTTATTTTTCTTTTTATTTTTTTCCGGCTAATATGGCAAACCTACCCTAGAATTACATTTTTAATATATTATGATTTATCCATAGTGCATCTTGCTCTCTTGGAAAACTTCCCAAACCATTTTACAGGTACATAGAATATTGGAATGGAAGGAGACTTTGAAATTAACCAGTCTGGCATCTTTCAAACTTGTCTGTGCATATAAATCACCTGAGGATCTTGTTTAAGTGCTGTTTCTGAATCAGTAGGTCTGGGATCAGGCCTGAGAGCCTGCATTTTTTTGAAAGCTCTTGGGTGATACTGATGCTGTTGGTACTCAAATGATACTTTATTTATTTGTTTTTAAATATTTTATTTAACTTTATTTATTTATTTTTATTTGACCAGAGAGGAACAGAGTGAGAGAGAGAGAAAAATGAGAAAGCAAGCAGCCAGGTCCGGGACTCAAACCGCAGTTGGCCATGTAGGAACCCAGCATCATTAACCACCATGCCACCTGCCGGCCCCACTTGGGCCATACTTTAAAGAGCAAGGATACCCTGGCTTTTGACAGGAAGTGGATGAATATGGAAGATTTACTGCTGAGGGAAGCAAGCCAGGCTATGAAGGAGAGGCATTGTACATCCCCACTAAATATATACCTAGTATCCGCACTCTATGACTGAAACTAATTGACTAAAGGATATAGCAACACAGTATATAGATGTAAATTCCAGATATAGTCTATGTGAAAGGGGAGGGTCTGAGGAAGGACATTTAGAAGAAAAATAGAGAGGCAAAGAATTAATGGCACAAAGAAATGTGGTATTATCCGTTAAGATATTTTGTAGTTTTATCAACTGTACTAGGGAGAAATGTTCACATGTTGAAATATCCACTTTGTAAGCCAAATAATAATGTGATTGATTGTATAAAAGAAAATGAAATTTAAAAATTTTAAAAAGGCCCCCAAAAAATACAAATAAATAAATTAATTTAAAAAAAAAAGAGCAAGGATCTAGCCTTCTGTTTCAACTAGATGTATCCTTCAGCACACCCTGCTTTGGAAAACTATAGATCCATGGGACCAGCAGTTAGCATAATGGCTATGTCGCTGGACTCCTATGTAGTTGACCGCAGTTCGCGTCCCAGACCCGGTGGCTTAAAACTCACACCAGGTGCGTGTGTGTGCGTGCCCAAGATCCCAAGAGGAGAATGGAGGAGAAGGGATTGTGGCGTGGCTATCCCCCCCTGCCCCCGAGGGTGATTCTCGCTTTCTGTCTCTCTGTCTCTCTCTCTCTGTGTCTGTCTAGTGAGCACATGCGCCCTATAGCAAAAACCTCTCAAAAACAAAACAAACAAACAAAAACTACAGATCCTGAGGCAAACTCTAGTAGCGTGGCTATTTGAAAGGGCAGTGTTGGATATCTATCGTTAGTCAATACAGAATGATGAAAACTAGATTTGCCATCCTGCCTGAAGCAACTATAAGAATACAACCTGACAAAACAGGATGATCTAAGATATTAATCAGTGAAGGAGAGTGATCGCTGAAACACAGGAACCAAGTAAGGTGAACCCTGTGATTGTCCTGCTTTGTTGCCTTGAGAAAGTTTCTGTGCCATAGCATAGTGTGTTAATCCAAGCAGGAGTCCTGCTGCTTCCTTAAGTTGAAGAGATAGCAACTCCCTGAGAGTCAGCCAAGAGCAAGGTAGCCATAGCTCTCAGGACGGAGTAAGCACCAGCAAGGAGGGAACTGCATAGACAGAGGACTCCAGAGAGCCTCCCTCAAAATTACGGCACAGCACTAACGTGCACATATTGTGTGAGAAAAGTACTCAAGTCAAAGGTAATGACTGTAGAAAAGGTGAGAGATAACGATGTCCTATGCTCAAACAGGACTGGTAATAGTGCCTGTACCCACAAGAGAAAAATGCCATGATTCACAGTCTGTTTGAGAAGGACACCCTCACATTAAGAATAATAAGCCCTAGACTGAGCACTGTTAAAATCCCATCAAACAAATCTTAAAAACAAGTCTCTTCAAAAGAATCAAACTACTCACAAGTACTTTAACTGCCTTACTGAATAAAACCCAGCAATATTTACAGGAACACAAATTATCCAGTCCCAAAGTGAAACTCACAATGTATGTCATTCAATTAAAAATAGTCATGGAAAGGACAGAACATAGCCCACAGAGAAGAGAAAAATCAATCTAACCAAAGTGACTGAACTGACAGAATGTTAGAAGCAGCAGACTGAACTGAATTCAAGTAAAAACAGTATTCCATGCATTCAAAATATTGGTAGAGATAAGGAAGATATGAATATAAAAATTAGAGTAAATAGAATGAATAGTTGACTAGATATTACAGAAGAAAAGGACTAGTGGGTTTAAATACAACCATAAAAAGCACAAAGCATTCAATAAAATACAAAGAGAAGTTAGTAAAAAAGGAAAGAACTGGAGGTGAGGTTAAGAAAGTAGTTGAAGAAGATGTGTATAGTATTCCCATCTCGACCGAGGTGTGTATCATGCTGGGTAAAGTCTCTTTACAATCTAAGTGATGTATAGTGATTGAATGTATAAGTAATAAATAAATAAATAAATACAGACATACATAAAAATTAAAAGAAAGAAAGTAGAATCTCACATGGCTGATCAATCAGTTCACATTCTGGCCCCAGTGGCCTGAGAAACAGGCATAGCACATGTGTGAGCTTCAAATTCCCAACAGGGTGAAGAAATGAGGAGAAGGGTTATAGTATGACCACACCCCATTGGGAGGTGCTTTCTTTCCCCTCTCCCTGTCACCTTCACTCTCTGTCTCCCTCCAGAGAGCTATATGCCCTCTGGCAATTAGAAAGAGAATGAAAGTATGAAAGAAAAAGAATTGAAACAAGTACCAATGTGATCAATTGGGACAAATTTAAGGGGTCTAATAATGCTCAGTTAGGAGGTCCTGAGGAGGAGGACTCCAAATTATTTCCTTTCTAAAACAATCTAAAAAATATAATATCAAAGGTTCAATATATTTGTGTTATGTAGCTAATATGTTCAAATGTTATTAAAAACAATCAATGCTGGAAAATTTCTGAATTTGATAAAAACCATAACCCCACAAATTCAAGAAGCTCAATGAAACCCAATCAGAAGAAATTGGAAAAAAAAATACATAAAAACACATCATATAGAATTGCTTAAAGCTAGTAAAAAAGAAAAAAAAAAATTTTACAAACACCCAGAGGAAAAGGTAGAGTCATATTATATAATGAATAATAAAGATAAATTACATCATCAGATTTCTTATCAGAAATAAAGGGAGAGTAAAACATCTTTACTGAAAGAAAAATTCCATCATCCAAGAACCCTATTTGAGCTGAAAATATCTTTCAGAAGGTAAGATAAGACATTTTCAGACATAATTTGCTGAACGAATGTGTGGTCAATAGATCTACACTACAAGAACTCTGAAAGGAAGTCTTCAAGCAGGCTGGCTCCATGCCTCAGTGGGTGAAGCAAAATGATCCTACATGGCCAATTGTATGTTTAAGTCCTAGATCTGGCAACTTGAGAAACACACCAGGGACATGTGTATACGTGTGCCCAAACCTTGAAAGGAGGAGAGATGGAAGAGAAGGGGTTGCAGTATGACCATGCCCCATGAGGGTGCGTTGTTCTGTTCCTCTCTCTCTCTGTCTCTCTCTGGTGAGCCTATGTGCCTTCTAGCAAAAATAAAAGAAATAGAAAGAAAATCCTCAAGCAAAAGGATAAGGGAACTAGATGAAAACTTGAATCTATACCAAAGAATGAAAGCAACAGAAATAGTAAACATACTCTTAAAAATACACCTCTTTCTTCTTAGGAAAACACCTCTCTTCAAAAGATAATTGGCTGAGACAAGCAGATAGTGTAGAATAAATAAATAAATACAGACATACATAAAAATTAAAAGAAAGAAAGTAGAATCTCACATGGCTGATCAATCAGTTCACATTCTGGCCCCAGTGGCCTGAGAAACAGGCATAGCACATGTGTGAGCTTCAAATTCCCAACAGGGTGAAGAAATGAGGAGAAGGGTTATAGTATGACCACACCCCATTGGGAGGTGCTTTCTTTCCCCTCTCCCTGTCACCTTCACTCTCTGTCTCCCTCCAGAGAGCTATATGCCCTCTGGCAATTAGAAAGAGAATGAAAGTATGAAAGAAAAAGAATTGAAACAAGTACCAATGTGATCAATTGGGACAAATTTAAGGGGTCTAATAATGCTCAGTTAGGAGGTCCTGAGGAGGAGGACTCCAAATTATTTCCTTTCTAAAACAATCTAAAAAATATAATATCAAAGGTTCAATATATTTGTGTTATGTAGCTAATATGTTCAAATGTTATTAAAAACAATCAATGCTGGAAAATTTCTGAATTTGATAAAAACCATAACCCCACAAATTCAAGAAGCTCAATGAAACCCAATCAGAAGAAATTGGAAAAAAAATACATAAAAACACATCATACAGAATGGCTTAAAGCTAGTAAAAAAGAAAAAAAAAAAAAACATTTTACAAACACCCAGAGGAAAAGGTAGAGTCATATTATATAATGAATAATAAAGATAAATTACATCATCAAATTTCTTATCAGAAATAAAGGGAGAGTAAAACATCTTTACTGAAAGAAAAATTCCATCATCCAAGAACCCTATTTGAGCTGAAAATATCTTTCAGAAGGTAAGATAAGACATTTTCAGACATAATTTGCTGAACGAATGTGTGGTCAATAGATCTACACTACAAGAACTCTGAAAGGAAGTCTTCAAGCAGGCTGGCTCCATGCCTCAGTGGGTGAAGCAAAATGATCCTACATGGCCAATTGTATGTTTAAGTCCTAGATCTGGCAACTTGAGA
Source organism: Tupaia belangeri chinensis (assembly GCF_000334495.1). Classification (NCBI taxonomy): domain Eukaryota; kingdom Metazoa; phylum Chordata; class Mammalia; order Scandentia; family Tupaiidae; genus Tupaia; species Tupaia belangeri. The sequence continues at coordinate 247,795 of NW_006209346.1, forward strand.
AACACACCAGGGACATGTGTATACGTGTGCCCAAACCTTGAAAGGAGGAGAGATGGAAGAGAAGGGGTTGCAGTATGACCATGCCCCATGAGGGTGCGTTGTTCTGTTCCTCTCTCTCTCTGTCTCTCTCTGGTGAGCCTATGTGCCTTCTAGCAAAAATAAAAGAAATAGAAAGAAAATCCTCAAGCAAAAGGATAAGGGAACTAGATGAAAACTTGAATCTATACCAAAGAATGAAAGCAACAGAAATAGTAAACATACTCTTAAAAATACACCTCTTTCTTCTTAGGAAAACACCTCTCTTCAAAAGATAATTGGCTGAGACAAGCAGATAGTGTAGTGGTTATGTTGTTGGACTCCCACTTAGTTGAAGGCGATTCTAGTCTTGGACCCAGAGACTTAAAACTCCCGCCGGGCATGTGTGCAAGCCTGTCTAACATCCCAAGAGGAGAATGGAGGAGAAGGGATTGCAGGATGGTCATCCTCCCCAGGGGGTGATTTCTCGCTTTGTCTCTCTGTCTCTCTCTGGTGAGTGCATGTGCCCTATAGTAAAAATATCTCTAAAAAAAAGGTAACTGGCTCTAAACAAAAATAAATTCAACATAGAATGAAATTTGTAACATATGTAAAAGAGGAATGACAAATATAGTATAAAGATTAAAAGGGAAGAAATGGAACTCCACAATTGTGGGGCTTTTCATTATATGTATGTATAAAAAAGACTATCTTCAGAATAATGACTATAAAAACCAATGTCAGGCCAAACCCGTAACGCAGAGGTTAAGTGCCATGCTGAAGAAGCTGGATCCCATCTGGTGGGCCAGTTTGAGTCCCAACCCCCTGACTTGATAAACAGGCTGAAAGGCCAGCAAGTGGTGTTTGGGTGGACTGTGGTTCAAGTCCCAGACCTGACAGCTCTCTCTCTCTTTTTCTCTTTGCTGAGCACATGTGCACTATAGCATTTAAAAACAAAAAACAAAAAACAAAAACAATAAATAAAATTCAATAAGTAACTCTTTAAAAAAAATGGAAAAGTAAAACATGCTGGGTTTGTGCCCAGGATCCTAACAGGATGAAGAATTGCAGTGATTAGGCTTCACCACTGTCATGTTCCCTCCCTCTCCCTCTTTCTTAACCTCTCTCTTGCATGTGCATGTACCCTCTGGCATTAAATAAAAAGTGGGAGGAGCAAAACCAATTTCACTATTTTTGTCAAGAAATCATTAATATTTATCCAGCTTAAAGTTAACGACTTCTAATACCATTTCATTCCTTCAACTGTCTAGAAGTACATTTTGCTACCAATATATTCTGGGAGATACATAAGGATATTATATAGTTCAAAGTTATATGTTTAATGCATTTTAACAGTAGCTAAAAATCATAGTTGCCTGACATAAAATAACCCATCCAGAGCCTACCACGGGCCTAAGAAGCAGATACCTGATGAGTCTTGTTATATAGATGAAAGAACTCTGAGACCAACTAATGGAGAGTAGAGATAAGACATGAAGTTCAAGCCTGCCATCTGCAAGCTTGCCTTTCCACATCCTGCCCTCTCTGCCTTTTGGTTTTCCAGGCACTTCTGCTTGCTAACGTCTAGGTTAAAATTAGTGTCACCTTGCTCAACATGTCCACCCTAGGGGCTTGTTTTTCTCAAAACGTCATTCGAATCCTGATGCAAAGAAAATGATTTAGTTTAATCTTTTGTCCTAATATAGCTAGTGCTGGAAAAATGAAGATTTCAAAGATAATATTTGATGTCACTGAACTTATCTTACGAGGGGAAGAGGAAAGTAAGAAAACCATTCATTTTACTAGGTGGGAAAGTACCCGGGTAGCAGTAAACAGAGGGTATGATGAAATCCCAGAGAAAAGGTTTTACTGTCTCATTAAGGAGCTGAAAGGGAAGTGGCAAGTATTCTGGGAAAAGCCTGATTAGAATTCTGTAGTTGCTTCACGGTTCAGCTTGGTCTTTTAAAGTTTGATTGACATTGTATGCATCTGGGTCTGGGCAGCACATGCCAGACACTGCCTAACACAGGAGCTGGCAAATATAAAGTATTTAATAAGTATGTGATAAGCCCACTAACATTTACACACACACACACACATACACACACACTCATTTAACCCCCCCCACACAAAATCTTATATTGTGCTTATTTTTCTTTCTACATACTTGCTTTTGTTTTAATCACCAGAGGGCATGTGTGCTTGCCAGAGACAGAGGGAGAAAAAGAGAAAGCACTCCCTCAATGGGGTGTGGTCACACCACAATCCTTTCTCTATCTCTCCATCTTGTTGGGATTTTATGCATATACGCACATGTGTCCAGTGTTTTTCAAGCTATGAGGGCTGAAATTTGAACTGTGATTGGCCATGTGGGATTCAGCTCCCTTAACCCCTGGGCTATGGGGCTAGCCCTCTATATACTTTGGAATATCCACAGTTCCCCTGGCTTGGGCATGAAGTTAAGGTTTCTCATCAGTTGCTTACAAACTTCTCACCTATGCCTCTGCCTGTGGGACTGTATCAGGTTGCTAGAGCTGCCATAACAAATGATCACACACTTGGTGGCTTATAAGAACATAAATTTGTTCCCTCATGGTTCTGAAAGCCGAAAGTCCAAAATCAAGGTGCATGCAGAGCAGTGCTATCCCCTAAAGATCCAGAGGAAAATCCTTCCTTGACCATCCCACTTTCTGGTAGTTCTAGGTGCTCCTTGCCTTGTGGCTGCGTAATGCCAATGTTAACCTTTGTCTTCCCACTGTCTTCTCTTCTATATATTTACATCTTTCTTCTTCTGTCTCTTACAGGGAGGCTTGTCATTGGATTTAGGCTCTGTCAGATTATCCAGGATGATCTCATTTTGAGATCTTTAATTACATTTACAAAGACACTTCCAAAATAAGATCACCTTCACTGTTTCTGGGGGGTGCGTCTTTCAGGGAGACACAATTCAACCCACTGGAGGGGCATTTCCAACAGGATCAGGGAAATAGTGGAGAGTACGGTGCAACATTTAAGGAGACGCAAAAAAAATTCAGTAGTCAAGATAATATTTCAATGCAATATTTTTTAAAGTTCAAAATTTATGTCAAAAAGTCACTGATAAAATATAATTTTTATGAGAAATTTTTGGTAGAGTGTGCGTGCTCACTGGAGAGACAGAGACAGAGAGACAGAAAGTGAGAAATCACCCCCCACCCCCACCCCGGGAGAGGGTCACACCTCAATTCCTTCTCCTCCATCCTCCTATAGGGATTTTGGGCACACACACACACATCCCTGGCATGATTTTCAAGGCACTGGGTCCAGGACTTGAACAGCAGTGGACCACCTGGGAGTTCAGCACTTTAACCACTATGCCATCTGCTGACCCCCCAAAATATAAACATGTTAAATAAAGACATGATCAGTATTACTGATATTTTCCCCTTTTCTGGTCTCCAATACTGCTCAGCATCGCAGAGTTCCAGTAACAGCAGGCACTTCCCCTCCATAGTGAGGAAGAGCTCGGCCAAGTCCACCGTCTCCCTCATCACCATTTAGGTCACGCTTCTCAGAAACGTTGCTCCAGGGAACCTTGCTCGGAGACCACTTCTCGCATCCAATGCAGGCTTGTTTATCTTAGGAATTGTGCAAACACCTCCTGAGAAGCTAATTAAAATGGCAGTCGGTGCTGCCAAATCCGGGAAGCCTCCAAACGAGCATGAAGAGACTGCCAAAAGTGTTATTAATACACACACCCAGCTCCCCACTATGGCTGACAGAGTAGAGGACTCCGAAGGACAAATTCACTGTGAAAGGTGAATGTAAGGTGAAAGTCGCTGAGCGCCACTGCCAAGCACAGCGTGGGGCTAGTCAAAGGCACTCAGTATGTACAAATAAGTACTTGTCAAATGGTGGATGGGTAGGGTTTAGGAACAGCAGGAAAACAGAACTCCCTGCTCCCAAGAGCCACTAAGAAATAAGAAATGCTGTTTACATTTGATTTGTATGCTGCCGCTGGGAGCCACGTTAGTAAGACCTATCTATAAGTTCAGCCCAGGAGTCCAGAGAAAATCTGAAAATCTGATGTGAAATAATAATCATTGAGAAAGAAGAAGTTTAAACAAGGTTGCATGAATACCCGTCAAGCAAGAATAGGCTTAAATACCTAGGTACACACTTAAGGTCATAAAGACTTTTTACTAAGTGGCAATACATACTCTTCACCTGGAGAAAAGACTCTGTCATATAAATCCTCCTCAGATTCATGCATGAACTACTTTCAGGAAGAGGGTCAGTTTGACAAAGATTTAATGACTTCATTTTAAATTTTTTCCAAAAGGTCAAAGCAGGAGAGTAACTAGAGAAAGTTTAAAAGAAAAGTGAACAACATGCAGTTGTCCATTTAAAATAATTATAGACTATGGTAATTAAAATGATTATAGACTGCGATAATTAACACAAGGGATAGTGTTACAGGCTAAGAAAATAGACACATGAAACCGAATAGAAAGATTGTAAATCAACTCCCTACATATGCAAGATTTGATTGTGATAAAGGCTTTGTAGCCATTTCAACAGGAAGGCTTATTCAATATTGATCAAACCTTGGGCTATTTATTAATTATTAGAGAAAAATAGTTTTCTCCTTTGAATTATATATCACTTAAATCGATTAAAGACTTAGAGATGGAAATGAATTATAAGACACTATATGAGGCTATCTTATCTCAAAGTAGAGATTTTTCAAAGCACTAAAACAAGGAAATAAAAAAAGAGATTAATCAACCTTTTTTTGACAAAATTTAATCTTTCTGTTAAAGCTCACTACAAAAATATTAGAGGAAACGGTAAATGTAGGAAATATGTACCTCATGTATGATATGTAAATGATTAGCCCAATAAAACAGGATTCTCCAAAGCAGTAAGATTTTATATTGATTCTTAAAATATATCAATAAGGTAAAGAATATATAAATTCTCAAGAAATGGGGTCAGCAGATAGCGTAGTGGTCACATCTCTAGACTCCCACATGGCCTACCACGGTTTGAGTTCTGGACTAAGTGGCTTCGTGTGCATGTGGTACCAGGCGCATGTGTGTCCGTGCCCAAGATCTGGAGAGGAGAATGGAGGAAAAGGGATCATAGCATGGCCAACCCTCCTGGAGGAGGATTTCTTGCTTTCCCTCTCACTTCTCTCTCTCTGTCTCTCTACCCAGTGAGTGCATGTGCTCTAAGGCAAAAATCTCTTTAAAAAAAAAAAAGAAAAAAAATGAGTAAAACTTATGAATAAAAGTCATTCAGAAAGAAATCCAAATGGCCAATTGTGTGTGAAATATATTTACCTTGTAAGTAACAAAATAGATGCAAATTAAAATAACAACAGGATATCATTTCTTGAATTGACATTTTTAAAAATGTTATTTATTCATCATTTATTTTAATTTGACCAGATAAAGAGAGAGAGAGAGAGAGAGAGAAAGTGAGAAAGCAAGCCAGGTCTGGGACTCAAACCACGGTCACCCATGTGGGAGTGTCCAGCATCTTAACCACCACACCAACTGCTGGTCACCAACAAAATTATTTATAAAATTCTATAGTGGGGGACCAGCAGTTAGCATAGTGGCTATGTCGCTGGACTCCTATGTAGTTGACTGCAGTTCGCGTCCCAGACCCGGTGGCTTAAAACTCACACCAGGCGTGTGTGCGTGCATGCCCAAGATCCCGAGAGGAGAGTGGAGGAGAAGGGATTGCGGTGTGGCCATCCCCCCTGGGGGGTGATTTCTCACTTTTTGTCTCTCTGTCTCTCTCGATCTGGCAAGCACAGGCGCCCTATAGCAAAAACCTCTCCACCTAGGGGCTTGTTTTTCTCAAAACGTCATTCGAATCCTGATGCAAAGAAAATGATTTAGTTTAATCTTTTGTCCTAATATAGCTAGTGCTGGAAAAATGAAGATTTCAAAGATAATATTTGATGTCACTGAACTTATCTTACGAGGGGAAGAGGAAAGTAAGAAAACCATTCATTTTACTAGGTGGGAAAGTACCCGGGTAGCAGTAAACAGAGGGTATGATGAAATCCCAGAGAAAAGGTTTTACTGTCTCATTAAGGAGCTGAAAGGGAAGTGGCAAGTATTCTGGGAAAAGCCTGATTAGAATTCTGTAGTTGCTTCACGGTTCAGCTTGGTCTTTTAAAGTTTGATTGACATTGTATGCATCTGGGTCTGGGCAGCACATGCCAGACACTGCCTAACACAGGAGCTGGCAAATATAAAGTATTTAATAAGTATGTGATAAGCCCACTAACATTTACACACACACACACACATACACACACACTCATTTAACCCCCCCCACACAAAATCTTATATTGTGCTTTTTTTTCTTTCTACATACTTGCTTTTGTTTTAATCACCAGAGGGCATGTGTGCTTGCCAGAGACAGAGGGAGAAAAAGAGAAAGCACTCCCTCAATGGGGTGTGGTCACACCACAATCCTTTCTCTATCTCTCCATCTTGTTGGGATTTTATGCATATACGCACATGTGTCCAGTGTTTTTCAAGCTATGAGGGCTGAAATTTGAACTGTGATTGGCCATGTGGGATTCAGCTCCCTTAACCCCTGGGCTATGGGGCTAGCCCTCTATATACTTTGGAATATCCACAGTTCCCCTGGCTTGGGCATGAAGTTAAGGTTTCTCATCAGTTGCTTACAAACTTCTCACCTATGCCTCTGCCTGTGGGACTGTATCAGGTTGCTAGAGCTGCCATAACAAATGATCACACACTTGGTGGCTTATAAGAACATAAATTTGTTCCCTCATGGTTCTGAAAGCCGAAAGTCCAAAATCAAGGTGCATGCAGAGCAGTGCTATCCCCTAAAGATCCAGAGGAAAATCCTTCCTTGACCATCCCACTTTCTGGTAGTTCTAGGTGCTCCTTGCCTTGTGGCTGCGTAATGCCAATGTTAACCTTTGTCTTCCCACTGTCTTCTCTTCTATATATTTACATCTTTCTTCTTCTGTCTCTTACAGGGAGGCTTGTCATTGGATTTAGGCTCTGTCAGATTATCCAGGATGATCTCATTTTGAGATCTTTAATTACATTTACAAAGACACTTCCAAAATAAGATCACCTTCACTGTTTCTGGGGGGTGCGTCTTTCAGGGAGACACAATTCAACCCACTGGAGGGGCATTTCCAACAGGATCAGGGAAATAGTGGAGAGTACGGTGCAACATTTAAGGAGACGCAAAAAAAATTCAGTAGTCAAGATAATATTTCAATGCAATATTTTTTAAAGTTCAAAATTTATGTCAAAAAGTCACTGATAAAATATAATTTTTATGAGAAATTTTTGGTAGAGTGTGCGTGCTCACTGGAGAGACAGAGACAGAGAGACAGAAAGTGAGAAATCACCCCCCACCCCCACCCCGGGAGAGGGTCACACCTCAATTCCTTCTCCTCCATCCTCCTATAGGGATTTTGGGCACACACACACACATCCCTGGCATGATTTTCAAGGCACTGGGTCCAGGACTTGAACAGCAGTGGACCACCTGGGAGTTCAGCACTTTAACCACTATGCCATCTGCTGACCCCCCAAAATATAAACATGTTAAATAAAGACATGATCAGTATTACTGATATTTTCCCCTTTTCTGGTCTCCAATACTGCTCAGCATCGCAGAGTTCCAGTAACAGCAGGCACTTCCCCTCCATAGTGAGGAAGAGCTCGGCCAAGTCCACCGTCTCCCTCATCACCATTTAGGTCACGCTTCTCAGAAACGTTGCTCCAGGGAACCTTGCTCGGAGACCACTTCTCGCATCCAATGCAGGCTTGTTTATCTTAGGAATTGTGCAAACACCTCCTGAGAAGCTAATTAAAATGGCAGTCGGTGCTGCCAAATCCGGGAAGCCTCCAAACGAGCATGAAGAGACTGCCAAAAGTGTTATTAATACACACACCCAGCTCCCCACTATGGCTGACAGAGTAGAGGACTCCGAAGGACAAATTCACTGTGAAAGGTGAATGTAAGGTGAAAGTCGCTGAGCGCCACTGCCAAGCACAGCGTGGGGCTAGTCAAAGGCACTCAGTATGTACAAATAAGTACTTGTCAAATGGTGGATGGGTAGGGTTTAGGAACAGCAGGAAAACAGAACTCCCTGCTCCCAAGAGCCACTAAGAAATAAGAAATGCTGTTTACATTTGATTTGTATGCTGCCGCTGGGAGCCACGTTAGTAAGACCTATCTATAAGTTCAGCCCAGGAGTCCAGAGAAAATCTGAAAATCTGATGTGAAATAATAATCATTGAGAAAGAAGAAGTTTAAACAAGGTTGCATGAATACCCGTCAAGCAAGAATAGGCTTAAATACCTAGGTACACACTTAAGGTCATAAAGACTTTTTACTAAGTGGCAATACATACTCTTCACCTGGAGAAAAGACTCTGTCATATAAATCCTCCTCAGATTCATGCATGAACTACTTTCAGGAAGAGGGTCAGTTTGACAAAGATTTAATGACTTCATTTTAAATTTTTTCCAAAAGGTCAAAGCAGGAGAGTAACTAGAGAAAGTTTAAAAGAAAAGTGAACAACATGCAGTTGTCCATTTAAAATAATTATAGACTATGGTAATTAAAATGATTATAGACTGCGATAATTAACACAAGGGATAGTGTTACAGGCTAAGAAAATAGACACATGAAACCGAATAGAAAGATTGTAAATCAACTCCCTACATATGCAAGATTTGATTGTGATAAAGGCTTTGTAGCCATTTCAACAGGAAGGCTTATTCAATATTGATCAAACCTTGGGCTATTTATTAATTATTAGAGAAAAATAGTTTTCTCCTTTGAATTATATATCACTTAAATCGATTAAAGACTTAGAGATGGAAATGAATTATAAGACACTATATGAGGCTATCTTATCTCAAAGTAGAGATTTTTCAAAGCACTAAAACAAGGAAATAAAAAAAGAGATTAATCAACCTTTTTTTGACAAAATTTAATCTTTCTGTTAAAGCTCACTACAAAAATATTAGAGGAAACGGTAAATGTAGGAAATATGTACCTCATGTATGATATGTAAATGATTAGCCCAATAAAACAGGATTCTCCAAAGCAGTAAGATTTTATATTGATTCTTAAAATATATCAATAAGGTAAAGAATATATAAATTCTCAAGAAATGGGGTCAGCAGATAGCGTAGTGGTCACATCTCTAGACTCCCACATGGCCTACCACGGTTTGAGTTCTGGACTAAGTGGCTTCGTGTGCATGTGGTACCAGGCGCATGTGTGTCCGTGCCCAAGATCTGGAGAGGAGAATGGAGGAAAAGGGATCATAGCATGGCCAACCCTCCTGGAGGAGGATTTCTTGCTTTCCCTCTCACTTCTCTCTCTCTGTCTCTCTACCCAGTGAGTGCATGTGCTCTAAGGCAAAAATCTCTTTAAAAAAAAAAAAGAAAAAATGAGTAAAACTTATGAATAAAAGTCATTCAGAAAGAAATCCAAATGGCCAATTGTGTGTGAAATATATTTACCTTGTAAGTAACAAAATAGATGCAAATTAAAATAACAACAGGATATCATTTCTTGAATTGACATTTTTAAAAATGTTATTTATTCATCATTTATTTTAATTTGACCAGATAAAGAGAGAGAGAGAGAGAGAGAGAAAGTGAGAAAGCAAGCCAGGTCTGGGACTCAAACCACGGTCACCCATGTGGGAGTGTCCAGCATCTTAACCACCACACCAACTGCTGGTCACCAACAAAATTATTTATAAAATTCTATAGTGGGGGACCAGCAGTTAGCATAGTGGCTATGTCGCTGGACTCCTATGTAGTTGACTGCAGTTCGCGTCCCAGACCCGGTGGCTTAAAACTCACACCAGGCGTGTGTGCGTGCATGCCCAAGATCCCGAGAGGAGAGTGGAGGAGAAGGGATTGCGGTGTGGCCATCCCCCCTGGGGGGTGATTTCTCACTTTTTGTCTCTCTGTCTCTCTCTATCTGGCAAGCACAGGCGCCCTATAGCAAAAACCTCTCCACAAAAAAAAAAAAAGAAAGAAAAGAAAAAAAAAATTCTGTACTGGGATTTCAGTAAAACTCAAGTCTCAACCTGAAGTGTCAATCAGTATGCTCTTTTGAAGAGTTTTGGGTACTATATATCAAAATCTTAAAAACGTTTCTAATTGTTTAACCTAGGAATTTCATTTTTAAGTGGAATTCACTGAAGAAATTATTTATTTATTTATTTATTTGTTTATTTTTGGAGAGGTTTTCACTATACGGTGCATGCGCTTTCCAGAAAGACAGAGAGAAAGACAGAGAGACAGAAAGTGAGAAATCACCCCCCAGGCAGGATGACCATGCCGCAATCCCTTCTCCTCCGTTCTCCTCTCAAGATCATAGGCAGGCACGTGCACACACACCAACGTGGTTTAAATCACTGCGTCCAGGTCTTTGAACTGCAGTTGACTACATGGGAGTCTAGAGATATAGCCATTACAACAACTATTAGTCCTGAAGAAATTATTTATTAGTAGATAAGATACTCATTATCATACACACACAAACACACACACATATATTTGTAAAGTTTGCTACAAGGCACATGAGCCAGAGAGAGAAAATGAGAAAGCATCCCCTAGCCTGAAGGGGGATGGCCATGAACAATCTCTTCTCCTCCATTCTCTTCTTGGGATTTTGGGCTGGGTCCAGGCTCCAATCACGTAGTCAACCATGTGGGATCCAGACATCTTAACCACTATGCTACTGGCTGGCCCATATAATAGTATTTATGATGACAAAAATCTTAAAATTTTTATTTCCAGGATCCAACAAATTGAAAATAATTATAAGACGAAATCCTGTGATACCATTAAAATAATATTTTTAATCATATACTTATTTTTATTTCTTTATTACCAGTGGGTACATGTGCTCATGAGAGAGAAAGGGAGAAACAGAAAGGAAGAAAGTACTTCCCCAGTGGGTCAATGTCACACCACAATCCTGTACCTCCACCTTTTCAGCTCAGTGCAATTTGAGGCCCATGCACACATGCCCAGCATGTTTTGCTGGGGCAAGGAACTGAAGCATGGTCAGCCAGGTAGGATCTGGCTTCCTTCACCACTAGGCCATGGGGCTAGCCCTGAATAATTCTTTTTTTTTTTTTTTTTTGAGAGGTTTTTTCGCTATAGGGCGCGTGCGCTCGCCAGACAGACAGAGAGAGATATAGAGACAGAAAGCGAGAAATCACCCCCCGGGGGGGATGGTCACGCTGCAATCCCTTCTCCTCCATTCTCCTCTCGGGATCTTGGGCACGCACGCACACGTGCCTGGCGTGAGTTTTAAGCCACCGGGTCCGGGACGCGAATCGCGGTCGACTACGTGGGAGTCCAGCGACATAGCCATTACGCTAACTGCTGGTTCCCAATAATTCTTAATTATGTATTCTAATGCCATATTCAGGCTTAAGTTCATTCAAAGCTGCATAATAAATACATAAGCAAATACATGAGTACACAAATACATACTATAGGAAAAAAGAGTAATTAATACGGATATATTAAAGTTAGCTTTTTCTCTTTAAAAGAAATACTTGAGCTTCTCTACAGTAGAATGTATTATTTTATAATCAGAAAGAGAAATATGTTTAAAAGCCTTGATCATCAGCACATAGGATGTCTACACTGGGAAAGACATGGGCAAGAACCTGACGCAACTCCCTCATTTTTCCCATAGAGAAGCCAAAGCCTCAGGAAGCTAGAAGACTGGCAAAGGCCAAATGCTATTTGTAGATAGAAGAACTGTGTCTCCCGAGATCCAGCCTATCTCAGAGGATCTCTTAGCAGATACCCAAGTCCCCAGTTCTCTGGGAAGCACGGGTGACCAATAACAATTTTCATCTCAAGCTCTAGCCAATTCTGAGTGAAACCTTAAGACAAGGAAGTGGAGGATATGATCAGGCCTTAGATGCACTGCTCAAGAGAGCAACTTTTACTTGCCTACATCTTGAGTAGATTCTGCATTGCCTCTGCTTAGGACCTGGAATGCTCTATGCATATATCCAAACTACCTCAGCTAAATAGTGGATCTCAACCCCTACCCTAGTACCCAGATCCCCTTCATCAATAAGTATGTGTTAGTAGTAGAGGTGGTTGTGGAATCATCCCATAAACTACAATGAGAACAGCAAAGCTGTGCCAGATAGTGGCCCTTGTCTTGAAGAACTTGAAGGAGTTGTCATTCGTAAAAGACAAAAATGGGCAGGCTTACTAAGCAAAGGAACAGTAAGTGCAATGTCATTAGCTTTGACGTAGTTTGATGAGAAGTCCAGCAGCGTGGGGTGCCTGGGGGTGGAAGGGATGAGAGCAGGCGTGGCTGGATTGTGAAAGGACTCAAAGTCTACACGAAGAAAGACTGTGGGGAGTCAAGAGTGGGCGATGGACAGTGTGAGGCAGGAGACCATGGGCACAGAGGGAGGGAGGGGGCCAGGCCCTAACAGAGGAGCGCAATCCTCAACCAAGAGAGGCGAAGTGACCCAGAAGAAAATTAGAAGAATAACCCTGAGGGGGCCTCAGCCAGATTCAGAAAATGCCCCCAGCCCCAGCTCAAGCTGGCCTGGAGGTCCTGGGTAGGAGGGTCTTCATTGAGACTGCTGAATACCACTTCCCATCCCACCATCCCAGCGGCACAGCTTTTGTCAATGTGGACGGCCAATGGAGAGCTGTGATTTCAAAGTCAAGAGTGAAACCAGGAGAGGAAGAGGCAGAGCTTTGCTTAGAAGAGTTTCAGCTGTGAGAACCACCTCCAGAAATAATGAAAGCAGGCCTGGTCTACAGCTGCTTGGCAGGGAGCTCCCACTCAGTTCCTAAGGGACAGACATACTTGGGAAGCAGATGAAATTAGAAGCCAGCGGCCTGTGGCCTCCTCCTAGCTTCACCACTCCCTAGTTAAATGGTGAACGAGTCATTCATCCTCCTCAAGCCCCAGTTTCTCACATGTAAAGAGGAGATCTAACAGATTCTGTCTTATAGGGTTATTGAGAAAATAAAATGTTATGTTGCATAGGTCATGAATAATACTGAATTATTATTGTTAACATTTTTTTTTAGATCTTTTTTGCTATGGGGTTTGTGCACGCACCAGAGAGACAGAGAAGCAGAAAGTGAGAAATCATCCCCCAAGAGGGATGTCCATAACACAGTCCCTTCTCTTCCATTCTCCTCTTGGGATTTTGGACTGCACACACACACGTGCCTGGCATGAGTTTCAAGCTGCCAAGTTCAGGATTCAAACTGCAGTAGACCACTTGGGAGTTCAGCAACTTAACCACTATGCCACCTATTGGTCCCTTATTGTTAATTTTTTCATCTCTTTTCATCTTCCTGGGACTCAGAACCATTCATTGTATTTGTATGAAAGGAGAAGAGGAATGGGGTAAGTGACCATGTTCTGAGTCTCTTTATTTGAATTACCCTCTTAATTCTTCCCATGGCCCCCTGAGGAGGACATTAAGATCTCTCATTTGCAGAGAAGTCAAAATTCAGAAAAGCTAAATCACTTGTGTAAGATACCAAGTTAATATGAAGCAGAAAAAGGACTGTGCTTACCTCCCAAACTTCTCCCTGTCCCACCAACCAGGTTGCCCCCTCCCTAGCCTGCAGTCTGTGCCACCTTGCCTAGCTCCAATCTCTATAAGCTGTTAGTGTCACCCTCTGCAGCACACCTGCTGCCATGGGAACCAGGCTCCTAGCTCTCGGTCATGCAGACCTGGAATATGACTCTTATTTTACTGGCCAAGCTGACCCAGGCCCAGACAGAGCTGGATACAGCATCCCTGGGTTTAAGACTGCTGTCACAGGCAGCCCTTTCAAAGTGAGATGTAGTACCCACAGCCCGCTGCCCGAGAAAATGTAGGAACTCAGAGTGAAACACTGATGAAAGACCTTGCATGTGCCTCTATCCCACAGAGAGTTTTCTGGCACTAAATGAAGCCTTTTGGGAGCCCCAAGAACCCATGAGGGGCTGGGCTAATGTTTAATGAGGGAGAATTACATGAGGTGGGGTGCAATAAAGGGTTAGAAGGGGCTTTTTTTACACTACAGATCCCACAACACTTTCAAATATGGTTTCAATCTTTCACTATACAAAGTTGTAGGAAACAGGCTCAGCCAGAGAGAGCCTGCTTCCTACGACAGAAGAGCTGGGCTCATGAGCTTCTCAGATCTTGTTCCAGTTCTAGTTTCTTTCCTTCTCTTGCTGTGTTATTGTAGGCAAGTGGCCTGGCCACTGTAATAACACAACTACAGCTACATCTACCATTAATTGAGTGCTAAGGACTAGGCCGTGACATAGGCTCTAAACATTTACTATTACACAACATCTTCACATGAACTGTGGGATATAGGAGTCATCATTTTCTCTCTTTCATGGATAAGGACTGAGGCAGAGTCTAGACAGAAAGCTCAGATGCTCAGCAGATGTCCGGAGGACACCTTGGGAACACATTTTTCCTTTGTAGAGCCAAGGATTCTAGAATCAGAAGGCCAGTGTCAGGGCCAGTCCTGTGGCCTGGTGGTTGAGGGAGTCAGATCCCATGTGGCCAAACAGGGTGGTTTAAATCCCGACCTGGTGGCTTAAAAAACACACTGGGGACATATGCACACATGCCCCAAATCCTAACAGGATGGAGAAATGGAGGAGAAGGGATTGCAGCAGGACCATGCCCCATTGCTGTCTCCTTCTCTCGCTCTCTCTCTCTGGTGAGTGTATGCTCCCGCTGGTAAATTTAAAACAAACAAACAACAAAAAAGCAATTTCAGAATTTTGTTTTTTCTTTTGAAAATCACTATTCTGGGTGATGCTGAAGCAGGGAAGGTGATGGGAAACTCCTAGAGACACTCATGACCATCCTGAAGGACAGGGCAGTGTGGCTGGAGCCACATTTGTTACAAACGATCACTAAGACTTTCCTGACTTTTTCTCATTTGAAGGCACAGAGCTCCCTTTTCCCACGTTGAACTCCACCTTTCCAAAACCTTGGGCTTTGCTCTCTAGGAGTCTCAGATGTGTCGAAACTCGGTAGAATTCAGGGGAAATCTTTACTGGGTCAGAACCTCTGCAGTTATCCTTCTGGGAGTTTCCAGCTTTGTGTGGGCTCACTGTCAATAATTTTTGTTCCAGAAGCTTTACAGCTGGCCAAAAGCCAACATTCACTTTACTCTGTCCAGGTTGTTGGCAAGAAAATTCAGAGGTTACACTTTTGTAAAAGAAAGAGTAATTGCCTCAGCCTGATCGTCTTGAGAGAAGAGGCTGGCATAAGGAAAGGGCGGAGAGCCCAGTGTGCCCCATGCCCAGCGAATGCAGCGCTTTTACACTCAGGGCCTGTCTTGGCGCCGACCTCAGAGACAGAGATATCTCCATTTTAGAGAAAAGAGAATCAAGTTGACGAAGGTCCCCCAGCAAATAATAGAACTGGGAAATTTTTCTCTTTTCAAAGCCAAGTTAATTTTTTTCTTGTTCATTTATTTCTTCTATAAGCGAGAAAGACAGAGAGAGACACAGAGATATAATGTCTTCAACTGGGCCTCTATTTATTTTTTTGCTGGGGGGAGAGTTTTTTGCTATAGGGCACGTGTACTCTCCAGAAAGAGAAAGACAGAGAGACAGCAAGAAATCACCCCCCAGGGGAGATGGCCACACCAGAATCCCTTCTCCTCCATTCTCCTCTCGGGATGTTGAGCACATGCACACATGCACCGGGCGTGAATTAAGCCACCGAGTCCAGGACTCGAACTGTGGTCGACTACATGGGAGTCCAGCCACACCCCCAAGTTCTGTCAGCCCTGGATCACGGGCTTATGCATGCCTGGTGTACTCAGGGAAGTCTCCCAACCAACCCTCCTTCTGTGGACCAGCCTTGCAGTGTTGCTTTGCCTTTACCTCTGCACTACCATCTGGCCCAAAGCTGTCACCGCCTGCGATTCCTTGCTAATTCTTCAGCAGAGAGATAGTATCATGTAGTGGCCTAAGCACATCAACTCTGAAACCAGATTATTTATTGAGGATTAGATGCTGGCCCAATAATGATAAGCCATGTGACTTTGGACAAGTTATTGAATCTCTCTGGATGTCAGTTTCCTCATGCATAAAATAAGGTTGATAAATTTGCTTCATAGAGTTCTGGTGAGTTTTAAATGGGCTAAAATGTAAGAAATACTTTGAACAATGTGCTATGATAAAGCATCAGCTATTTTAATTATATACATTGATCCAGGAAATGCACTGCTGTTTGCCCTAGTCATGAAGGCACAGACGGGTGCAGTGTTTAAAGCCATATGGAAGAGTGGGGATCAGTTCTCAGCGACCCAGGCACATGTGCGCATGCCTGTGATCCTGACTGTCTGGGAAATGCTAGGGGTGAGTTGAAGTACAAGACCCTAGAGAGAGTATTTGTCTTTTTCACTCTCTCCCATTCTTTTCCTCTCTGTGTCTCTGTCATGAAAGAGTAAATAACTAAACAAAAACAAACAAACAAAAATAAATACTCTGTGTGTGTGGTTTTTTTTTTTAGAGTGATTTTTGCTATAGGGCGCATGCACTCGCCAGAGAAACAGGGAGATATAGAGATACAGAGAAACAGAAAGCAAGAATCATCCTCCAGAGGGGATAGCCACACTACAATCCCCACTCCTCCACTCTCCTCTAGAGATCTTGGGCATGCATGCACATGCGCCCAGCGTGAGTTTTAAGCTGCCAGGTCCAGGACTCAAACCTTGGTCAACTACATGGGAGTCCAGCAACCTAACCATCGTGCCATCTACTGGTCCCAAAATGCACTATTATTTTATCAGGCAGGTGACGTGTCCTGGGAAAGGAAGCGAATAGTGAACAGCATGTCAGACTGCATTGGGTGGCTCCTTCAAATTCATAATCCTGCCTAGCTCTCCACTGCAATGTCATGAGCGAGGCATTTGGCAGATGAGGAAACTGAGGAACGGAGGAGTGAAACCACGCTGCTCAGGTCGCAGTTAACAAGTATCAGCTGGAACTCAAGCCCAGCTGGATGCCAGCTCCTCCCCATGCCCCTCTGTCATGCTGACTACTGCCTCTGGGTAGAGAAAGAGCAACCCAACAAGGGAGCACGCATGTGCACTTGCACCTGTGTCTGGCTAGGGAATCGCGAGGTCAAGGAAGGCCTCCATCCTACTAATACTGCCTTAGTTTACAAATACAGCATTTCCTGGCCAGCTCCTCTGCACACACAGTTATGGTTAATTAAACGCTGAAAGCACAGAGAGGGCTGACAATTTAGGAGACTCCTGTATTGAGTCTGAATTTGAAGATTTCGGTCTATTTTTATTTGTTTGTTGTCTGCCTACTGTGTGCCATACCTTAGGCTATGAAAGTAGATGCAGTGACACATTGATTAAATAACGACATGGTGACTATATATGCCCAAACAATAAGTACCACGGAAGAAGGTAGGGATGAACCTATGGCCTAGTAGTTAAGGGAAGCAGATTCCACGTGTTCAAATCCTAGCCCTGGCAGCTTGAAAGCATGCTTGACACGTATGTGTGCATGCCCCATATCCTGATGGCATAGGGAAGTGGAGAAAGAAATGCAGTATAACCATGCCCCCTTGAAGATTCAGTCTTTCTGTCTCTCCTTTCTTTTTCTCTCTGCCTCTCTGGTGAGTGTAGCAATCATCTAGCAAGTTAATTTAAAAAAAAAAAAAAAAGAAAGAAAGTTCTTTGGTATTTAAAGGGGCAAATGATGGGAGCTGGGAGCATAAGAGAACATGCAGAGGCCTGAAGGAAGAAGAGAAGTCAACCACGTGAAGAAGGAGAGGATAAATATTGCAGAGAGAATTAACGACATGTCCAGAGGCCCCAAGTGAGAAGAGAGCGTACTCTATTTGAGGAATTGAAACATTTCTGTGACTAGAGCACAAAAAACAGGAAGAAAGAAGTTCAAGATGAGGTTGGAATGGCAGGAAGGGGCCAGAGTTTGCGAGTATTGGTGACCACATAGAATTAGTCTTTGCGCTAAGAAAATGGGAAGGGACTTAGATAAAAAGAATTAAGATTTTTTATAGTGGCTGTAAAAATTTAAATAATCTGTTGCATCTCGTTTTGAAGAGAGGACAAATGGTCTTCAATTGGCCTTCAGCTCTGAAAGATAACTAACAGCTATGGGCATACCCTGAGGACTCCGTGGGTCTGTCTGCATCCGGGGGGCATGTGTATTGTTACTCAGGAGCAAGCCGGCCTGGGGTGGGCTGCAGCTGGCTGCTCTAACTCAGGCTCATAAAGCACAATGGCTGTGTTGTCAGACCCAACCAAATTTGAATCACCACTCTGCCATCTAGTATCTGGCAGAACTTGGGCAGTTTATTTAATAACTCAGAATCTCGGCTTCCCAAGCTGTAAAATACATAGAACAATACCCACCTTCAAAGTGTTTTCTAAGGATTATAAGAGTTAAAATATTTAACACTCCAGCACATAATGAACTCCACTGTAATAAGCTTCCTCAGTATGTAAAGGGAATTTGTAGAATAATCAGAAATACTGAAAATTGGAACTACCTTAGATTGATGAAGAAGGAAAACAACAGGCTGGGGACTAGCAGTTGGCATAATGGCTATGTCGCTGGACTCCCATGTTCAACTACAGATCCAGTCCTGGACCTGGTGGCTTAAACTCATGCTGGAAGTGTGTGCGTGTGTGCCCAATATCCCAAGAGGAGAATGGAGGAGAAGGGATTATGGTGTGGCCTCTTAGGGAAATAAAAAAAAAAAAAAGACCAACTTATTTCACCTTTTCGCAACAGAATTTTTTGTTGTTTTTCTTTAGAGAGATTTTTGTTATAGGGTGTGTGCATTCACCAGAGAGAGACAGAGAGACAGAAATTTAGAAATCACCCCCTGCAGACATGGTCATGCTACAAGCCCTTCTCCTCCATTCTCCTCTCAGGATTTTGGGCATACACGCACAGGTGCCCAGTGTGAATTTTAAGCCACCAAGACAGCTGGGTCTCGAACCATAGTCAACTACATGGGAGTCCAGCAACATAACTGTTTTGCCATATGCTGGTCCCACACAATAGAGTTTTGACTTGTTTTCTGTGTACTATGATAACTTTCAGCACAGGGACCTTACAGCCAACACGTGGGCTGTGTTGCTTCGGGCTCCCAGGGCACAGAAGAAGGTTTGAGAACAAAGGTTGGCTTTAGGTATGAAGGTTGTGCAGTCGACCTTTACTGGAACAACCACGAGGGTAGGTTGGGCTGTGCATTCATTTCCCAGGCCCGATAGATGGGCGACTAGCCCATTCATCTCAGTAGCCTAAGAGGACGTTAGACCACAGCACCAAGAGACAGGCGAGATAGCAGGCCCTGATGAGGTTTTAGGCTGTCCACTCAGGAAGCCTGCAAAATGAAAACAGGAAACTAACCAAATATGTGATTCACACACACTGAAAGGAGAGTGTGAGTGAAAGAGCTGGGATGCTGACGATTAGGAGAGGATTGTGAAGACGATTTATTACATCTTATAACTTTTCTGGCATAGGATTGGGCAGAGAATTGATATTCTGCATGCATTTATTGAATGAATGAATACTTAATGCATGAGTATAACCTGAAATAGCTGAGGAATAAAAAGCACTAAGTTCTGTATTTAACCTTGAGCTTGCGAATATAGTACATATAAATGATAACACACAGTGCTGAGAATGCTTAGATGTGTAATAAGGGAGCCATTGTTTATAATCACTGAAGAGTACAAAGGAAGAGTCTAGAAGTTTGAAAATAGGCAGTTTCTTATTTTCAAAAAAGCCAAATTTAGGAAATGATAAACCTGTGACATTGAATTGGGTAAATTCTTAGAGCATGTTTCTGAATACTTAGGCTCAGAAATAGTCATCAACTGGAGCCAGAAGTTGGCGTCTGCAGGAGTTACTGGAGTACCCTGATCAGGAGCTTGCTAAAGGAACGTCTTGGGATTTTAGAGGAAGGTGGGACATGGGGGTTAATTGCAGAAATGTGGGTGGAATGGTAAGACAGGCAGTCACAGCTGATAATCACCTTACTCCAACCATTCATAGCTTATCAGTCTAGAAGGGACCCTTAGATTCATGATTTGGGCAGTGGTTTTCAGTCCTAGCTGACTGTTACAATAAATGAGAACTTTAAACAAAACACATCAATATCTGACCCCGTTCTTCAAGATTCAGACTTCATGTGTCTAGTATGGACACCAGCCATGTGTATACTTCAAAAACTCTCTAGTGTTCTAATATGCCAAAGTCTAGCACGATTTTCTTAATGTTTTACTCTGGGCAACAGCTATCTATCTATTATCTATCTATCTATCTATCTATCTATCTATCTATCTATCTATCTATCTATCTATCATCTATTAGGTTGTTGCCCTAGAGTGTATGTGCTTGTTGGAGAGGCAGAGAGACCGTGAAAGAGAAAATGAGAAATTACTCTCCCAGGAGGGATGGCCACACCACAATCCTTTCTCCTCCATTCTTCTCCTGGGATTTTGAGCACACACATACACATGCTTGGTGTGATTTTTAAGTTGTTAGGTCCAGGACTTGAAACACGGTTGGCTCTATGAGAGACCAGCACCTTAACCACCATGCCACATGCTGGCCTCTCCACTATATTTTAAAAAAAAACAGATTGAATGAAGTCAGAGAGCCACCTGTTTTACATTGTATCTGAGTCAAAACTAGGAAGCAACGGGGCCACCTTCAATGACTCTGGCAATACAGGTGCTGTGCACAATGCTGGAGGCCACGTGGGAAGGGTGTGGGTTCACGTCCTGGTCTGCTTCAGTGGGCCAGTCACACCCACAAATGCACCCATGATCCTAGTTGGCTGCAGGTCCTACAGGGGGGATTGTGGCATGAGGACCCTGTCAAGGGTGTCTCTATCTTTCTCTTTCTCTCTCTCTCAGGAAATAAACAAATGGACTTCAAACAAACAAAAACACTGAGAACTGATAGAATTAAGTGTGAAGTCAGCAAACAAAAAACTTCAACAAGGCTGAAAAATGAACAAAAACACTAACAAAATGAAATGCCTTGTTACGAAGAGACTGTGCAAATTAAATGAGTCAAAAGATACAAAGAGCTCGCGGCAGAATCAGGCACCTAAGTGGCTCAGTCCAGTTGTTACATGGAACCTATACACTGTATGAGGTCAGCACAATCTCCATGTTAGTAAAACTGGGGCACAATGACAGTGTGCCTATCCAGCCTAAGACCAGGAAATAAGTGGTAAATTTGGGCTTCAAACCCACCCTGACTCCAGTGCCCAAGCTCTGAGCTACTATGCTGGGTGTTGGCAGTGACCTTGACTTTCTGGCTGAAACAGGTGCTAAAAGTCAAACATTTGAAGGAGACTGAGGCTCAGAGGGGTTGGTTGAGGCTTTCAAGGGCAAACAGAGAGTGGTAAACAAGGATTTGAAACTAAGTTCTGCCCCACCCCACCCCACCCCACAAAAACAAGGAGAAAGAGAAGGAAGAAGAGAGAGAGAGGAAGGAGAAGGAAGGCAGGCAAAGTGGGAGAGAGGCAATTCCCGTGTTCAGGGCCTTTTGCAGAACAAAGGGAATCTGGGAAGCTCCTGGCATATTCCACAGAAATGGATGAATAGGTAGGGAAATCCCCATGGAAGCTTCTGAGAAACGCTTACTATGAGGGCTTCTCAGGGATAAGGATGTACTTTTCTCAATAATCCTGAGCCTTCCCTAAAGGGCAGATTCCCTCCCTTGACCCAGCCCCATACCTGGACTGAAAGGTTTAATTAAAGAAGTGAGCTCCTTTATCAAGGAGAGTATTCATAGGTAAGAGTTGAAGCTTGTTTTCTTTGGCTTAAGAAACTTGACTGAAAAGTGTGGAGAAGGATAACAAAGGTGTTTTATAGCAAAAGTCAAAAACTTTGACAAGGAGATAGTTCAGAGGGACTTTCTTCCATGCACTGTGGTTGGCTCTTGTCTCCACTTGCTCAGGAAGAACCTCTGGGTCCTGGAGAGAGTACCCCAGTGAATTCTGGGAGTCCCTAGGCAGGGTCCCACAGGTACCCAAGAACCAGGTTTATTTGCTATCACGGGGCTTCCACTCCATCTTTTTCTCCTCCAGGATCCTCATTTCACGACATTCCTTTCACATGAAGGAGACATCTCACTCACTAAGGAGTATGGAGATTAGATGAGATGCCACATCCCAATCATTCAAAATTTGTTGTAAAAATGTTATCGATATTAGAGGAAACAACAAATAGAGAAAACAATTGTGTTCTTCTGCTCTCTTATACTACATGCCCACAGGAATCAAGAGAGACTAGTAGAGGCTAATTTGGAATATTTAAAGGGGAATAGAATTCTTTTCTAGCAATGATAATGGTTAAGACTTTAAATGCAGGTGATCCAATTTGCACATAATTACAATTTCTTTTTTTTTTTTTTTTTTGAGGGTTTTTTGAGCGTGTGCACTAGCCAGAAAGACAGAGAGAGGCAGAGAGACAGAAAGCAAGAAATAACCCCCCAGGGAGGATGGCCACACCACAATCTCTTCTCCTCCATTCTCCTCTCCAGATTGTAGGCATGCGCGCACATGCGCCCAGCGTGGCTTAAGTCACCGCGTCTGGGACTTGAACTGTGGTCTACTACATGGGAGTCCAGCAACATAGCCATTACGTCAACTGCTGGTCCCCGTAATTACAATTTCAGGCATGAGTCACCACGGGTTACAAGGTCTCCTCCTAAACCAATTTCTGATAGACCCATGATCTAAAAGCACTTGGCCCAGCTTCCTCTAGCCTGTATCTCTCAACTCCAGCCACTTTGGGCAGTGAAAATAAAGACAAAAATATATCTATGCGTGGAGAAATCAGAGCCTGTGCCAATGCTCCAGGTATGTGACCTAGGCTAGTCCTCACTGCAACAAGTAAACAATACCCTTTTTTTTTGGGGGGGGAGGTTTTTTTTTTTGCTATAGGGCGTGTGTACTCGCCAGACAGACAGAGACAGAGAGACAGAAAGTAAGAAATCACCCCCCAGGGGGGATGGCCATGCCACAATCCCTGTAAACCAATACCCTTTTCAGAGGGGAGATATAAGTTCCAAGGATTTAAATACCTTGCCTGGGGAAGAGTCAGTTTTTCAGCTCCATGGCAGGTCTTTAACTCCTTTGGACATCTTGGGAATCTCTGGTGGATGTTCCCTACCAGGACTGCAGGAAGGGCATCCTACTCCACTCATTGCTCAAACCCTAAAACCATCCCCACTTCCTGGCCTCCTAAGAGTCTATCTGGGTACTTTTCTTCTCCTCCCATGGGAGTGTATAAAGAATGAATTTAGCTTCCTGGCTCTGCACCTCTGCTTCTGAATCAGACCAAGGACACACATGACTCCAAATGTCAGTCCCTGGGGACAGCATAAGCAAATACCAGTTGCAGCTGTGGCTCTTCCTACTCTGTTTTTGGAGGGGCCCAGACCCACACACTCTGAGAATTGAGTATACTACCCCCTTTTGGGTGCAGAAAAGATATCTAAGAGGTCCTCCTGCATTGGTCAAGATGCCCACTTCTCTGCAGGAAAAGGTGGGCTCCCCTCATCATTCCTAGCACGGAAATGTCTGATGTCAAACTGCCAGCCAGTGCTGGTACGGCTAGACCTCCCTGTTCCAGCTGATTTTTCTAGGTTCCTCTTCCTGGAATGGGGAAGCACCTACTGTCAAATTGGTTCCTCCTGCTGTCAGAAGACACAGCCCCAGCAGAAGCTGTGTGCAGCAGTTTGGGGTAGGATCCTGCAGTGTTTTGGGCATCTAGTCCCCAGGAAAGCGATGGGATTTTCTTTCCAGGTCTCTAGGTAGGCCCTTGAAAGTCAGGTCTCAAGAGTTGTACTACGTGTGCCTCAAGCTCTAGAGTCCTGTATCAGCTGCTCAAGATGCGGTCTGTCACCTGATTGAATCATCATGTCCTAGAAAATATTCGGAAATGCATCATGACTTTCCCT
>NW_006209346.1:271876-272532 GCF_000334495.1 Tupaia belangeri chinensis
CAACCTAAGAGATGCCTTAATCCCACGTTATTTTAAGATCCTCATTAGATAGTTCTACAAAGAGAGACTAGCAGAGGCTAGGATTTCATAGGAAGAGATCCCTGGTCTTCCTCTGAAATACATGGCAATTCCTCATAACCTCACCCAACACAGCAAGCCAAAAAAGAAAAAGAAAAAAAAAAAGAAAAAAGCTTGAGCTCAGAGAGACTAAAGCTGAAATTACCCAAAGTGCCCCCACTGGTCAGATTCTCAGAGGCAAATCTGAGAGGGCAATCCATGCCCAGGTGTTTCCTGGAGATCATTCTCTGGAAAAACATCTGCAAGGGAAGAGCAGAATGGAGCTGGGCAGAGGGAGAAGAGGAATGAAACAGAGGTTTCTAATCCAGGAGAGCTGTGAGGCTGGGCTGGCCTTTTAGACATGCCCCACATTAACCTCTCTGCTCCCTGTACCTTTGCACAGACCTGTTCCCAGGGAGGGAGTTTTGTGTAACCTTGGGCAAGGCAGTTATCTGTGACTGAAGAGCAAGGGTTGAAGAGGACCTTAGCTTTGAATCAGCAGCAGCCAACACTCGCAGCCACTGGGGAGACTGAACGCCTTTGCTCCTAGGGGGAGCTTGGAAGGCACACCCCGGTATCCACTACACAAGTCACTCTTT
>NW_006209346.1:272563-273250 GCF_000334495.1 Tupaia belangeri chinensis
AAACAGTCGTTGAGAAGCAAAGCAGATGGCACACAGTTACGCAGTAGGGTGATGGAATGAAGAATGGAACTCAGGCCTGTAACCCTCAACTCTGTGTTCCCTCTCTTACCTACCAATACTGCTGTCGCTTATGGAGCAGGCCTCACGTGCTAGCCACCGTGTTATGCATGCCACGTGGGTTTGCATAGTAACTAACCAGATCAACCCCCACAGAGTAGGTATTTTTACCTTCATTTTGTAATGGAGAAAACTGAGGTCTCAAATGTATTTAGTAGTCTAACAAAGGACCTGGTATATATTAAACACCTAGTTGTCTCCCAAGTCTGTACTCATAACCCCCACTTTCATCCCTATAATCCACCCAGAGGCCTTCTCTCTACTGCTGCAAGTCATACCGCAGCCCCGATCATCAACAATAAAAGAGGGGAAGAAGTTATTGTTTCCCACCCAGCAATCTCCCACTGCCAAGAGATCTGACGTTTTCATCACCATTTATGATTTCTGCATAGCTCCCTACAGCGCTCATGCTTTCCTAATAAAATGAATTTTTAGTTTGGGTTACAACCCTGTACCTAAATGTTCTTTGAGGCATCCAGCAAATATCTTTCAGATCTCATTATATCCACTGTTTTGAGCATTTCGCATTCATTTTCTCACAGTACCTTGTGAAGTGTTTTTATTCCTGCT
>NW_006209346.1:273516-298171 GCF_000334495.1 Tupaia belangeri chinensis
GCTGCATAGATGAGAAGAACGAAGTATGAGACCGTCTAATCCCTGACCCAGAGTCACACCACCTCAATTTACGTGCAGATCTGCTTTACTTTGGCAAAGCTGTGTTCGTTTGTTCTGTTTTCAAATCAATGTTTATTACAAGCATACACACTGCCCAGCACTGTGCGGAAGTATGCTGGGAGTCACGCTCTACTTGGGACAGAAGCTCACATTCCTTCCCTTAATTGCCTCTGTGTTTTAGAGCAAGAGTCAGAAATACAAAGGCCTTTGGGCGCCTCAAGTGAACTGGATGACTGGGGGCTTCTGGGAAGCAAAGAGTTACTCTGGCCCCTGGGAGCTGCAGCTGCTCAATTCCAGCCATATGTTGCTGTGTGAGAACCTGGGCTTGAAATTGTCCGATTTTCCATTCTTTAGGAGGAGCCAGAAATATTTATATGATATATCTTGATATTTTCAAATTGAGGATTAATCCAACCATTCTGTCATTATTAATATCTTCTAAACAAAATGCACAGTGGACCAGATTGAGTCCTGGGTATTACTAATGCCATCTTACATTTGACCTCTAGTTGTCCCATCTGAATCTGGACTAACCTCACAGCAAAAGGTCAAGTGCATCCTACACTCTCCCTAAGCCTTTGCTCACGGCACAGGAAGCTTCAAGACATGTATCTTGGTTTTCTGGCTGGGGGAAACCTACAGCATCCACAGATCCTTTCTCTTATTCCTCAAAGCTTCATTCTTTCCTTAGTTTAGGCTATGAGCTGACCGACTTCTGTCAGGAAATAGCTCAGTTGTGGGCGTGTGCAAACAGCAAGACAAGGCTACGTGACCACTGCTCACAGCCTCCTTTCCCCTTCTCATTCCTGCAAAACTGCCAGCAGACAGTTCTGAGATAATGCCATGTCTTTCCTGCAAGAAACAACATTCCCAGGCCATTCTGCTGATCCTCTCTGCTCAGCCTCTCCCCTCCTGTCATTGCTTCCCTCGTCTTATCTTTAGAGGGCTTGGGGACCTGAGCTGGTCGCTTTCCAAAGAGAGTCAGTCATCCATCATGTAGGGAGCTTGGGGGCTCACGTAGACACTAGAAACCTGAAAACTCCAGTGCAGGCTTACCCGTGGATCTGTTGCATACCACGCTATTATTTCTAAAATTATTTGTGATACCAATCTCACTCATTCTGTCTGCTGTTAAGATTCATCTTTAATCAAACAAGTAGAGTTTTTTGTCTCTCACAAATTCCCTGGGAGCATGATCTTAGCCCACAAACCTGGCATCCAGTCAAGCTTTGATCTCTGATTCCAGTCCCTCCCTCAATCCTCAACAGGACTCCAGCCATAGTTAAGCAACATCTCTTTCTACATCTGTTGATGACATAAGAGATGAAGACTGAGGATCCAATCAATACTGCCTGATTCTGGGATGTTAATTAGTAGAAGGGAGAATTAGGCCCCAGAGATAAGATCATTATTAGCTGGAAGAAAAACAGTAACTTTGGCAATATTACTCTGAATTATTCATCTTCTTAAGTGCAAAACCAATGACTGTCATTCAAAAACCTAAAGTTTCTAACCCAGAAACTAGGGATGATCATTTTAATATTAATACATTTTTTCATGTAAAGCAAACCTTGACACTTCAAATTTTCATTTAATATTTCAATAGCTTCCCAAATAATTTTACACTTCAAAAACTGTGGCATGCCACTGTCTTCAATTTTTGGTGAGGCACAAATTTAAGAGGCAAGTGATTGGGGGAATTAGTGACTGCCTGACATCTACCTCTCTATAGAGCTTTGACTCAACTTACGTTATACATTATTTCATTTAATGCTAACAGAGACCCTTGTTAGGAAGGTACTATTACTCTCATTTTGCATGTTAATACAGAGGAGACCATGGGCTATGGTAATTTTCATGAAGATGAGGGTTTGAGAAGATCTTAAAAGGTATATCATTTACATATCAAGAATCTACTGAACAAATTTTCCTCTCTACTTGAAACAATCTGGCTGAAAGAAAAAAACGTGAATGTGCTAACCTAGAAAGACTATTGTAACTATGGTGCAAGCATCCACTGAGGCTTCCAGAGACCATGAACTCTAATCAGAGTTATCACAACCTCCACTTCTGCCATCGAGGAAAGCCTGCATCCCAGACCTGTTTGCCAGTTCTCCGCGCTTTACCCTCACACGGGCAGCTCGTTTACCTTCAAGTGCTATCATTATTCCTTTGGAAATATACCCAGGCTAACCAGTCCACAGATTTCCATAAAAATCCAAGCAGATGTTTTAGGGTTTTGGAGACCTTATATAAGTTTGTATGTTTGTTTTGGTGGAGAAGGGAGGAAGTCAAAGCCATGGAGAAGCAGTATGCCACCATTTTTATTTTATTCACCTTTCCTCCTTCCTTTCCCCCTTTCTCACACTCTAGATCTCCCAGCCCTAAGGAGCTATAATTGTCATACAATTCCCCTAGTCCCTTTCTCTGAAGCATCACCAGCCAACTCCTAGGCCTTGAAGGCCTTGGATCTGCCTCAGGTGATGCTGTCAATGTTTTCCTATGAAGACATTCTTATATCTGTTGCTGGAAGAAAAAAAAAAAAATCTCTTCCTTTGGTAATATAACCATAGAACGTGCCCTAAAATGTAACAAGCTGCCCCAGGACCTTGGGAGATTGGTTTCTCTAAGACAAAGGCCTAGAAAACCATTTGGGAAGGGGAGATCTTGGAGAAGGATTTATATAGAAGATTATGCCAAAGTACCTTTAAGATCCTTGAAACCCAGAGGTCCTCTAGTGCAAGACTTTTGAACCATCCGATTTTGACAGTAGACAGACCTGAAGCCAAGTCAGTGCTGCATCTCTTGCTAGCTGCAGGGGTGTGGGATATTGTAGGTTCCCTCTAAGACTCATTTTCCACATCTCAAAAATCCAGTTGATAAATGACACAAAATGTTTCTCATGCCTGCTACATAGTAATAACATGATAAAAGAGGGCTCTGATAGCATTATTTTTATTTTATTGTCATTGTGACTTTGCCCAGGTCAGAGAGGTAGCAAGACTTCATGAAAAGTGCATTCAATGAAGAGTCAAGTGAAATAAACTCTAGTACCACATTTGCTATGTAATATCTGGGTTAAATTGATCATTTGACTGAATTGGGCCTTAGTTTCCTTACCTGAAGTTGTAGAGTGATGATAACAATCTCCTTTGAGTACCTCATACAGTTGTCATGAAAGTTATGTGGAAAAATAAGGTACCTGTACTTTGAAATGTTCAATTATCCTAAAAAGGAACAAAACGATGGTTTGCCACATCTGCCCATGATGCCCATTGTACAATTTCTGTTTCTGGGTTCTTTTCGCTTTGATGCTTTCAGGCTGTCCCCAGCTTGTCTGGGATCCACTAAAGCACACCAGCTCCTTCATGCTTCTGGAGAAAGAACCCCAAATCTGCTCTACCCTCAATTCCTCCTTACCTTCTGCAAAGCTTGCCTATCTGGTGATCTCTGAAGAAGTTACTAATGACTTGGTAAGCTACCATTCTCTGAGAACATACTTGTTGCTTACAATAGGAGTCACCCTCAGATGTTATCCCTTACCCAAATAGGAAGATACCAATGGTGGAATTATTTTAAAGGAGATGAATCTTATGGTGCTTGTATTAAAAAAAAAAACAAAACCTGTTTTATCCAAGGTGGCTCAGACCTTCTCCACACAGTGTCCCACTGGAGCTTTCACCCTAAGTTCCTGTCAACCAGGTGTGAGAGCCCCAGACACTCATATCCCTGTAGCCATTTTCATTTCATACCAAACTGCCTCTCCTATATGACCAGAGGCAGAGGCTTGGATCAGATGACCTGTAGACTTCCCTTCCAATTCTTGGAATCAAATATCAAAGGGATTCCAGGCAATGACACTCTGTCTGTCATCTCTTCAACAACAAACATTTACTAAATTCCTATACCAAACCAGGCATTTTGCCAGAATCTGAGCACACAAAATTGAGTAAGATGCAACAAAGCCCTGACCAGGTTGCTAACCTCTTTCCATGAAACTGAATAAAAATACCATGAATTCCTAGGTGAAAACAAAACTGAACTAAGAAACTTTTCACATGCATTTTCTCATTTTATCTTCTAGCAATTCTTTTATATAGTAGCTAATAGCCTCATTTAACAGGAGGTAACTGAGGCTTTGAAGACTTGAGAGACTTGCCTAATATCAAAGAAATATTAACTAGTACAGCTGGAATGTGAAGGGAGTAAAAGACAAGCCCATGGTCCTTAACCTGTGTCATTCTTTAGAATTCTGGGTTAAAAGCATTAATGTTCGGCTGGCTCCATAGCCAGATCCCACATGGCCAACCACAGTTTAAAATCTGACTCTGGCAGCTTGAAAAACATGTTGGGTTCATATGTATGTTCCCAAAATCCTGACAGGATGTACAGGTAGAAGAGAAGAGATTTTGTCATGACCATGTCCCATCGGTGAGCAGTGCTTTCTCTGTCTCTGTCTCTCTCTAGTAAGTGTGCATGGCTCTAGCAGCTACCAAAACAGTGTTAGTATGAACTAACAGAGAAGCATGTCTGTGATCAACTTATCCTAATCCTTCTGGTATATTAGATGCACCTGTCTCTACCCACCCCGACCCCCTACTCTCTCTGCAATCTATAACTTAAGTCAGGCCAAGACAAACACAAAGACAAGGGTAGATTTGCACATTCTAGGAAGGCAGGACAGAGCTTGGGGGTTATCTAGCCTTTCTTTGAGTCATTATCTTCCTCCTCATCAGAAGGCCTTGATTGCACAGAGCATTTCAGAACTGGAATGAAAGCGTCACACTCAAAACCAGAAATCTAGTTTTAGAGCAGTCTTGAAGCTCCAAAACTTTTTGCCTAGAGACAATAATTTGTCAAAGGGCTTTTAGCTCCTCTTATGAGCTCAAGGGTGGGGGGACCACAGTGATCCATGGTTTCCATGACAACCACACTTTTTTTTCTGTAAGTAGACCTGCCCCAAGCACAATTAAAGCTTGTAATCAGTTCCTAATAAATTTTTCACAAGTGACTGATCCATGACTAGAAATATATTTCCATTTTTTCAGTGGATGACTTACTCACTCCCAACATTGACCCAGTTCTTAGAGTTTTTTTCTGCTGTATAGGGAAATATACTCCAGTGTCTATGGTAACTATCTGAAGTAGACTTAAGTAAAGGTTCTTTATGCATTTAATGATTCAGATCTTTCTAAGATCAGTCTATGACTAGGATTTCTCCAGATGAAACCAACTTGGTTAGCAATAACTCAGTAAAAAACATTATTTTCTTGCTTTTCTCCTGCTCGCTATTATAGTAATCCCAACTCCTTCAAACTTCTCTTTTCCTTGTCCTGAGAGTCCACAAGGAGTGGCCCATCAAGTGTGCATGGCTCTAGCAGCTACCAAAACAGTGTTAGTATGAACTAACAGAGAAGCATGTCTGTGATCAACTTATCCTAATCCTTCTGGTATATTAGATGCACCTGTCTCTACCCACCCCGACCCCCTACTCTCTCTGCAATCTATAACTTAAGTCAGGCCAAGACAAACACAAAGACAAGGGTAGATTTGCACATTCTAGGAAGGCAGGACAGAGCTTGGGGGTTATCTAGCCTTTCTTTGAGTCATTATCTTCCTCCTCATCAGAAGGCCTTGATTGCACAGAGCATTTCAGAACTGGAATGAAAGCGTCACACTCAAAACCAGAAATCTAGTTTTAGAGCAGTCTTGAAGCTCCAAAACTTTTTGCCTAGAGACAATAATTTGTCAAAGGGCTTTTAGCTCCTCTTATGAGCTCAAGGGTGGGGGGACCACAGTGATCCATGGTTTCCATGACAACCACACTTTTTTTTCTGTAAGTAGACCTG
This sequence comes from Tupaia belangeri chinensis, assembly GCF_000334495.1. Taxonomy (NCBI): domain Eukaryota; kingdom Metazoa; phylum Chordata; class Mammalia; order Scandentia; family Tupaiidae; genus Tupaia; species Tupaia belangeri. The sequence goes on from NW_006209346.1 coordinate 279,426, forward strand.
CCCCAAGCACAATTAAAGCTTGTAATCAGTTCCTAATAAATTTTTCACAAGTGACTGATCCATGACTAGAAATATATTTCCATTTTTTCAGTGGATGACTTACTCACTCCCAACATTGACCCAGTTCTTAGAGTTTTTTTCTGCTGTATAGGGAAATATACTCCAGTGTCTATGGTAACTATCTGAAGTAGACTTAAGTAAAGGTTCTTTATGCATTTAATGATTCAGATCTTTCTAAGATCAGTCTATGACTAGGATTTCTCCAGATGAAACCAACTTGGTTAGCAATAACTCAGTAAAAAACATTATTTTTCTTGCTTTTCTCCTGCTCGCTATTATAGTAATCCCAACTCCTTCAAACTTCTCTTTTCCTTGTCCTGAGAGTCCACAAGGAGTGGCCCATCTCATGAAGACTCTTGAGTTCTTAGCTACCATTTTCTTCTGTCCTCATTCAGGCTTCCTAGTGGTGTCTTCTGTCAGAGCCAATATGGAAGACTCATGCTATGACCTTGCCTCTCAAACATAGTGACCTCTCCGTTTCAGACATGAACTAACTTTGATTTGGGCAGTAGTCCTTCATGTGGACATGCCTTTGGAGACCCAGCCCACCCATCTTCCATAAGTGTATGGAATAATCTATACCTCATGATGAATACGACTTAGACTACCAAAGTTGGGACCCCTGCTAACTCTCATCTTCTTCATCCCTCTGCCAGCCTCTCCCTTTCATGCTTTTATTCCATCTGGTTGTCCTCATTTTTAAAAATTTATAGTTATCATAATCTTGTTTATATTACATTGAATCACATATAACTTTACAGTGTATTACATTTCTTTTTCCAGAAGGAATACCATGCATATTCAAGACAAAGCCATTACTATTGACATCATCATCATCAAATAGCTTTTCATCATTTTTCCAGATTAATATTATTATTCTCATTATTATTTTTTAGAGGTTTTTGCTATAGGGTGTGTGCACTCGCCAGAAAGATAGAGAGAGACAGAGAGTTAGAAAGTGAGAAATCACTCTCAAGTGGGGATGGCCATGCTGCAATCCCTTCTCCTCCATTCTCCTCTTGGGATCTTGGGCACGCATGCACATGTGCCTGGCATGAGTTTAAGACACTGGGTCTGGGACTCAAACCGCAGTTGACTACATGGGAGTTCAGCAACATAGCCATTATGCTAACTGCTGGTCCCTATTCTCATTGTTTTTTAAACAATCAATCACTATTTATCATTTTGCTTGTAAAAAGACTTTACCCAACATGAATACTTCTCAGACCAGTCCAGTTGAGAATACTATACATCTTATCATCAATAGGTAATAAACCATTTCTGTGTCCCACTAATGTTATACCTCTCTATCTGTTCTCTTGCTATCCTTCTCCATACTCTTTCCTTCTCCTGCCCTGCATCTGGTTATCTTCTTTAAACTTTTTTTTTCTCTCAGTGGCTCTATCCTTCTATCAAGCTCATTCTCCCTTAGTAAAATCATTTCCTCTTATTGCCCTGCAATTTAGAAAAGACAAAAGATTTGTCCAAGTTCATACAGTTGAGTGGTGCAACTTACATGTCCTAAGGCTTTGAGTCAGACCTGTGTGTCAGTCCAATCCCTATCCCTAAACATTCACTCAATATTTAGCAAATATTGATCGAGTTCAAACTGAGGTGATTTCCATCTAGTCTTAAGACTTGAAACATTCTATGTATACTCAGTTTGCCAAAGTTCATGCTTCTGATCCTGATTTCTACCCTGAAATTGAAACTCCCATATCCAATGCCTCTAAACATGTCTACTCAGATGTCTAGTAAGAACCTCAAAATGTCCATATCCAAAGTGACCATGAAGTCTAGGTTCCTCCTCTAAAGCTTTTCCTCTCCAAGTCTTTTGCATCTCACGAAAATGGCATCTCCATTTAACGAGTTGCTCAAGTCAGATTGCATTCCCTGCCCCAGCTGAATACCTTAGGAAACCTATCTGCCCCACCCCAAACCCAACTACTTCTTGTCATCCTCAACACTATCATCCCAATTCAATCTTTCTCTCCTGTTCTACTGCTAACATAGCCTCCTACATAACCTCCAGTTTCCAATCTTGCCCCAGTCCCAGATCAGTCTTCACTCAGTAGCCATGGTAATCTAAACATAAACATAAATCATGTTATTCCCTTGCTTAAAACCTCCCAGTGCTCCCTTTGGGTTGAATAAAACCTAAATAAGGAAGCAACGTCAAGGTTCTCTGTGACTTGAGCTCTGACTATCTCTCTGAACTCATCTCCAAGCTCTTTCCCCTTTATTCGCTATGTTCTAGCCTAGTGTTCCTCTTGTTCCTGGAACAAGTTCATTCCTAGCTCAAGTCCTTGGCACTTGGTATTCCAAAAACTAGAAAATAACTTTCCAGCTCTAGAGCTACTCTTTTCTTCATTCTTATGTATTACATGCCATATTTTTAAAGAGGTTTTTCCTCATCATTTCAACACACAATACTCTCTACTCCCTCCTTTGTGTTTTGTTTATTTGTCCGTTTGTTTTTCTTAAAGCATTTGTTGCCACCAGTTACATTATACACTTGTTTGTTGATTGTCTCCTCAGACTGGATATAAATTTGTAGAGTTGGAGACTTTGCTACCTTGTTCCCATGGTATCCTTAGCATGTATAATAACATCTGGCGCTTTGACAAATTTAAAGGATCATTGTTAAATAAATAGTTGAACAGTACCACATGTACAGTGAAAGTTGAGTGTCTCTTAATGGAGTGAATAAATATAACTGATCTTAGGTTTATAACAGTCAACTAGACAGATGGACCTGGATGCTCATAGTACTTAGAAAATGAAGAACCATTAAATGAGTAATAATAATAAGAAGAATGTTATGATAAGGGAAGTCCAGAGGAGTAGCAGGAACCTCTAATCTAGTCCAGTTTAGAATTTAAGGCCTTAGGTATATCAAAAGAAGAAACTAATCTCTTCCAACCCTAAAATCCACCTATGTAAAATGAGGATAATAGTACCATCAATAGTGTGGCTGTAACAAAAAAAGAGAGGAGAATGTGTTTAAAATAACTGTATTTAAAGTGAAATCAGTAAATTTCAGCTACTATTGCAACTATGACTTATCAATGTTTGTTATATTTTATGGCATTCCCAGAATCTTTTAAACTATCTTGCTACACTTGAGAGAATGATTTACATTTTGAATTATGTTTTGCTAACTTAGAAGCCAAAAGTCTCTTTCCAAAATATATATACACACATATATATTTTATATAATAACATAATAAAAGATTGGGGATATACACACCATCACACATATATCTATATTTTTAATTGAAAAAATTATAATTGCATACATTTATGAGGTATAATGCAATGTTTGATATAGGCATACAACGTGGAATGATTAAATCAATAGAATCAACATATACATCACCCTACCATTTTTTATAGTGAGACATGTACTCCTAATCATTTCAAAATATACATTATTATCAACTATAGTCACCCTGCTGTGCAAAAGATCTCAAAATGTGTTTGTCTTGTCTAGCTGAAATGTTGTACTCTCCGACCAATAATTCTTCATTCCCTTTCTCTTCTTCCCTCCTATTGTCTTCTGGTAACATCATTGCACTTTCTGGTTCTGTAAGTTCAACTTTTTTATATTCTTCATGTAAGTAAGATTATGAAATATTTGACTTTCTGTGTTAGTTACATTTCACTTAGCATAACATCCTCCAAGTTCATTCATGTTGTTGCAAATGACAGGGTTTTCTTCTTTTTAAAGGCTGAATACTATTCCTTTGTGTATAAATACCACATTTTCTTTATCTCTTTTTCTGTTAATGCACTCTTAGGTTGATTCCTTATGTTGGCTACTACAAATAATGATGACAAGGCTGTACTAAACATAAGAGTGAAGATATCCCTTTGACAAATTGATTTCAATTTCTTTGGATAAATATCCACAAGTGTAATTATTAGATCATATGGTAGTTCTATTTGTTTCATTTTTTCTTGCTTTGTTTTGTTGAATCTTGAAAATGTTTTCCATAATGGTTGTGCTGACCTACCTTCCCACCAATGGTGTAAAAGGGTTCCCTTTAATCCGCATCCTTGCCAATGCAACACTTGCTATCTTTCATTTAAAAGAGAGAGAGACATTCTAACTGGTAGGAGGTGATATCTCATTGTGATTTTTATGTCATTTTCTCCAATGATTTAGTGATGCTGGCATTTTCCCATAAACCTGTTCACCATGTATTCTCCTGAGAAATGTCTGATCTGCTCCTTTCCTCATTTTAATATTGGGTTATTTGTTTTCTTATTATTGAATTGTCTTTGTTCCCTATATGTTTTGGGTATTAGTCCCTTACCAGATATATGATTTGAACACGTTTTTTCCACTCTGTGAGTTGTCTCTTCGCTTTGTTATTTGTTTGTTTTGCTGCACAAAAGCTTTTTAGTTTAGCACCATACTATTTGTCTATTGTTGTTGTCTTTGTTTTTGTGGTCATATCCAAAATAAATAAATAAATAATCATTGCTTAGACTAATGTGGAGCTTTCCCCCTATGTTTGTAGTATGTTTATAATTTCATATCTTGAAACTTGGAGGTCAGCACAAAAAAACTATTATACCAAATTACCTCACATCTTTGATTAGAAGGAGAGCAATATGATGTAGCCACCTCGTGGAATCCATCTTTTAACAAAGAAGGTGACTGACAAACACTTCAGGAATACAGTATTAGCTGAGATTCAGGCATGCCTGGTCTAAGATGATCAGTATTAGGTAAGATATTTATTTCTAGCAGTGGCAGTGGTGTGTACACTTCATTCACAAGGGAATTTTGGCATTGATTCTAGTTGAATAGCCTCTAAGCCTGATTTTATGCCAATTCCTGGAAATTCTGTGAGTTCCCTAACATTCTTGGTAAAATCCTGTTCTGTTTAAACTAGTTAGAATGAGTTCTCTGATGACAACTCAGAGTCCAGGTGACATGCAGTTCATCTGAGTTATTGAGTGCTTTAGGACCCTATACTGCGTGTACTGTTTTTGTTACTGATGAGGAGTTTGCACAATTCAAGGATATTGGAGAAGTGGCTCTGGGAGGAGTTGTCATTGCTACCTTAAAGCAATCTTCTCCATTAGGCCTTTCCTGATGACAGCCACAGGGCTCCCTCCATTCTCTGCCTCTTACATTGTTGTTGGTATTTATCAGTATTTGTCATGACCACCTGACCTGTGACATATTGTAGTCTGTCTCATTCTTATCATTACTTCTGTTCTGCATTTGCCAACTTCTACTGAGTACCTACTATGTGCCAGACACTGAAGACATATCCATGAAAAGGCATCATGTTCCCCTGCAAAGAATTTAGTCTTCTCAGATGACTGGCCTGAAAGCAATAACTGAAAGGCCTATATTGTTTGGTCATCTACTAGACAGCAGAATAATACAATGACTAAGTGCTACCAAGGCTTTGAAGTCAGACTAATTTAGGTACAAATTCTGGCTCTAGTATTAGTTGGTAATTTTTTTTAAGTATTTAATCTTTCAAGCCTCAATTTTATCATTTAGAAAATAAAGTTAATAATGAGTAGTGCATAAGGTAGTTATGAACATTAGATAAAATAATGCACATGACACACTTAATAATTAAGGGCCAATTTTTCAAATGTTCAATAAATACTGTTAAAAACAACAAATCTGGCTGAGGATGTCAGGCAACCCTTCACAGATAGAGAAAAAAAATGTTTTATTAATTAAAGGAAGTATTCTTAATCCAAGCAGGCAGGTGCATCTTTGCATTTTGTTTCTTAGTCAATAATTATTTATTTAAAAGACTGTTTCTTGTAACATCCTGGGATGAGGAGTATCCTGTTTAGGTTCTTCTGTTTGACAAACAGGAAGATGTCAGAAGCTAATGAGCTCATCTAAGTCTATAGGAATTTTGTTGTTGCTTAACCAGTAAAGGCCTTCTCGGATAAAAGACTGCAGTAAATCATCATGGAATCCATACTCTCTACAAAGCCTTGGAGATAAAGAAATGCACAACACTAAGACACAGCACTCAATGCCACTAGAGCTGCAGAAGGATGCTAAGACAAGCACCTCACAAAGGCAGAAAAGATAGAGTGATCATTTCATGATATTGGACAAATGTCATAGTAATAAAGAAGCTATCACAGTCACAGGACAGTCAGGAAAGACCATCAGGAAGGAGATGAGCATTAAAAGTTGGGTTCTAAAAGTTAATTGAATTTAGACAATGGATAGAAAGGTAGAAGGGGAGTGTTAGGAAGAAGATGAGATACAAACAAAGGGCATGGTGCAGAAGACATACAACACTCACCCCGTAGTGTAGATGTCAAGCACTCAAATTCTTTGGTGTAGAAAGTTCTTATGGAGGAGGCTTGGAAAGGAAGGACTTGGACACACTTGCTGGAGAAGGGAGTTTGGATTTTGTCCTATGGGCAACTATAGCCATTGTCGGGCTTTGATTAGAAGATGTTAGAAAGAGTGTGTGCACACAGCAATGAGAGAAGATAAAGGGCAGAACAAAGGAGGCAGGAATTCAAATCAAAGTCATTGCCATCATCTGACACAAAATTGGCATTGCTGTGGGATGAGTTGGATGAGCACTGAAAGTATGTTGTCTACAGACTGCTTCTGGAAGAATCACTTAGGGTACTTGTGAAAAATTCAGATTCCTATGCCCTGTTTCAACCTCCTGAATCAGAATCACCAGGATCAGCACCACAACTAGTGTATAGTTTAACAACTCCCCAGGTCATCTCTGAAGCCTGTTAAGTTTGACACCTGTTTCAGAGATTATTTGATAAACTGAACCTGCTTTAAAGATATTAAAACTGGGGAGCTAATAGATGACATGGAGATGAAGGCATTGGATCCCACATGGCCAGCTGCACAGTTCAAATCCCAGATCTGGTGGCTTGAAAGATCATGGTGAGTATGTGTGCATGCATGCCCCAAATTCTGAGAGGATACTGAAAGAGAAAGCATTGTGGTATGGCTATCGACCTGGGGGAGGGTGTGATTTTTCATTTTCCCCCCGCTCTGTCTCACTCTCTTGTGAGGGCACACACTCTATAGAAAAACTTATAAAGTAGAAACTACAATTCAAGAAGGTCAAGTGACTTTCTCAGGGTCACACAGTTGTCTGGGACTAGGATGAGGCCTTCTAATTCACAACTTGACATATTCTGCCACATTGTGCAAGATTTATATCTGATGGTTGGAATTGAAAAGATGATACTATTTCATCACTTATAAAGCAGTGAGGCAGGAAAACTGGATCTAAGACTTAATGGATGCAAATGTGATTGCCGTAAAAATAACAGGCTGATGTCAATGTCCTGCGCCCAAGCAGGCCCATCTTGTAGGAAGGCTGCTGCTGCCAAACTGGTACTCTCACACATCCTGACTTTCAGACTCAGCATAACCAGATGACCTCCTCATGGTGACCTGAGGTGACCTCATTGGCAGCCCCAACATATGACCACATGAAAGGGATTAATCATACTGACTATCTAGGCTCTTCAGATGTACAGTTATTACAGGGAGCATTTCTTGACTTCATCAACCCAGATAGAGCAATATTTTTTATGCCAATCTATTTTGTTTTGTTTTTTTCATGGTGAGAAAGAGAAAGAAGCACTCCGAACAAGGCTCCACCACATAATCATCCTCTTTCTGCTGCCCTCTGACCTGTTGGAATCTTGGCAAAACCACATGCACCCAGTGAGTTTCAGGTCAACTGGGCCAGGGATCCAAACCAACAGTTGGCTGTGTGGCTTCCAGCGCTGCAGTCCAGTATGTTACCAACTACAACACTCAGGCTGGGCCAATCTCCCTATTTTATAGATTAAAAAAAATAAATCAGAAGTTGAGGAGACTATCACTGGTTTAAAGTTATACCAGATAGTAAAACCCTAAATCTCTATTTTCTCAAACTGTGAGTAATAACATCAACTCTACCTTTCTTGCAAAATTTTTATGAGGCTGAAATAAGAAAAAAATATGTGAAAATACACCACAGTACTTTATATAGATTCAGGGACCCCTAATCTTCCCTTTCTACATGAGTAAAATGATACTAATCATTCTCATACACACACACACACAAGCACATAACCGTGCATAACATAACACACACATGTCAGGTTTATTTAAAAGGATTTTGAGAAGAAAAAAGATCAACTCAGGGTAAAAATATGTTTATTAGTCTGGTTCTGTCCTGTTGCCAAGCTTCTACCCTGACGGATGAAAAGTGCTCATCACATCCCTATGTGTAGAAAGGCTGTCACTAACACACTATCTCTATTCTATTCTTCCACTGTCTGCCTCGCTTTTTCTGGGGAGCAGAGAGTGGGCATCTAGTATGTCTAATCAGGTTGCCCAACACAAGAGGAGCCTTAGTTGATACTTGGACCTGGCATGCAAAGCAAAGGGTCAAAGACTCAGAATGTAACTTGCCAACTCTACTCATTGCAAGTTTTTACATAAATGGGCTGTATTTATTCAAGGACAAACGCCCCTCTCTCAGCTTCAGAATCAATAAAAGTAGAGTAGAGAAGAAAAAGAGAAATTTTGTCTTTTGTTTGTTTTCATTTTAGGAAATACTTTTCCACAGGAATATTCTAAGTAGAAAATACTCTGAAGAAATCATAATTTCCAATGAACTATTTTATTTTATTCTTAACCTTTTGCATTATCTCTATCATAGACCACAATTAAGATATAAATTGGTATTCTTATCTCACTATTTCTCAATCAGATAATCCCAGGATACTTATTAAAATACAAATCTGGGGCAGGCAGGTGGCATCGTGGTTGGGGCTCTGGATTTCCATATGTTCGACCACAGTTCAAGTCTCAGACCCAGAGGCTTAAGATCATGCCAGGTGCAAGTGTGTGCATGCCCATAATCCCATAGGAGAATGGAGAGGGGATTGGGGTATGGACATCTCCCTCAGGGTGACTTCTCACTTTCTCTCTCTGTCTCTCTGGTGAAAACACACACCCTATAGCAAAATATCTCTTTTTTTTTTTTTAAAAAAAGAGCAAAACAAAACAGATCTGTGGACTTCAATCCGCACCAAATGATTTAGACTTACTTGCATAGGTAAGTTCAATGAAATTCTCACGCACAGTAGAATTTAGCAACTACAGCATACTCTTTCAAGTCTGAAATCAGTTCTATTTTTCATAAATAAAAATAGTCTATTTTGAACATTTACATATTTGTAGCCTTTGGATCTCTCTGTCTCTTTCAAGATCTAGTGTTCAGCATAGGATTCAAGCAAAGAAATTAGATGGAGAATATGGGAAATACTGCCTCATATTTCCTACCTTAAATTTTCACTCTTCTTTTTCCAGTTTTCACTTTTTCCACAAAGACACATAATAAAATCTACCTATTTTTAAAGTTCTATTCTTCTGTTCCTGAAGCTTAAGAAGCACAGCCCTCTTTGTGGTAGGTGCTGCACAAGCCAATGTCTTTGAGTTGTAGATGAAGCACATGAGGAATTTGTGGTGAATGTGTCAATGGCATGAAGGAAGATGGTAAGAAAAATGAAAGACAAGAAATGAAGAGTCTCCATGATTGTGGTGCCAGGAACCAGGAGAGTTAGATAGTGGTCCCATCTCTATCATTACCTTAATGTGTGACCTGAGGTGAGTCACGCCCCTCTCTCACCTAAGGTGAGGTGAACTGCCGTAAGGCAGACCTTTCCCATATGTGTACAGTATCACGCTGGGGCACCACTAACGGAACAGGTTGCTATGAACTACTGAGTTCTACAGCAGTGAGCATGCCTCTAGCAGAAAGGAGCTTCATCCCAGTTTTCTTGGGGAATGGTCTAAAGCAGTGTAGGAGTTCAAGGCCCAACTTCACAGGCTCGAGAGAAGGCAGTGGCATGATGAACCATATTTGTCATGCATTGTGCATTGTTCCTCTGGAATGCCATGAGTGCAGCCAAGAAGGTGGTCTACTGCATGAGTATCCCTATTATATTTTGTTTTTCATTTGTAATAGAGAGCTCATGCATGTGAGAGAGAGAGAGAGGAACATCCCCAAGGGAATCTCATCCTGTGATCCCCTTCCTCCAATCCTCCAGCCTGCTACAGAGGGCCAGCTGCAGAGAGAACCACTAACCACCCCACATAAGCTCTAAGTCCAGAAACTGAGAGCTTAACCCAAGATAAGACAAGCTGGGGGAAACCAGCAGTTAGCGTAATGGCTATGTCGCTGGACTCCCACGTAGTCAACCGCGGTTTACGTCCCGGACCCGGTGGCTTAAAACTCACGCTGGGCGCGTGTGCGTGTGTGCCCAAGATCCTGAGAGGAGAATGGAGGAGAAGGGATTGCAGCGTGACCATCCCCCCTGGGGGGTGATTTCTCGCTTTCTGTCTCTATGTCTCTCTGTCTGGTGAGCACACGCGCCCTATAGTGAAAAACCTCTACAAAAAAAAAAAAAAAGATATGACCAGCTGGGGAAGAATGAGCACAGAAATATGTTGGGGCTTCTGATCTACTTAGCAGCAAGTGGCAACCAAAATGTCTTTCTTTACATCCGTCTATCAGGTACTGCTATCCATTTGCAGCTGACAGACAAGAAGCCCATTTAGTGGATCCCATGTTACCTGCAGGGCAACTGCTCTTACAAGGTATATGCACTGTATAAACGAGACCTTCATTATTATTGTGAAACACGACATGTGTAAAGTTTGAATGTAAAGTTATTTTGCTTTATAATAGAAAATAAACATTGATTTGTCAGGATGAGAAAAAAGAATAAACTCTCAGTTTCTCTAATTCAAAATGTTGCAAGTTTTTAAATAAAGAGTTATATAAATATTTTTAATCATCTGCTTATATGAATGGCGATTCTTGTTTATAAAGTCGTTATAAATTTGAAGCAATCATCATTACAAAGTCTTAATCAGTATTACATGCAGCCATTTTGAGCATAATACCCATTGATAAAAATATATGTCGACGGAAGTAAATTCAAATTTCTCACTTAAAATGTTGAAATGAATTTATTTGTAACTTTTGTATCATTTTAATATTTTCTAAACTTTTTATATCTTATTTTTTCCTACAGATATTTAAAATATAGTTCATTTTTAAATCAGCTATATTTAGCTATTTCCATATCACCTCCAGTTTACTTCTTGTCTTGTACAAATATTTTCATTTTCTACATGTGTAAAATGGGACAAAGTTTGAATATAGTGTTTTAGACAGTGGTTTTCCATTGGAGGAGCTTTTGTCCCCCAAGGGACATTTGACAATGTGTGGACACGTTTTCAGTTATCGTCACTGGGAAACTTCTTACTGGCATCTAATAGATAGAGGCCAGGAATGTTGCTAAACACCCAACACACAGGAAAATCCCCCCATAAAAAAGAAATATTGGTGACGCCACCGGGTAGTATGGTGGTTGAGGCACTGGACTCCCACATGGCCAGCTGTGGCTTGAGTCCTTGATCTGGCAGCTTGCTTTCTCTCTTTCTCTCCTTCTCTGTCTCTCTCTGGTGAGCGCACATGCCTTATAGCAAATTAGATAGTAATAACAATAAAATATAAAGAATAGTAATTTTTAAAAATAAGAATAAAGAGTTATTCAACTTAATACGTTCATAGTTCCAAGGACAGAAAATCTGTCCAGGTAGCCTCTCATTCTAATGTCTGAATTCAGAATCATAAGTATTCTTGTAGTTTAGAAGAGAGGGTAACTGGTAATAATGGATATAGCCAGGAATGGCCAGCTCTGAGATCCTAACTGCATCGACAATGGCAAATCCAGTGGGGAAATAAAACGTGGGACAGGATTTCCTGCTGGCCCACTGAAAATCAAGCTATAGACATTTGATTGAGATGGAAAACATTTAGAAGCCTCAGTTGTGTAACTTTTATGACTCTAACATGAATCTTTTCAAGTGAGCATCTTCTTTTCATTTGCTTTAAAGTTCTTTATTCTGGAAATGGCATTTTTGTTCCATTGATTGTGACCCATGTTATTTTTTAATAACTCCCCTCTCCTACCTTCTCCTCTTGTTCACAGTGCCTAGCTTGCTGGGCTGAGTCTTACAATAGGCAGAGACTTGCCTCATTCCCTCTCATTCCCTCTCCCTCCCTTACAGTTTCTCTGGAAGTCAAAGTCATTGCGTCTTTTGGCATTAATGCCCTACCTCTAAGACTAAACAAACCTTCCATATCTTTCTTCTCTGATACACCCACTCTCTTGGTGTGTGTGTGTCCGTGTACTTTTTTTTTTTTTCTGTTTTATAGCATTCAAGATGATTCACATGATTGGGGATTAAACCAGTTTTAGCAGCCATACTCTTTTATCTGCATGACTCCTCCCATCCCTTCAGTCAATTTTTACAACAGATCCACATCTGTCATCTGCACTAAGAGCAGGTTTAATGGAGCATTAGATATGTGTATTTATCCTGAGACTTAACTAAGGATGGGCAGTTATAATAATACTTGTTCTTGGATACAACAAAGATCAATAGACATTACAGGGTCTTTATCATGTAATTTTTAAGCAAGTCATCCAGTTATTGGGATTTGCTTTGCTCTTATAGCAAAATCAGTGATGCCTAGAAGGCTGCTGAAATACTTTCCACCTTAAAAGAAAAAGCACTGAGAAATTTTTTAAAAGATATCAGTATTAGGAAACGCACGCTTTTATGGTATTGACTTGTTGTTAATGTGTCATTTCCACTGAAATGAGGAAGTTGGTTTTTTACAGTTGGAGTCAGGAAATAGTTTACATCCTTTGTAGTTTAGAGCCCCTGGAAGATTATGGTCATTGGTGTGGCCTGTGATAGGACTGTAGTGTTGGTGAAACGAATTACAGATTCATTGAAGGAATATTTATTAGGTCCCTATTATGCTTTGAAGCAAGATTTGTTTCTCTTTTGCAGATGAAAAAACTAAGGCACCAAATGGTTAAATGAACTGTTCAAGACAAACCCGCAATTTTGACCAAGAAAGAAAATGTAAAGGCAGTAGGGTATATAAGGGGCTACATCTTGAACTATTAAAAATTCCCAATTCTCAGTTCCATAAGTTCAATACTACATGTGTGCTTTGCTGGCTAAAATGTAACTGCTTATGTCAAATATTCATGAACTATTGACTAGTTAAATCATAGTGTTAAGTTATTAATCAGAAACAAGAGCTTAAGCTAATGTTATCTTTTATAATACTTATTTTCTAGATTGTTTGAAAATGCTCCTTAATATCTTGCTCACACCCCTGAGTCATTCTTACCCAATTAGATGACATCTAATATTTCTCCATAATTCAATAACCACATCTCCTTTAATTTTTTTTCCTTTTCCTTGGTAAAGGAAGTTGAACTACAGTATTATACTTCAATTTCTTTCTCTTTTTGGGTGGCGGGAGAGGGTTTTGTTGTAGGATGCGTGCACTAGCCAGAAAGAGAGAGAGAGAGAGAGACATAAAGACAGAAAGTGAGAAATCACCCCCCAGGAGGGATGGCCACTCTGCAATCCCTTGTCCTCCATGTTCATCTCGGGATCTTGGGCATGCATGCACACGCACCCACCGTGAGTTTAAGCCTCCGGGTCCGGGACTTAAACGCGGTTGACTACATGGTAGTTCAGCCACATAGCCATTACGCTAACTGCTGGTCCCTTAAACTTCAATTTCTAATGAATATTTTAATCATGGAGACTGAGAATCAAGGGGAAAAAATGTGTCCTGGTGACGTGTATCTGAATTTAGAGGTGTTTCTATATATACTATCTTCCTAGGGGAGGCATCAGGCACAGTTCAGATAGAAACCCCTTAAATGCTATGTAGAGCCCCCTGGAAACTCAGTGTGAATGAAAACTCTCAAAACGTGTAAATCTCTTAAGGGTACTAATTGTTTAATGTTCCTGCCTTGGAAAGCAGATGACTGCATCCTCAGGTCTTCTATCTACCTCAGATTTTGGTTCGTTAATTAGGTATATGGGGTTTTAATCAATTACTCTGGTGGGTTTGGCAAATCAAGGCAATTAAAACTGCCTCCAGGTTCTATGATAGTTAAAACTCTATATCCTCATCAGCATTTGATATTGTCAGTCTTTTCTGTTTTTCATCATTCTAGTAAGTGTGCAATTGTATCTGTGGTTTTAATGTGCATTTCTCTGTGATTTTGAACATCTTTTCAAGTTCTTATTTTATATATATATATATATATACCTTCTTTGATGAAGTGCTTTGAACACAGTTGGGCCTGAGTTAATAATTGTTCATACCAGGTGGTGGGTATAATGCTGAATTGTACTTTAAAAACAAGTCCGTGGGCCAGTCAGTGGCTTAGGCAGCTAGCTGGATCTCAGATGGCTCACTGTGTAGTTTGAGTCCTGGATGTGGTGGCTTGAAAAACACACTGGGCACATGCGTGTGTATGCCCAAAATCTTAAAAGGAGAAATAAAGGAGAAGGGATTGTGGTATGACTATCCCCATGGAGAGTGCTTTCTCACTTTCTCTCTGACTCTTCTGGTGAGTGCACACATTCTCTAGGGAAAAAAAAAGAATGAAAAAGAATTAAAAATAAGGGGCCAGCAGATAGTTTAGTGGTTAAGGTGATGGACTCCCACATGGCTGACCACGGTTTGAGTCCTGAACTCAGAGGCTTGAAAATCATCCTGGGCACATGTGTGTATGTGTCCAAAATCCCAGGAGGAAAATGGAGACGGTATTGCGGCATAGCCATCTCTCCTGGGTGCTGCTTTCTCACTTTTCCTCTTTCTGCCCTTTGCGGAAGCACACACCCACTATGACAAGAACCTAATAAATAAGTGTTTGTACAGCCTTGAAAACGTTGGCATATTCCAGAACTTTATTAGATATGATTTCAAACATTTTTTTAGCCCATAGCTATCTTTCCATTCTTTTAACAATATTTTTTTAAAGCACAAAGTTTCAATTCTGTTGAAGTTCACATTATCAATATTTTTCTTTCGTGAGCTGTGTTTTTGATACTACAGTTAAGAACACTTTGCCTCACCCAAAGTCACAAAGCGTTCCTGTGTCCTAGAGGTTGTATAGCTTTAGTAGGTCTGTGATCTATTTTTGTACATTATGTAAAATAGGCATCAAACTTATTTTTTGTATATCAGTTATTTTAGCACTATTTGGGGAAACAATCATACTTTTATAACAGATTGTTTTTTGTATTCTCATAAAAAATCAGTTATTGTGTATATGTGGTCGGTGTCTGGATGCCCTATTCTGATCTACATATCTAGCATATCTAGTTACCTATCTTGATGTTCCTCCCATACTTTTTTTTTTTCCTTTTTTTTTTTGTAGAGGATTTTTTCCTATAGGGCTTGTGCACACGCCAGAAGACAGAGAGAGACAGAGAGATAGAAAGCGAGAAATCACCGCCCCCTCCCCCCACGGGGGAAGGCCACACCGCAATCCCTTCTCCTCCATTCTTCTCTCGGGATCTTGGGCACGCACGCACACGCGCCCGGCGTGAGTTTAAGTCACCGGGTCCGGGACCCAAACCATGGTCGACTACATGGGAGTCCAGTGACATACCCATTACGCTAACTGCTGGTCCCCACCTCCCGTACTGTTTTGATTGCTATAACTTTCTTATTGGTCTTGAAATCACATGATGCTACTCCTCCAACTTTGCTCTTGTCTCTCAACATTGTTTAGGGTATTCCAAGTCCTTTGCATTTCCATTTGAATTTTAGAATCAAATCAACAGTTCCTACAAAAATCCTGCTCAAGAAAGCCACCGTGTTCCTCTCATGTTCTTTCTCCCTCTGGTACACCCAGGCTCTCTCAAAGCAATAAACTGGAGCTGTGGGCTCAATGCTTTTATTTCTGATTTTTCAGGTACCGCTGTCTCTCATTGCCTGATGCCCAGAGTCTTAAAAAACATTGTTAAATGTACTTTGTTGTTGTTTTTAGGGGGGCAAGAGTCCCGGTTAGTCCATCTTGGCTAGAAACAGACTGTGGTTACAATTCGTGATGTACTGGATTAACGTATCGAGTTATGAACTGATGAAATGACATGATGGCTGGACTGTAATGTACTCCTGACGCCTGAAAGTGTGTGGGTGGCTTAGGCAGCTAGCTGGATCTCAGATGGCTCACTGTGTAGTTTGAGTCCTGGATGTGGTGGCTTGAAAAACACACTGGGCACATGCGTGTGTATGCCCAAAATCTTAAAAGGAGAAATAAAGGAGAAGGGATTGTGGTATGACTATCCCCATGGAGAGTGCTTTCTCACTTTCTCTCTGACTCTTCTGGTGAGTGCACACATTCTCTAGGGAAAAAAAAAGAATGAAAAAGAATTAAAAATAAGGGGCCAGCAGATAGTTTAGTGGTTAAGGTGATGGACTCCCACATGGCTGACCACGGTTTGAGTCCTGAACTCAGAGGCTTGAAAATCATCCTGGGCACATGTGTGTATGTGTCCAAAATCCCAGGAGGAAAATGGAGACGGTATTGCGGCATAGCCATCTCTCCTGGGTGCTGCTTTCTCACTTTTCCTCTTTCTGCCCTTTGCGGAAGCACACACCCACTATGACAAGAACCTAATAAATAAGTGTTTGTACAGCCTTGAAAACGTTGGCATATTCCAGAACTTTATTAGATATGATTTCAAACATTTTTTTAGCCCATAGCTATCTTTCCATTCTTTTAACAATATTTTTTTAAAGCACAAAGTTTCAATTCTGTTGAAGTTCACATTATCAATATTTTTCTTTCGTGAGCTGTGTTTTTGATACTACAGTTAAGAACACTTTGCCTCACCCAAAGTCACAAAGCGTTCCTGTGTCCTAGAGGTTGTATAGCTTTAGTAGGTCTGTGATCTATTTTTGTACATTATGTAAAATAGGCATCAAACTTATTTTTTGTATATCAGTTATTTTAGCACTATTTGGGGAAACAATCATACTTTTATAACAGATTGTTTTTTGTATTCTCATAAAAAATCAGTTATTGTGTATATGTGGTCGGTGTCTGGATGCCCTATTCTGATCTACATATCTAGCATATCTAGTTACCTATCTTGATGTTCCTCCCATACTTTTTTTTTTTCCTTTTTTTTTTTGTAGAGGATTTTTTCCTATAGGGCTTGTGCACACGCCAGAAGACAGAGAGAGACAGAGAGATAGAAAGCGAGAAATCACCGCCCCCTCCCCCCACGGGGGAAGGCCACACCGCAATCCCTTCTCCTCCATTCTTCTCTCGGGATCTTGGGCACGCACGCACACGCGCCCGGCGTGAGTTTAAGTCACCGGGTCCGGGACCCAAACCATGGTCGACTACATGGGAGTCCAGTGACATACCCATTACGCTAACTGCTGGTCCCCACCTCCCGTACTGTTTTGATTGCTATAACTTTCTTATTGGTCTTGAAATCACATGATGCTACTCCTCCAACTTTGCTCTTGTCTCTCAACATTGTTTAGGGTATTCCAAGTCCTTTGCATTTCCATTTGAATTTTAGAATCAAATCAACAGTTCCTACAAAAATCCTGCTCAAGAAAGCCACCGTGTTCCTCTCATGTTCTTTCTCCCTCTGGTACACCCAGGCTCTCTCAAAGCAATAAACTGGAGCTGTGGGCTCAATGCTTTTATTTCTGATTTTTCAGGTACCGCTGTCTCTCATTGCCTGATGCCCAGAGTCTTAAAAAACATTGTTAAATGTACTTTGTTGTTGTTTTTAGGGGGGCAAGAGTCCCGGTTAGTCCATCTTGGCTAGAAACAGACTGTGGTTACAATTCGTGATGTACTGGATTAACGTATCGAGTTATGAACTGATGAAATGACATGATGGCTGGACTGTAATGTACTCCTGACGCCTGAAAGTGTGTGGGGCATAGATGAAACTCGACTGGGCTTACACCGAATGATGAGCATAAGGTTGAATTTTATGGGACGGACTTGAAATCGTTTTGACATAAGGATTATTAATGTCTGCTTAACTCATGAAATTATGGTGAGAATTAAATGTGGGATAGAATGTAAAGTGCTTAGAACTTGAAGAGTAGCTATTAATGTAACATAGAAAGGGAGTATATACAGAAGTCTGATTTAAAAAAAAAAACTTCCATAAAAACTCATTTTTAAAACAGCCTTTAACCAAGAACGGCTGCAGCAATCGTATCTGGGCCATTGAAATTCGGTTTGGACATTAGCTCCTACAGGAACCCTCCTAAATCAACACTAGTTGGGGTGCCTTTTCTCAGAATTTTCCCAGCTCTCTGTCCCTTCTACTCCTAAAGCACTTACATATGACCTGATAACTCCCCTGTATTGCCACCCATACCTTGAGATCGCCTTCTATTCATTTCTGTATCCATTTTGCCTAGTTCACAGTGAACGCTCGACACCCGCGTGTTGAACTGTTTGCACCGGCGTCTCACCTTCTATGTGCGCTTCGTCCCGGGTCTGTGCTCAGGCTGCCCTGGGTTAATGCTTTCCTGTTTGAGGGCCTTGACATTCAGTTTCTGCTTACGCACTTCCTGGCGCGCACTAGAAGCGGGGAGCCTTTCTTCTTCGATTGTATTACTGTGAAAGCTCTGTGTCTCTCCAATCCTTTCAAATACCTCTTTTCTGATATGATGACTTATTTGGGCCAGGCAGCCAAAGCTCAGGGCGACAGAAAAAAAAAAAAAAAAAACCCACACCAAGGGAGGGGGGGGGGGGCA
>NW_006209346.1:298387-361689 GCF_000334495.1 Tupaia belangeri chinensis
CGCTAGGGGCGAAAAAAAAAAAAAAAAAAAAAACACGCACCAAGAGAGGGAGGAGGAGTGAGCTGCAGGAAGCAGAGACACTGCTTTCGGGCTGATTCAGAACCTCATGTCTTCTTAGTAAGTGCAGAGGCAGACCAGGGTGAAAACTTTGACCACAAAAACCAAAGACCCTAGAACTACAGAATGGCAGAAGGGTGCAATGAAATAATTGAGCCCTGTAGCTTGTTCAGATTTTCTTAGGAGGACTTTTTGACTTTTTGACTTTTTGCCAGAAATTGCATGTGCTTACCAGAGATAGAGACAGGAGTGAAGGGAAAGAACATCCCCTAATGGGAAATGGTCATGCTACAATTTCTTCTCCTCCATTTCTCCATCTTCTTGGGATACGGGGCATGTACACTCACCTGGCATCTTTTTCAAGCTTCAGGGACTGGGATTTGAACCACAATCAGCCATATGGGATCTGTCCCCCTTAACCACTAGGCCACAGAGCTGGCCCAAGGATAATATTGTTAGAAACAGAACAAACTGAGCCGGCCAGTGGTGATGTGGTTAAGGCAACTGGATCCCAGATGACCATGTGGTTCGAGTCCCAAATTCAGTGGCTTGAAAAACATGCCAGGCCCAAAAATCCCTAAAGAACAGAGCAATGGAGGAGAAGAGACTGAAGCATGACCCATTCCCCATGGGAGCTGTTTCTTGTTTTCCTTCTGTCTCTCTGTCTCTCTCCACTCCAGCAGGCATACATGCCCTCTAACAAATTAAAAATTAAACAAAAATAAAAGCATGAAAATGTTCTGATTGAGAGGGTTGGAAGAGACAGTCCCACTTTCACTCCATTTTTGCACCCACTCCAAGCAGCACATACACACACACACACACACAAACACACATGCATAGTTTAGCAGTAAGAAATGTCCCTAGATCCTTGAGGCAAGGCACAAGCACACAATTCGAATATTCCCACTTTGAGGAAAGTCATACAGGGATGTTGACTTTGGGACTCAAACCTCAGAATTCTTGGTTTCTTGGCTTTGTGTTCATTAACTGATACTGTCACCCCTGACCAAAACAACAGCAACCACACTCTACAAATGCATCTGCATTCTGGCCATCCGAGCTGCAGAAATATTCTGTGCAGATCCAATATTATCCGAAGTGTTTCCAGGACACGTGCTGCTTTCAGTAATGAATCTGAAACATTTCTAGCTTGTCTCAGAAAGAAAAAGCTGCATGATATTCGATTGGGATGGTTTAAAAAGTTGAGTTGAAGATGGATCTTCTGCTTAGAAAGCCAGAAAGTCCTGAAGGTGTTTATACCTGTGTGTGAGAGTGGTTTTATAGCACCACCCAGTGGTACAAAGCTATACTTGTCACTAAAGCTCAGAAATGGTTTATATATTCTTTTTTTCATGTGTTAATCCAATCAACAAGTATTGCATCAGAACTTAACAGTAGGTACAGGGCTGTAGCAAGTGTTAATTACAAAAACTCATATACTGATTTCAGAAAGATCTCTCTCCATGTTACTTATAGACATACCTAGTCTGCTGACTTGACTACCAAAAAGGTGAGCCAGGCCTCTAAAGCAATCTTTGAAAACAGATCCCTTCCCTCCTTATTCTATGATCCAAAATGACTAAGTCAACCTAGAGCACAGGAAATAAAGACTTCAAACTCCAAACGTTCAGTGTGGACATTTCTGGGAAGGGGAGAGCTGCTGCTGCTGCTGCTGCTGCTGCTGCTTCTTTTCTTTCTTACTTAACATTTTTTATTTATTTATTTATTTATTTATTTATTCTGAGATAGAGACAGTCACAACAGGATTTTAGCGTCACAACCCACCCTCAGTCTCAGCTGGCCTGTGTCACGGGCATATGTAAGTGCACCCAGCATGTTCAGGGAAGTCTTGGGACGTGAACCCAGAATCTTTTCCATGCAGGTCCAGTTGCATTACCTCTGCACTACCACCTAACCCTGAGAAAGGGAGACTTTTGCAAAATCTCTCCAGAAGATAAGCACCCAGTTTTAGCAGTCTGAAAATGCACATGTATGTGCTTTTTTGAGTTTTAGAAGGTGTGGCGTCTAGATGTGGGCCATTCCTGTGGTATTGAAGAGCGATTGCTGTGATAGAAGAGGATAGCCTATTACACTTTGCTGAAGAGGACAACCTGTGGATGTTCAGGATTCAAAAGGCTCAATTGGTAAATGTTTTTATTCCCAGTGGATCATAACTCTATCTTGCAGGTACTGATCAAACCGAAGATGAAGGGAGTTCGTGTTTGTACACACGGCACAGGTTAAAAAGGCATCTTTGCTAGACATCCTGCATTATTTATACAGGCCAGACAGCCTGCTGCCAGAGAGCTCTTACTGTACCATTGTTTTGAGCGTTTTTTCAGAGTCCTATTCACAGATAACCAGATAAACCTGAATAGTTTCTTGGATTTTTCATGATGGATTCTAAGCCTATTTTAGCTTTTCAGTTCCTGGAATAATGTGAACAAGTCATTTCATCTCTCTGACCTTCATTTCTCTCATTGAGAAAAAGAGTTTAGAATGATTGGACATGGGTAATCAGAAGGTGTGTCTTCCTTCTGGAAAATGTGTGCAAAATTCCAGAGTGTCAGACAACACAAACTCTGAGCCTCACATGGAAATCTTGCTTCATCAAAAAAGATGTGAATTTCAATTTCTGGTAAAATGGCTTACTAGTTACTCTGTAGGAACTTCCAGATAAAATACAATCAAATGGTAAATTATACAAACATAATAAACATGCTAATGCATTGCCAGACTTTTTAAAGTGAAGGGAAATTTCTAAAGAATGGAGATATGAATAAAGAGTAACAATAACAGTGAAGTAAAACTTGAGCAGTGGCCAGTTACAGTGAGCAAAGGAGGGAGCCGTAAGGAGGGGTTGCCTGGAAGTGTTTACATCACTGTAATGGGCATCTTCAACATAGGTTCCTGGAATTCTTGCAGATTTAATCAATATGATATAGTTCACAACTTAAAAATAAAACACACAAACCTTCCAGTACAAAAAAAAAAGAAAGAAAGAAAGAAAGAAAGAGAGAGAGAAAAGAAAGAAAACTCACAAGGAGTAAGAGAGAGACGGTAGAAATTTTAAAATGAAATATTTAAGCTATCAAAGACCAGCTTTCGGACTGATTTGATAAATAATGGAAAATAATCATACATAAAAAGCGGAAAAGGGTCAAATAGGTGGCAGGATGATTAAGGTGCTGGATTTTCATATGGCCAACTGCAGTTCAAGTCCTGGACTTGGTGTCTTGAAAATCACAACAAATAAAAAGATACATAAATAAATAATTTTTTCTTTAAAAAAAAGCTGAATATAAAAAGGGAGAAAGGATTAAAAAAAATCAAGAAATGATAGAATGGGGGCCAGCAGGTGGTGAAGTAGTTAAAGTGCTGGACTCCCACATGGTCAACTGTGGTTTAAGTCCTGGACCTGACAGCTTGCTTTCTCACTTTCCCTCTCTCTGGTGAATTAAAACATCATAATAATAATACATAAAATTAAATAAATAATTCTTTTAAGAAAATATTTGAAAAAAAGAAACAATTGCACGATATAACCAATAAGGCAGACATTAGAAAAAATCAGATAAAACTTGCAGTTTTCAGACACACACACAAATCTCAGTGCCTGAATGAAACAGTCAATTAAACAGAATTGGGGAGATAATCAGAGAGGTATAAGATATAACTTGAATTAATTATTGATAATGCAAGCTGGAGATATAAAAGATCGTATATATGGATAGATGATCAAAAGACATAGATGATGAAAGTAAATTCTGATATACTAATTGATGTCACAGAAGTGAAAGTCTGTACAAGTAGGATGATTAAGAAGGTGGGTGCCAGACAATTAGTTGAAATGATGATGATGATGGTGATAAGAAGAAACATGGGAGGGACCAGCAGTTAGCGTAATGGCTATGTCGCTGGACTCCCACGTAGTCGACCGTGGTTCGAGTCCCGGACCCGGTGGCTTAAACTCATGCCGGGCGCGTGTGCGTGCGTGCCCAAGATCCCGAGAGGAGAATGGAGGAGAAGGGATTGCGGCGTGGCCATCCCCCCTGGGGGGTGATTTCTCGCTTTCTATCTCTCTGTCTCTCTCTGTCTGTCTGGCGAGCGCACGCGCCCTATAGCAAAAACCTCTCCAAAAAAAAAAAAAAAAAAGAAGAAACATGGGATTTCGAGGTTGACAGCTAGCCTCACTGTTTTTAAAGCATGTCGCACAAGGAAAGGAGCTGATGAAACAAAAAAGAAGAAAGTACACAAGAAGGCTACTACTATATGTAAGGTAGAAGCGGGTGGAATGGCTTTTGTGGGGAAGCAAAGAAAACTTAAAATATCCAATCGATAGTGATGGTCTCTAGAACAGAGGATCTTGAGTGCTTCGTATATTTTCTTCATTTTCAAAAATTTCTACAGTAAACTGGTGGTAAGATATATTGCTTAGGATTGTGGGCTGTATTTGCTTTGTAGGGGAAGGAACAATGACTTCCCTCTGCCCTTCTGGGTTATTTGGCTGGGCTACAAATTAATTGGCATAAGGCAGATTCAAAAAAAAAATTTAATAGAGATTTTTGCCATAGGGTGTGTGTGCTCGCTAGAGAAATGGAGAGATACTGAGAGTGAAAGTGAGAAATCACCCCCCAGGGACGATGGCCACGCAGCAATCCCTTTTCTTCCTCTCACGTGTGCGCACACACACACACACACACAGCTGGCATGAGTTTCAATTTTCCGGGTCCAGGACTCAAACCATGGTTGGCTATGCAAGAGTCCAGTGACTCAACCACTGTGCCACCTGCTGTCCCCCCTCAAATTCACAATTTTAATTACACATGCCATCCACGAGAAATAGGAAACTCAGAGGTCCAGATGACTGCCGCTTATGTAGCATCCTGAGATACAGGAAAGAATGGAGCTCAGAGTTTCTGGGGGGTGAGAGAAACGTATGTTGAATGAAGTTTGCCTTGTTGGAAAATGAGCACCTCACAGTGACACCAGTTGTCTTAGGAGCAGCCCTCTTACAGGTACACATAACTTTACTAATGAAAATGTCCTTTATAGAAGTACATTATTTTTTGCAAAAGGGCAGTTTTTCAGAACATCTCCCATGCCTGTAGTTTTTAAAAATAACCAGCTAATCATCAATAGGGTAAAGAGAAACATTGAAGGTGACCTGTCCTCAGCCCAACGGTTTCTTAAGGTTACTGTAACAATGTGCCACAAACTGGTGACTTGAAACAACAAAAATGTATTGTCCTCAGTTCTGAAGACTCTATGTTTATAATCAAGTTGTTGGCAGTGCCATGCTCTCCTGAAGACTCCAAGGCAGTTAGCCGCTGTGCATCCAGAGCTGGATCTCACATGGCCAATTGTGGTTCGAGCCTTGGACCTGGTCACTTCAAAGAAATGCTGGGCATATGTCCACACATGCCTCAAGTCTGATGGGATGCAGAAATGATGGAAAGAGAATCATGGAGTGACCATGCCAATCAGAGGGTATTCTCTCTGTCTCTCTCTCTCTCCAGCGACCACACCTGCCCACTGGCGATAAAAACAAAAGACCCTAAGGGAGAGTCAATTCCATGTCCTCATGTCTTTCTTTTAGCTTCTGGTGTTACTTGGAACCCCCCCACAGATGGGTCAACTGGTCAACTGGTAGAAAGGAGAGAAAATGTTTTAGGGGATTGGCTTGTATAATTATGGAGTCTAAGGAGTTGTACAATCGGCCATCTGGAATATGGACACCCTGGGATACTGGTAGTATGGTTAAGTCTGAATCCAAAAACCTCAGGACCATGAAAGCTTATGATGTAATTCTTAGTTTGAGGTCAAAGGCCTAAGAACCCAGAGGGAGTGGGGAGGAGCTGCTAGTGCAAGTCTTACTTGCCAGAGAATGTGGGGTCCTGATGCCTAAGGACAAGAGAAAAAGAATATGTTCCAGTTCTAGAAGGGAAAATACATTTTTTAAAGGTTTTTGCCATAAAGGCACATGTGCTTGCCAGAGAGAGAGGAGAGACAGAAAGAGGGAGATTGAGAAATCCGCCTGCTGGGGGATGGCCAAGCTGTAATCCCTTCTCCTCCATTCTCCTCTCAGGACCCTGGGCAAGCAACCACATTCACTCAGCATGATTTTGAAGCCACCAGGTCTGGGACTCGAACTGTGACTGGCTATGTGGGAATCCAGCCACCTTCACCACCACACCACCTGTTGGACCCAAGAAAATACAATCTTTATTCTGCCTTTTGGTCCATCTGAGCCACCAACCAATTATATGGTGTTCACCCAAATCGTGGGTAGTTCTTCGCCACTCAGTCTAACAACTCGCACGCCTATCTCCTCTGGAAACACGCTCATAGACACATGCAGAATTAATGCTTTATCAGCTCTCTAGGTATTTCTTAATCCAGTCCAATCGACACCTAAAATTAACCATCACTTAGGAGACACAGCTATTATTTTTGCTTTCACTATGAAAAACAAAATAATAATAATGTTTAACACTCTTTAAAGAATGGGGGCAAAAAACTATCACTTAATTCATGAACCAAAGCATGTCATTTAAACAAAGAAATTTTTGAAGAGCACAATATCTTCCTGACATTCTTCTCTCACACATTATATTTAGTATGCATTTAAAAAGTCTAACTTAGCTCAGGAGACACTGGGTTGTAGTTAACGATTGTTTCTGAGGTAACATTCAGGTCTATTCCAGTCTCATGCTGGAGGCTCCGAAGAGATAGCTATTTTACCTAGGAACACCTGCCTGTCTAAGAATATCTGTCCCTACCTCTCTCATTTCTTTCACGGCTCTGTGCAAGCCTAACTTTCCAAGTTCATTATAACCTGACCTAAAGTATGTGCAGGGCCATTGGTGTTGATAACGGAGGGCTGTGGATTTACTTTTTCTCTGCAGAAAGTATTTGCCTCATCAACCTAAGTAAACATTTCTTCATTAAGTTCAGTATTCTGGATTTGAAGATATATTACCTGGGAAAGCTATGATAGTCACTCAATAAGACCATTAACAATTTAGGATGCATTATTTTTCTGATGAATTAGAGCTTTAGGAGGGCAGAACACTCTGGAGGAGGAAGGAAAATTCCAGAAGCTGGCTTGCTGCAGAGGCGCGATAGCTGTGGTCTGCATATATGCGTAATGTTCCATGTGCTCCTCTGAAGACGTCCATATGGCTTTGTGTATACATATGTTTGCAGAATGTGTAAATAAATGTAAGTAGAATATAAAACACACACACCAGAAAGAAGGTGGGTGCTGGAGCCACATCACCCGTGCTCACCGTCTAGTCCTCCCATTTCTCAGTTTTGTGGTTTGGACAAGTAATGGCTCATTGTGTCAGTTAAATAGGGATAAGAAGAGCCTCTCTGGTTGGTATGGGGATTCAATTCGTTTTTACATGTAAAACATTTAAAATATTGCTTAAGGGGCCAGTGCTGTGACACTGTGGTAAGGCTCTGTGTGTTGGGAGCAGGACTCCATGGGGAAATTGAGGTTTGAGTCTAGGCTGGTGGCTTGATAAACACTGCCAGCACATGCGTTCACATGCCCCAAATCCTGATGGGATGGAGGAATGGTGGGAAAAGGATTGTGGCATAACCACACTCTGTGAGGGGTTGCCATCTCTCTCTTTGGAGAGTGCATGTGCTCCCAGCAGAAAAACAAAAGACACAATAGATGTTTTGTTTTGTTTTGTTTTAATCTTGGTCAGATATTTACTTTTTTTTTTTCCTGCCAAAGATGTGACAATATTATACCTGTACTTGTTCTTCAGAATCTCCTAATGCCTACTGCTCTCGGACAGTCTGCTACAGTCACTTGAGGGCTCCCTTTTGAACTGATGACCAGAATCAAGTGAATTCATTTCCAGTTAAATCTACATGAATAAGAAAAAAGCAAAACATTTTTTAAAAAACAGATTGGTGTTAAATTAAAAAAAAAAACAGATTGGAGTTTAATAAATGGAGATGTAGCATTTTAACAATACAAATAAATTAAATAAATAAATAAATAAATAAATAAATAAATAAATGGCAGTGATTGTTATGAAGACTGTCTGGACAGCCTAAAAAACAATGTGTGTTTCTGTGGGTGGGGAGAGCGCATAGTTTTCAGTAGATTCAAGATAAAAACAAAATTTTTAAAAGGCATATTCTGTCCTGGTTTTTTTTTTTTTTTCTTTTTTTTTTTTGGAGAGGTTTTTGCTATAGGGCATGTGTGCTCTCCAGACAGAGACATAGAGACAGAAAGCGAGAAATCACCCCCCAGGGGTGATGGTCACGCCGCAATCCCTTCTCCTCCACTCTCCTCTCGGGATTTTGGGCACGCATGCACACGTGCCCAGCGTGAGTTTTAAGCCACCAGATCCAGGACGCGAACTGCAGTCGACTACTTGAGAGTCCAGTAACATAGCCATTAGGCTAACTGCTGGTTCCCTGTCCTGTTGTTTTTAATCGAGAAGGCAAACAGTGTAGATGGGAGCAACTGTAACCTTTGGGGGAAGTATTTAGTCAATTATCACATTTTTTTATTCAAAATATTCTCTGCTTCGATCTGTGAGCAAATAGAAGTTTCCCACGTGAACGGTGTTGTACATCTAAGATAAATAACTTGGCTAGACAAGTCTGGTTGAGTCTGACCATGAGAAGAAGCATATTTTGACATTTGCCTTGTTCTCATCAACTGGCTAGACATGGCAGGCAATTAAAAACAGAATGGCAGGACTTTAGGTTTAAGGAGCTAACAGGCTCATAGAGAGATCAGGAGGTGAATGCATATCTGAGTTCCTGGAATTTGTTTTCAAACTGTGCTATTACCAAAATGATCACAACAAATAACCCTAAGTGCCTGTGTTTTCATCTGAGTCTATGTATGCCCTGGGCCCTATTATCAGCCCCTCTCTTCCTCAGGATATGCAGAAACATAAAATATAGCACTCTGTCTCCTAGGAGGCAGGTACTCCATAACACATATATTAATGAATATGATGAGCTGACTTATAACACTTAAAAAGAACTGCAAAAATCCAATCTGATTCTCTCTTACAAAGGTAGAATGGCCAAGGGGGCAGTAACAATCGATAACACTCCTATCAAGCTGCAGATGTGCCAGACAGCACACTGAGCACTTTACATGTGTTAACTCACTTAATCTCAGTACAACCCAATGATACAGTATTAGCGGCAATTGAAAGACTGCAAAATTGAGGCACGGAGACATTAAGTAACTTGCCCAGGTTCACACAGCTGCTAAGTAGCAGAGCTGGGATTCAACCCGGGCAGACTATTGCAGAATCTACATTCCTCTTTTCTCTCTTTTTTAATATTATATTTAATCACTGTACATACTGACAGCACACAAAATGAATTTTCTTATATTAGCCCAGTCAAAGATATTACTAAACACATTATCAACAACAGATAATTTTCCATTTTTGTGTCCATCAAATGCTTTGCTTTTTTTTCCCTTGATTCCCTCTCTCCTTCCTCTCATTGTCCACCCTCCCTCACACCATTTTTGTATCCACACCTGTTCTTATACCTTCTAATCTTTCAGTTTCTGCCATAGAGTGCAAACATTCAGTATATAGTAAGAGGGGATATACAATGCATCTCTTTCATAGTCTGACTTACTTTGCTCAGCATTAAATCTTCTTTATGTGCCCATTTTCTATTAAGTGCCAGGGTCTCATCATTTTTTTCTATGGCTGAGTAATAATATTCCATAGTGAATATGTGTCACACGTTTTCAATCCACTGAATGACTCTGACAAGAAATAGATTAAATAATGTATTTTACTTGTATTTTCCTTTTGAAGACTAAACAAAAATGATCTTTGATTTTAAAAATTACATCTAAATAGGATCATCTTTCAATAAGAACAAAATAAAATTCAAACTGACAAGAAAGTATTGTTCATATTTGATTGACAACATTTTTTTTTCCTTTTCTGCATGGCTCCTAAAATAATAATGCATCTTACAAAGCCTATATCTAGGCGTCAATAAAATGTTGGTGACTCTTTCAAGATGGTGCCTGGAAACAGCATGCTTTCAACCTCCCATACTTCCCAGTTCTTTGGGGGACAATGGTGCTCACTTCCTTGTCTCACGGCTCAGTCTTTATCCCTCACTCTACATGTCGATCCTCTTCCATTTGGACCGTACTATAATTCACTGACGAGGGCCACAAGACCCAGCACAGAGTTGGTACTCGATAATTTTTTTTTTTTTTTTTTTTTTTTTTTTTTTACCGGGCAGACTATTGCAGAATCTACATTCCTCTTTTCTCTCTTTTTTAATATTATATTTAATCACTGTACATATTGACAGCACACAAAATGAATTTTCTTATATTAGCCCAGTCAAAGATATTACTAAACACATTATCAACAACAGATAATTTTCCATTTTTGTGTCCATCAAATGCTTTGCTTTTTTTTCCCTTGATTCCCTCTCTCCTTCCTCTCATTGTCCACCCTCCCTCACACCATTTTTGTATCCACACCTGTTCTTATACCTTCTAATCTTTCAGTTTCTGCCATAGAGTGCAAACATTCAGTATATAGTAAGAGGGGATATACAATGCATCTCTTTCATAGTCTGACTTACTTTGCTCAGCATTAAATCTTCTTTATGTGCCCATTTTCTATTAAGTGCCAGGGTCTCATCATTTTTTTCTATGGCTGAGTAATAATATTCCATAGTGAATATGTGTCACACGTTTTCAATCCACTGAATGACTCTGACAAGAAATAGATTAAATAATGTATTTTACTTGTATTTTCCTTTTGAAGACTAAACAAAAATGATCTTTGATTTTAAAAATTACATCTAAATAGGATCATCTTTCAATAAGAACAAAATAAAATTCAAACTGACAAGAAAGTATTGTTCATATTTGATTGACAACATTTTTTTTTCCTTTTCTGCATGGCTCCTAAAATAATAATGCATCTTACAAAGCCTATATCTAGGCGTCAATAAAATGTTGGTGACTCTTTCAAGATGGTGCCTGGAAACAGCATGCTTTCAACCTCCCATACTTCCCAGTTCTTTGGGGGACAATGGTGCTCACTTCCTTGTCTCACGGCTCAGTCTTTATCCCTCACTCTACATGTCGATCCTCTTCCATTTGGACCGTACTATAATTCACTGACGAGGGCCACAAGACCCAGCACAGAGTTAATACTCGATAATTTTTTTTTTTTTTTTTTTTTTTTTTTTCTATAGGGGGAAACATCCACTAGCCAGAGAGACAGAAAGCAAGAAATCACCCCCTCTGGGTGGGGGGTGGCCACGCCACACTCCCTTCCTCTTGGGATCTTGGGCACACTCCTCTTGGGATCTTGGGCACACACGCACACTCACCTGGCATAAGTTTAAGCCAACAGTCAGGGACTCTAACTGCAGTCAACTACATGTGAGTCCAGTGACATAGCCATTATGCCAACTGCTAGTCCGAATACTCTATAATTTTTAATTTAAAGTTTCTTTTTTTTTTTTTTTTTGGGGGGTTTCTTTTTTTTTTTTTTTTTTTTTGGCTATAGGGCACGTGCACTCACCAGACAGACAGAGACAGAGAGACAGAAGGTGAAAAATCACTCCCCGGGGGGATGGCCATGTGACAATCCTTTCCCCTCCATTCTCCTCTCGGAATCTTGGGCACACACACACACACACGTGCCTGGCGTGAGTTTTTAGGCCACCGGGTCCAGGACGCAAACTATGGTCGACTACATGGGAGTCCAGCGACATAGCCATTATGCTAACTGCTGGTCCCAAGATTCTTTTTTCCATGGCAGAGAGAGAGAAGCACCCTCAACAGGATTTCACACTGTGATCTTCCCAACGCCTTCCCAGCCAGGATGTACCCAGGGTCTATAGACTGACCTGGGAACCAAACCCGCGATCTTCCTATGGATCCAACATTATTTGAACAACGCATTACCACTGCCACCAAACTGACCCTGTGCAATTATTTACTGACTCAATAAATAAATGGCTGGGTTTCTGCTAGGTTCCTTCCTGTTTCAGAGAAAAGGGACAAAAAAGGTGCTACTGTCCCTCTAATGTCTGTCCTTATCAGAAGCTATCCTGGGAGTTAAGGCCTTTCTCCCCACCCCCGAGTCCTCCCTTTCATAGTTTGTGCCCGTCTCCCCTGGAACCTGGGATGGAAGGGACAGGAAAAACCCTTTACTCAGGCTTCTGTGCCTTTCATGCTCAGCAAGATGGGCACATCAAACTACCCAGATCCATAAAGATTTAGATACTAAAACATCTAAGAGAATCAAAGAAAAGAATTTTAGGTCCGGTCATAACCCTCCTTTCACCTGCTTTTGGGAAGTGAGACCAGAGCTAAGTTTTAGAGAAAAGAAATTCACTTTTACTGCGTGAAATATTGAAAGCTGATTTCCCAGTATAAATGATATATTCAGAAGAATTTGTTTCAGTCGTTTTCCTCCAACCCTTTTCTCATCCTTCCCTCATATCATTCCCTATAATGAAATAAGCACTGACACTGAGGAAATAGGAAAATCTCTGAATTGAGAAGAGAGCAGTCTAGGGAATTCAAGAGAGAAACGGGCAAGGCCTTTGAGAGGTGGGAATTGATCTGTCTTCCCTGGGCTTAGCCCCAAAGTGGGGGTTGTTGGGAACGATAATGCACTAAGTTAATGCACTAGTGCAGTTTTAGGAGAGCGGCAGTCTCTGCACTGCTTCCCATCTGAAAAAGAGGCAGAAACACCCCGAAGTCCTCACACTTTGAGAGCAGACAGAGGTGCCATTGAGACTCGAGGCTGACGGGCCAGCAGCAGACACTGAGCTTGTTCACCCACTGCTGGAGCACTGACTCAAACACAACGTTCCTGTTGTAGTCAGGGGGAGCATGGTTGTGGTCCCTGGAAGACTGCAAGCTGAGGTGCTTGGGGGCCTAGAAAATTCCTCCATCACGCCATTGTCATGAGGCTCGGAAGGCCCCCAGAAACCTAGGTGCCATTTCGCAAAAAGAAAAAGAAAGAAAGAAAGATTAGGGGAAATGTGTGTAAAGTGACAACGTTTTCCCTAGATCAACTAAGAAAACCTAAGATGACAAAGTTGACTCTGAATTGGCAACAGTGTGTTCCAAGGACAGATGGAAGAAAGCATGTTTAGTTCCGCAGTGGGAAGGAAGGTTATATTTTCTATATGCCTAAGCGTATGGCTTGGAAATTTGATCTGCTATATGTGTGTCCTAAGTCACTAAGTTAGAGGAATTATGGGTGGCAGCAGTATAGTCTAAACCTATATAAAGAAAGTGTCTTTAGTTAGAAAGGAATTCCCTGACCTTGTTATCTTTTTTTTTTTTTAGTTTATTTATTTATTTAACGAATGATAAAGACAGAGACAGAAAAAAAGTGCCCCCACAGGGTCTTGGTATAGCAATCAGCCCTAACCTCAGCTGGCTGTGATCATGGCCGTCAACATTTGTGCCTGGAGGACTCGGGAGGTCTTCTAACCTAGAACTATCTCAAGTGGTCAGCCTCAGAGATCTTCACATGCTACCTGTGAGACACCATCCAGCCCTTTTGAAGTCAATTTCAAAGAGGAATATAGACCAAGGGGTTAGAGAAGAATAATTTTAAAATTTAGCTTCTTCTGGATGTTTCTTTGTTTCTAAAGGAAAGACTATAGATTATATTTGATGCATGTGTAGATACATTAACATGCTCAAGGAATACCCAGGAAGCTCATTTCCCTGAAAAAAAAAAAAAAAACAAGCCAAGAAAAGAATAAATTCTTTCCAAATACATAGAAACTTCAACAGAAGACTGAAAGGTGCTAAGGACATCTAGAGCACTCAAATATAAATTCAGAGACAGTATCTGGGATAATTCCCCCAAAGAAAAGGCTCACATTTGGTTGCAGAACACAATAGGCATCGAAAGCTGCACAATACTGGAGCCATATGGGAAACCCAGGGTTTGGGTCCTGGGTGCACCTGTGACCTTGGCTGGCTGACATGCTGGGGGTTGGTGGGATGGTGGGGTCATTATGGTGAGGGAAGACTGTCCCTGTCTCTCTCTTTCATGCAACAATTAATTAATTTTTTTAAATATTTGTGACAAGAATTAGGTGAGTCTTGAGCCTCTTACCTTCAATCGTTGCCTGAGGGGATTTTGAGCCTTCCTGTGACTGAATGTGTCCCAGAATCAAGAGACAAGCTGCACACACTCATGAGCACTTCTTTCCCGTGTCATGTCCTTCAGCACACAAGGCAAATTGAGAGATAGCCAGTAGTGGATGCTACAGGAACTTCTTATAAATTCTTTCCAAATACATAGAAACTTCAACAGAAGACTGAAAGGTGCTAAGGACATCTAGAGCACTCAAATATAAATTCAGAGACAGTATCTGGGATAATTCCCCCAAAGAAAAGGCTCACATTTGGTTGCAGAACACAATAGGCATCGAAAGCTGCACAATACTGGAGCCATATGGGAAACCCAGGGTTTGGGTCCTGGGTGCACCTGTGACCTTGGCTGGCTGACATGCTGGGGGTTGGTGGGATGGTGGGGTCATTATGGTGAGGGAAGACTGTCCCTGTCTCTCTCTTTCATGCAACAATTAATTAATTTTTTTAAATATTTGTGACAAGAATTAGGTGAGTCTTGAGCCTCTTACCTTCAATCGTTGCCTGAGGGGATTTTGAGCCTTCCTGTGACTGAATGTGTCCCAGAATCAAGAGACAAGCTGCACACACTCATGAGCACTTCTTTCCCGTGTCATGTCCTTCAGCACACAAGGCAAATTGAGAGATAGCCAGTAGTGGATGCTACAGGAACTTCTTTCAGCTGAACTAGCACAAAGAAGTGTTTTTGAGTTCATATTTTTGTAATATTGTTTTTTATATTGTTCTCATGTGACTTTCTTATGTATTAGGTTTTATTCCTTTAAGATTATTTATTTATTTCATGTGTGAGAGACAGAATAAAAGGGAGAAATATACAGTGTGCCAGACAGGGTCTTAACGCCCTGATCCACTCCCAGTTTCATCCCGACCAGATCATGGGCATATGTATACACAGCATACTTGGAGTAGTCTCTGCATGCAAACCAGCATGTGAATCTATCTCACAGTTCACTGCATTTTACCATTGCATCATAGTCTGTCCTTTGTAATTGTTGTTCTTAAACTATATTTAAATTTGGGGGCCAGCAGGTAGCGTAGCAGTTACGGCACTGGACTCCCACGTAGCCAACCACCGTTCGAGTTCTGGGCCCTGTGACTTGAAAGTCATGCCAGGCATATGTGCCTGCGTCCCAAAATCCCAGGAGGAAAATGGAGAAGGAATTGTGATGTGGTCATTCCCCTGGGGGTGATTTCTCAGTTTCCCTCTCACTATATCTCTCTGTTTCTCCAGAGCAAGCGCACATCCCTATGACAAAAAAAAAACAAAAAAAACCAAAAAACAACTTTAAAATGTGTGTGTGTGTGTGTATTATACAAATGGTAACATATATTATATGTTATATTTTAAAATATATATTTACATTAAAATAAAATATTTTAGACTATTTCTTTTTTTCAGTGTTCACCAATTTCTCCATGTACTTTTTCTGTTCTAGGATCCAGTTCAAAATCTTATATTCCATGCAGGTTTTATGTCTGCATAGTCTCCTCCAATCGCTAGGACAAGAAACGTTGATACCCAGGGCTGTCTCCATGGCATAGCGCTAATGTGCTACTTAGGAGAGGCTGGATCCCACATGGTGGCTGTGGTTTGAGTCCCTGACCCAGTCAGCCTGAAACACACTGGGCATGCACTGACTGCCCACGATCTCCAGTGCAGAACTGAAGGAAGGGGTCACAGTACGGCCAGGTCCTGTGGAGCGTGCTCACTTCTCTCTCACTGTCATATATGCACATACACTTTCTGTCATGAACAAAGAAACTAATTCAAAAGAATTTTCAGTAACTAAATGTTTTAGGATCTAGCAAAATTTTAAGTCTTCATAAAGGAAACACTGAACTGTCAAAAAAGTCAGGAGATATTATTTGCCATGCAAAAATGTTTTAGGACTTTCCCAACAACCCAATATAAAAAAAAACAAAAGCCCAATGATTGTATAAGACTGCTAGATATGTCAACATTGGTTGAGAAATATTATATCACCTTAAACTGATGAAACTAATGAATTAATCAAATAAAGTTCAACCTCTATAACGGACAGTCATCTGAATTTTAAGAAACACATACATTCATGCAGATGTGCTTCAACAACTTCATCCTTCACAAAAAATCCTTTATTCTGCCACTGCATAGACAATCAGTGCCATAAAACACCTAAGTACTCCCCTCGAACACTCAGCCCATGGCAAGTACTGTATCCATGTTAAATTGACCATAGATTCACTTACCGCCATCACTTTCTATAGACTGTAGTGATGTCACTCCTCTCCCAGTATTGGGTATCTCTGTCTCACCTCTCTGATTAGCCTAAGAATTCTTCAACTTCATTGATCTAAAAAAACCAGGTTCGAGTTTCATTGATTTTCTGTTGTTACTCTGTTTTCCAGCTCATTGATTTTTGTACCAATCTTTAGTATATTTTTCTTTCTGTTTATTTTAGGTTAGGTGTTCTCTTTCTAGTTCCTAAAGATGGAAGCTTGAATTATTGATTAAAAATATTTCTTCTTGTCTAATATAAGCATTTGATGCTACGAATTTCCCTTCAGAGACGGTGTTACATAAATATTAATATAGTGTGTTTTAGTTTTATTCAGTTTTTTAATTTGTTTTTCATTTTCATTTTGTCTTCCTCCTTGAGTCATAGGTCTCTTAGAAATAAACTATTTGGCTTCTAAATTTTTCTGGGACTCTTTATGTTCTGTTCATTTCCACATCGATTTCATAAGATCAGAACACATGCTTAGTATGATTTCAATTCTTTTAAATTCATTGATGATTGTTTTATGGCTCAGAAATATCTATCTTTTTTTTTTTTTTTTGGAGAGGTTTTTGCTATAGGGCGCATGCACTCGCCAGACAGACAGATAGAGACAGAGAGACAGAAAGTGAGAAATCACCCCCCGGGGGGACGGTTGCGCCACAATCTCTTCTCCTCCATTCTCCTCTTGGGATCTTGGGCATGCACACACACTCGCCCGGCGTGAGTTTAAGCCACCGGGTTTGGGACGTGAACTGCGGTCAACTACGTGGGAGTCCAGCCACATAGCCATTACGCTAACTGCTGGTTCCCAGAAATATCTGTCTTGAAGGACTTCCACTTGCACTTAAAAACAATGTATATTCTATTGTGGGTGGTAGAATATTCTATTATTAATTATGTCAATTTTTTGATAGCACTATTCACTTCTCTATCTTTACTAATATTTAAAATCTATCTGTACTCTCTAGCAGAAGCTGTAAGACTAAGGTATATGGAAGGGTGGAAAATGGTTAGAGATACTGAAGACAGTGTGGGAAGAGGGTGGAAGAAGGGGAAGAATATGAGGAAGGAAATTAAGGAGAAAAATAGAGAGGCAAGACATTTATGAGACACAGAAATGGATTATTACCTGTTGATGATAATGTTATAGTATCCTGAACTGACTGGCATGAAGTGTATTCATGTTGGGTAAATTCACTTTACAAGCTAAGTGATATATGGTAATTGAATGTATAAAATAAAGTAAAGGAAAAATGAATTAAAAATCTATTTATTCTATCAATTCTGCATAAGAAATATTGAGGACTTGAATTGTAATTTGGATTTGTGGGCTTAAACTTTAATTTTATTAGTTTTTGTTTTAGTTATTTTGAAGTTTTATTGTTAGAGTCACACAAATTTAGAATTGTTACGTCTTCTTTATCATTAAGTAATGTACCCCATTATCCTTGGTAATAGTTATTGTTCTAATATTTGGCCTCTCCAACTTTCTTTTGATCATTTTTTTAAATTACTTTATTTAACTTTATTTATTTATTTATTTATTTATTCAATTTGACCTGAGAGGGACAGAGTGAGAGAGAGAGAGAAAGTAAGTTGCCAGGTCCAGGACTTGAACCACGGTCAGCCATGTGGGAGTCCTATGTCCTTAACCACCACAGTGCCTGCTGGCTCCTTGATCATTGTTTTTATAGTATATCTTTTTCCACCCATTTACTTTTTATTTTTTTAAAGAATTATTTTATTTAACCTTATTAGTTAATTTTAATTTTATTTTATTTATTCACTCATTTATTTTAATTTGACCAGAGAGAGAGACACAGAAAGAGAGAGAGAGAGGGAAAGTGAGAAAGCAAGCTACCAGATCCAAGGCTTGAACCATGGTCAGCCGTGTGGGAATGTCCAGCACCTTAACCATCACATCACCTGCTGGTCCCCCACCCATTTACTTTTTAAAACATGTTTACTTTATTTCCTTTAGAGCACCCTCTAAAGGGTCTTGATGTGCTCCAACCCCCAACCTAACCAACATAGATAATGACATACACATGCCTGGGATTCACAGGAGGTCTCTAGGCACAAACTCAGAAGCATCCCATTTGGATAAAAACTCACAGAGTGTCACAGTTTTGACTGCTGCACCACCACCTGGGCTGCCATATTTTTACTTTTAACCCTTATTTAAAATGAATTTCTTGTAGACAGCATACAGTTTAAAATAAATTTCTTGTAGATACATACAGTTGCTGAGTTGCTTGTTTATCCAGTCTTACAATGTTTAGTTATAGTTATGTTTACTACAACTATTGATGGATTTTTATTAAAACCTCTTATTATGGGTGCCAGCAAGGGGTATAGTGATTACATTACCGGACTCTCATATGGCCGACCATGGTTCAAGTTCCAGACCCAGTAGCATGAAAATCACACCAGGTATGTGTACTTGTATGCCCAAGATCCCAGGAGAATAGAGGAGAAGGGATTATGGCATGGCCATCAAATCCTGGGGGTGATTTCTCACTTTCCCTCTCAATCTCCCTGTCTCAAAAATTCCAGTGGGCGCACACGCCCTTACACAAACCTCTAAAAACAAAACGAAACAAAACCAAACTCCTGTTTTGTTATTTTTTATTGTTCCATCTGTTCTTTGCTATTTTCTCGGCTTGATGTGAATTAATTACCTTTTTTACATCCAATCTTTTTTTACCTTTTAGTTTTGCTGTAGGGCACATGTGCATACTAGAGAGAGTCAGAGAGAGAAAGAGAGAGGGGGAGAAAGTAAGAAATCATCCCTCAGGGAGGATGGTCAGACCTCAATGCCTTCTCCTCCACTCTCCTGTTGGGATTTTGGGCACACACACACATGAACCTGGCATGTTTTTCAAGCCACCAGGCCAGAATTTAAACCGCATAGTCAATCATGAGGGCTCCACCTGCTGGCACCAACGTCTAATCTTATCTCCATTTTTGACCTAGTAAATCTTTTTAAAATGTTTGATTTTAGGTGATTCTTTCAAGTTTAAGATATTCATTACTAATGAAGCCCAGGCATTCCAAACTAATACTCCTTCAAATGCAGTGTAAGAAGTTGGTCACCCATGCTTCGTGGCGTTACTGCGGTCATACACCCTACTTTTACATATGCCATAATACATCACTCTGATTTTTGCTTTAGGTAGCAAATTATCTTTTAGACTGATCAATAAGAAAGTTTATATTTATCTTTATTTTCCCCATTTCCAGAGATATTCATTCTTGGTGTACATCAAAAACATATCTTTGATAATATTTTTTTTCTGCCTGAATAGCTATCTTTAATACATCTAATAGTGCGAGTCTGTCAATAGTAAAATCTCTTGACTTTAGCTTGTCTAAAAAAGTCATTATTTCTCCTTCAGTTTTGGAATGTACTTTTACTGGGTATGAATTCTGCATTTATAGGGCCCAGCAGGTGGCGTGGTGGTTGTGACGCTGGACTCCCACATGGCCTACTGTGGTTCAAGTCTCAGACCCAGTGGCTTGCTTTCTCACTTTTTCTTTCTCTCTCTCTCTTTGGCTCTCTCTGGTCAAAATAAATAAACAAACAAACAAACAAATAAAGTTAAATAAACTTTAAAGAAGAATTCTGCATTTATGGTTTTTGTTTCTCATTAAACATTCTGATGATATCACTCTATTGTCTGCTAGCTTGCATAGATTATGACAAGGAATCATAATTTTGTCTTTGTTTCTGTATGTGTGTCTTATTTTTCTATGAATACTTTTAAAATTTCTTCTTGTTTATTTCTAGCAGTATAAACGTCTCTTGGTGTGTGTGTGTGTGTGTGTGTGTGTGTGTGTGTGTGTATGTGTGTTTGGTGTGCTTAGTATTTCTGTGCTTGGGGTTCTCTGACATGTTTAGATCTGGAGATTGATATCACTATTTGGGGGAAATTATTGACCATCTCTTCAAATATTTTTCTGCCTCATTCTTTCTCCTTTTCCTCTTTTGGAGTTCTAATTATATATAGGTACACTTGCACAGTTCCTGGATTTTCAGTTCTATTTTCTTTTGTCACTCTTTGTTTTCTCCTTTTGTCTCAATTTGAATAACTTCTTCAAGCTGATTATTTTCTCAGCTGTTTTTATTTTTCTGCTATGTCTACAAAAGTCAGTTTTCCATCTCTATTGTCATGATTTTTATTTCAAGCATTTCTTTTTGCCTTCCTATTTTTACCTCTCTGAGTTGATATTCCCTAGTTATTATTCATGCATATTGTCTATATTTTTTTCCTAAAGCATTCACTATATTAATCATAGTTTATATAAATTCCTGCCTGATAATTTCAACATCTGGGTAATCTTTCAGTCTGATTCTGTTGATTGCGTTGTCTCTTGACAGTGCTTGTTCTATCTCTTCGTTACATGATGAATATAGTATATTGGACAGTAGAAACTAAGTTAAATAGGCTTTATGCCTACAAATAGGTCTGTTTCTTTTGCAAGTCTTTAGTATTAGAGTTTGAGTCAATATTGTTAGCAATTCAACTGTGTTCCAGTTTTGTTTTGTTTTATTTTATAAGGAAACTTTTTAAAGAATTTTCTTATTTATATTTTATTATTATTATTTTCCAGTTTGATCAAAGAGAGACAAAAAGAGGGAAAGTAGGACAGCAAGCCACCAGATCCAGAACTTGAACCAGTCAGCCATGTGGGAGTCCAACGCTTTAACTACTAATCCACCTGCCAGCCCCAAGTGAGAAAGCAAGCCATCAGGTCCAGAACTCGAACCACAGTCAGCCATGTGGGAGTCCAGCACCCTTAACAACCATGCCACCACCTGCCAACTCCAATTTTGTTATTCTAGTTTATTCCTCTATCATTTTCTAGTGCTTAAGATGGTACTGGTCTGCTAATGTTTTAGTTTAATGTGCCTCTTCTACCCTCATCTTGATGCCTTCTCTGCGTATTTGCATATCAGAGAAGTTATCTCCCTTATCTATTGCCTTTCACCCACTATTAGACTGCTATTGCTTATTGCTTGGTACTTTCTAGCATTGTGTGTGTGTGTGTGTGAGAGAGAGAGAGAGAGAGAGAGAGAGAGGTGAGGGGTGGGGGAAGGAGGCATGCTTTCAGTTGCCTTGCTCCTGCATCATTCATAGGCTGGCCTTGTGTCCAGTGGTCTCAGAGACTGGACTTTCTTGGAGAACTTGCCTCTCTCCCGAATTAGGATACCTCAAATGATCTGGGTCCAGTACAGATTTCTATTCCTCCTTAATTCATAGAACATTTTTTTTTCTTTTAACCAACCCCCTGAACTGTATCTTAATTTATAACTTCATGAAAGAAGATTTGCTGCCTTTCCATCCGTAGCTTAAGTTTGTTTCTTAAGAGTGGGCGGGACTTTGTGTTTTTCCTATAGCAGTTGCCTTTATCCAGGCCCTTGAAGTGTTAGGATTTTCTGGAATCTTCATTGCCATGTAGAAACAACATTCTCCACAGTCTTCTACATCTTACATGGAAACTGGATATCTCTAGATGCATTATTTTTAATTGTTTCGCTTATTGTTTATAAATTTAATGCTTAATCACTATAAAATGTTATACCATAGTAAAAGTCCTTTTTGAAAACATGGAGTTAACTGGAAATGATTTCACACAAATACAACTGGTTCAGTTATAAGCTTTGGAGAACAGCAACTGTAAATACAAACTAAGGAATGTGTGGTGCTAATGCAACACTGACTAAGTATCTGTACACAGAAAGGCATCACTCATAGGAGACAGGTTTCAACCTAGTGGTCAAATGAATCTTCAGTAGTAACACCATACAGAAATGATTGCAGCATCAATGCTTATAGACATAGGCTTCCTAGTTCTCACTCTTCATTTGAGACTACAAATCTCACTTCTGTATCTCTGGCACCCGCAAAAGTGCATAGCATACAAGAGTCACTCTATAATGATTTGTTCCTGAATAAATGAATTAATGAGAAAGCTCTGTGTTTTTTGTCTCAAAAGTATTAAGGTCTCAAGAAGGAGACACAGGGGTTTCTTCTGGTCATAATGCCATGTGGGAATTTCAGTGTTCTTAATGTACAAGCTAAGAGCTATATCAACTATAGGTGGTATGAACTACAATTCCTAAGCAAGATTCATGTTGCTTTTAAACTATATATTCAATCTAGTATTGGTTTTGGCTGTCTCTTCCAAAAATAACCAAATTAAATTTAGAAGAAAATTGATGTAAAGAAGGAATTAAATATAGCACATTAGGGTGTGCTACAACATAAAATAAGGAGGTATGAGGAAAGATCAACCTACATAAGCACAACTGAATACCTTCCATTTGTTATGCTCTATGACAGGCACTTGGGATAAAAGATGCCAAATAAAAAAGTATTGGAACAAGTCTCATCTAATATCTGTGAAAGAGTTGGACTGAAGTTGACAGAGAAAAGAATCAAAAGGCAATAAAAGCCAGATTTGCATAGACCTGAGCCTTTTTGATATGAAATTCAAAAATATTAGACAGAAAAAAAGCTAAAGTATCAAGGACCCATTATAGAAAGTTCCCATCCATAAGAATTAATCATTTTGACTAACTTAACACAACTGGCACATGTGCATGTGTGCCCAGCCCATAAGAATTAATCATTTTGACTAACTTACAAATGTCCAAAATATATTTGATTCACAGGCTGGCCCCATCATGCAGCAATTAAGTCCTATACATATGGAGCCAAATCCCACATGGCCAACTGTGGTGTAAAAACACAACTGGCACATGTGCATGTGTGCCCAGGATCCTGACAAGATGGAGAAATACAGAAAAAAGGATGGTGGCATGACCAGGGCCTGTTGGAGGTTTATCTCTCCCTCTCTCTCTCTCTCATTCTCCCTCTCTTTCTCTATCTCTCTTGCAAGCACATATGCCCTCTGGCCAAAAAAAAATCCATTTAGAAGCATTATCTTTTCTTTGACTACCCTAGCTCTTGAAAACTAAAATGTTATCTAACACTAAGTAAGTTCTGTTTCAGTCTAAATGAGTTTTTAATATTTAGATTTCAATTATTCTTCACAATGAAGTAAAAAACCTGAGAAAAAGTCATTCCTATGCTTCTGCCTTACCCTACTGTCATGGTCAGACTATGTTGCCTTGGCAACCTCACAAGATAAAATGTGCTGCTATATCTACCTGTGATGTCATAGCAGATGGCATTGTCTTGGCAGCAGAAGAAAA
Source organism: Tupaia belangeri chinensis (assembly GCF_000334495.1). Classification (NCBI taxonomy): domain Eukaryota; kingdom Metazoa; phylum Chordata; class Mammalia; order Scandentia; family Tupaiidae; genus Tupaia; species Tupaia belangeri. The sequence goes on from NW_006209346.1 coordinate 322,110, forward strand.
TGATGGCTCTCTGGCCTCCCAGTTCAGATTGTCTTAGCAACAATATTCACAGAAAGAATCACACAATGGCTATTTTGAACATTGTACTCTTTCAAGTATTAAGTTGCTCCAGAGTACATCTCTCTCTCTCTCTTCATGCCAGTCAACACTAGACTGAAATATAGGGGTCCTTGGATTTTCCTGTCGTGAATACTGTTTGTTGTTTTCCTAATATTAATTCCCTTCCTCCTCTTCCTAACTTTATTTAGGTAACTACTCCCTGTCAATCATATTTATGACTCAGAAGAGCTGAACACACATGCACTACAGAAATGGATCTTAAGAACTAAGCCACTCATAGTAATCTTATCCTCTGGCCAGTAATTTGTTCAGGAACCTAAGTTTAAGCTAAACAGTGCACAGACATTTCTATGGTGACTATATTGGTTCAGGATTGAGCACATGCCCCCACCCCCACCCCCCCCACCCCCGTCAGATCGCAAGAAAGGACTTCCATTCCATGAGTGGGGCATGAATGCTATTTATACCTTAGACAAGAACAAGAAATTATTCTTCCACAGTTGCACTGACCAGGCATGTTAGGGCAGGAAGGGTGCAAGCCTGAGACCAAAGCTGACGAGAGGTAACAGGGCAGGGCAGCGAGAAGAGCAGAACAAAGGAGTCGGAGCTCGGACGATGGAGCTTGCTTGAACACCGCTTTGTGTCTGGACTTCCTGTCGTATGACATTATGCTTTCTGCTCTTACTTAACATAGTTCAGAGTCAGCATTTCCTATTCTTCGAAACTGAGCACATTTTAAGAGATCATTCTAATATCCAATAACAAAATTGGATGATTTGGGGCAAACTCTTCCATGTCTTTATATTTCAGGTCTCCCATTGAACAATGAAGGGATGAGATCAACAACGTCTGAATTGTCTTCCACTGCTCTAAGCATCCCTGTCCAAAGGGCAAAGCACAGTTAGAGGCACCATGAATTTTTCAAAACAATCCCAGAATGCAAGTGGGCAGTTAAGACCCCATGTTTAGGAAAGAAGAGATTACAAAGTAAGCCATATTTCAAGAACGATGGAGCTCTATAATTTACCTGATGGGCTTGGTGAGAGACACCAGAACTCTCTAACCTCTAATCAATACAAAGAACCAAGAGGGGGGAAAGCTATGAACCTTTTGGGAAAATACGGAGTCCCGAAAGGAGGCAATTTCCTTCTTCAGGGTCACCTGTGAAGGAGAGGTGGCTGGTTGTTTCCCTTCCTCCTCCAAGCAGGCTCCCATACATCACTCATTAAGATCAGAGGTGCTTGTAGCAAGGGGAAACTTGAATGTATTTTCTAGTCAGAAATGTGCTTGATCAGTGATTTATTAATCTGCTCATTTCCCACTCTGAACAGGGGAAGAGAGAATTAGAAAATAATAGTGCTAAGAAAGGGGCGTGAACAAAGCAAGTTGTCTTAACGCCTATCTGAGATTTCTGTAGATGGCACCAGGGAAGACATCTGGGCATAACCAGGTCCACCTGCTGGAGAGATAGAGAAGCCTGAGTACATGGGAATATCTCCTGAAGAATGGTGAAACTGAACATAACTGGATTTCCCAAATCGTGAAATTGTGCAGGCAAGAGATGCCCTACCGTGAGAGTGAGAATCTGAGTGTTTGCTGCACCTGTCACAGGTCTGCCCAGGTACAGAGGCACAGTAAATATCATGGAAGGAAGATAGGAAAGAAAGAAGTTCATTAGTCAATTCTTTTTGCCTAGTACTTAGCTTGGTCCCCTGCATGATCACGCACCCAGAAATGCTTTTGAAGAAAATGAAGATAATATAGGTAATATGCACAGGAATGGGAATTAGCCTATTTTACTAGACTGTAGTTCAAAAACACTCCGTTTCAGTTTCGGACCCTCTGCTTCTTGTCTCACCTGATGTCTTGCTCCTCTTTTATACATACCAGGACATCCTGATGTACTGAACCCACCAGCTGCTCCTGGTACAGTGTGGCCTGTCACACACACTCGGGCCTGAACACTGACAGCCTTTTCTCCAGGAGTGTCTGGAAAACATCTCTCTTCTATCAAGAAGAGATTTTGAAAGCATTCTTGACTTTCTCAGACAAGATTTGGGGCTTCTCTGACCTTGCTTGTGACTTTGTGCATTTTGTTTCATTGTTCTGAGTCTTGTTCAGCCAAGTTCACTTATATAACCCAAATTTGGTAATTTTCTTACCCTGAGTTAGTACCATTTACTTGACTGTTTTTGTTTCCGATGAATACTACTCCATTGCTTTCTTTCTAGTTCTCTGTCTTAGAAAAGTTCTGTGTTTTCTTACTCTGAGTTAGTACCATTTACTTGTCTCTGTTTTTGTTTCCGATGAATACTACTCCATTGCTTTCTTTCTAGTTCTCTGTCTTAGAAAAGTTCTGTGGAATTTAAATTGCATTCTCCAGGGTGCTATGTACTCTCTCCAATCTGGAAAAGTATTAACAAAGCTGCCCATACAGTAAAATACTGTTATTTTTATAGATTAAAAAGGTTTTTAAAGATGATCTAACCAGGGAACCAGCAGTTAGCGTAATGGCTATGTCGCTGGACTCCCACGTAGTCGACCGCGGTTCACGTCCCAAACCCGATGGCTTAAAACTCACGCCGGGCGAGTGTGTGTGCGTGCCCAAGATCCTGAGAGGAGAATGGAGGAGAAGGGATTGCGGCATGACCATCCCCCCTGGGGGGGTGATTTCTCGCTTTCTGTCTCTATGTCTCTCTCTGTCTGTCTGGTGAGTGCACACGCCCTACAGTGAAAACCTCTCCAAAAAAAAAAAAAAAGATGATCTAACCAATACCCTTGTTTCAATGATAAGGAATCTGAAATTATCACAGTTTAAATGACCTCTCCCTCTCCACATTTGTAGCTACTTTGCAGTAATGCCAAAACACAAACCCTGATATCCCAGTAGACAGTAGGGTCTGAATACTGAAGACAAAGCAAAAGAGACCACCTTAAATTGCGCTCACTGGTGGTTCCATAATGAAAGTACTGAACATCATCTGAGTGATCTTCACATTGATTCAGAACTTCTGAAATGCTTTTGCACCAACAGTATAAGTGATCTGTGTTATTCAGCATTAGTTGAAAAGAACCTCTGTCCACGGCTTTGAATGTAGGGTACTTGAAGCCAATAAATGGGAGGACCATAGCGCATGGAGCAAGATACCTAGCAAAAAATATTATATACTCCCTGCACCATTTTCACAATTTGGGATTCTTAAAACTGCAAGAGACCCTCCAAGTTGCTTATAAGAGTGCCTTCCATGTGTCAAGTATTTTAATAAATTATTGACATACAAAGTCTTTGTTCATCACAAAGCAAACACACTGAGGAAAGTATTACCTCTATTTTTAAAATGACAGGACTTGGGTTCAGATAAAGTAAATGATTTCCTCCGATTTGTAGTGAAGAAGTGATGGAGCTGGTCTAGAAATTCGTATGTGTCCAACTCCAATCTTCTAAACCCTTTGTATTAACACTTACGTCAGGTTTATCTTCTCTAATCACAGGACTCTCTCCTGCAGTTTACATGAAGTGGCGTCCCCAGCTTCATCTGGAATATCTTAATCTGGAGTAAGTTATGTGTTTGAAAGTGGTTCTTTCTGTGTTATAAGAATTCTGGGTTACTTTTCTCATTTAATATTTTTTAATTTATTTTTTCTTTCTTCAGGATCAGAAAGAGAGAAAAAGAAGATCCTATATAGAATCCGGTCATGCCATGACTCCCTCCACCCATTCCATCAGTCCCTCAGATCTCGGGCCCTCGTGTGTGTGCCTGGTGTACTTCAGGCTGACTGGTTGGGGAATTGAACCATAGTCACCATGTGGGATTAAGCTTCTCTTGAGCAGTGCATCACCACTGGACCATAGAACTGGATATTTTCCTAATTTTAGATTCCCAAATTTGCCTACTAAAAACTTCTACTAAGTCTTCATGCAGCTCTTTGGAGAAAACCTAAATAAAAGCTAACTTTTGTAATGCTACTTCTATTTCCTTTCATTGTTAGATGGTGCACATACTCACCCAAGAGAGAGAAGAAAAACACCCCCACCCAATGAGGCCTGATTATACCACAAAAATCTTTCCTCCACTTCTCCACCCTGTCAGGATATGGGGTACACATACACATTGCCCATCATGTTTTTCAAGCTGCCAGATCTGGGACTTAAACTGTAGTTGACTATGTGGGATCCAGCACCCAATGCTGAGTTTAAACACTGCGTTATGGGACTGACCATATCACTTTACTTCTTCCAAACTCCTTTCTTTCTCAACTCTGAGTTTTTACTTCTTTAGGGAACACAGCCTTCTCTTTACCATCATCAGTAACACTTTTTTCCTAGGCTCCTCTCTAGGTGACACTTCTTGTACCTTATATTTTCAGTGTTGTTGAAGTTTGGCAGCCAGAACAAGACACAATACTTCATTTGCAGTCTGTTTTTCAAGTCCACCTTAAATTTTAATAAATGCAGCTTATATTTACTGCTTTTCTAAAATCAGGATCCCACCACACTAAACACAGAGTTTTCTGAGCACCACTCTACAAGGCTGAAGAACCCTCAAAAAACTTTTAAAAGCTTAGCCAGTAACACTTAAGATCCTCAGTTAAAAGGAAATGCATTAATATGCAGTCAAATGCAGCTGAATTGGATCTCAAATTCCAACATTAAAGACTTTTTCAGGAAATTACAAGCTACTTAGGTCTGTGTCACTTTTGCTAAAGTAGCTATAGAGCCAAGTCACTCTTGGTGGGATTTTTGCCAGTATCTGTGCCAAAATGTGCAGTGGCCTTCACCTGGTGCCATTTCTAGAATCATCTCAGTTAGTGGAACACGAGAGTATAACACCACAAATTCAAGACTGGGTCATACACTAAGAAATTTAGTTTATTCCTCTAGCTACACGTTTTTAAAAGAATGTACTATCACTTTAATGAGTTCCTAGGGCATCAGTTGAGCCTCCCTTTGCTTATGTGGCAGTAATCAGTAATAACCTAGAGAATCATAATTTTCTATGGCGTTAAGAATGAAAAAATATAAGGGGTACTAGGAAACATTTTAGCCAAACACTGAATAACACAGATCTCTCGTACTGTTGGTGAAAATGCATTGTATTATAAAAGAAAAAATATATTTGCATGTCACAGATAGTAAACACTGCCTGTTTACATATTTGTGTTAGATTTAAGGGCCAGCTAGTTTGTAAGCAACATGAGAACATTTTCATCTTCACCATCATAGTCCCTACATGGTAGAAAATACTATGTACATTTCAATAAATAGTGAAATGAACTAAGAGGCCAAAACCTCTACATGGTTGACCCTGGTTTGAATTATATTTGGATGTTTTCTCATGGAGTCTGATCCTTTTTCAATGAGATGAACTTTGGATTTTTGCAACCATTACCCAACTGCAAGCCCCATATCCAACCAATGCCCCTGGACAAGTCAACTTCCTCAGTTTTATGTTTCTTCATAATTTAATTGGTTGAACTGAGTAAACTGAGCTCCTCCACTTACACAATTTCATTCTTCTATCTTGAGAGATAATATGATCAAGAAGAGTCTTTTAGAAGAGATGTTGGCCAAGTGTTGGCCAAGAGGTACACACTTTCAATCCAAAGATTCATAGTTTGGGTATCAAATGTACTGTATGATGACTACAGTTACTAACACTGTATATTCTATGCCTAAGATTTGCTAAGAGAGTAGATATTAAATGTGCTTATCACACATTAAAAAAGGTATCTATGAGAAATTCTGGCTATGTTAGCTAGGTTGTGGAAATCATTTCACAATGCATATGCACATCAAATCATCAGTTGTACACTTTACAGGTAGACAACTTTTATTTGCCAGTTTTACTTCAATGAAGTGTGTGTGGGAGGGGGATCTTTTAGATCAGGTTCATCTGGTCCAGACATATATTTTCTCTTTAAGTTTTTGCCACAGGGTGCATGTGTTTGCCAGAGAGAGACAAGAGAGAGGGAAAGTGACAAATAACCCCCAAGCCACAATTCCTTCTCCAATCTCTTCTCAGGATTTTGGACACACATGTGCCTGTGCTGAGCATGATTGTTCAAGCCACCAAGTCAAGGACTCAAACTGTGGCTGGCCATGCGGCATCCAGTACCTTAACCTCTATGGCATCTGCTAGCCCCCAAATGCAGATTTTCAAAATTCGGTTTATGGGCCTTTTAATAAAAGCAAGTTTAGTAGCAGGTCGAACTCTTTTTAATGATATCCTGCTTGCATTCTTTTTTTCTTTCCAGAAATTTCTAACATTTTATTAACAAAATTTCAAACATACAGAAAAATTAAAACAATTATACAATATACAGCTATTTACTCACTACCCAGATTCTATTAGCCTTTTGCTATACTTTATCACATATTCACCAATACATTACTCTACTCATCCATTGACCCATTTTCTCTTTTTGGTGTATTTCAAAATACGTTGTGGAATAAGACTTTTAAATATTACAACATGTATGTCATTAAGTAGAGTTTGATATGTGTTTCCAACTCTCCTAACGTCAGCACCCATCCCCACAGCCCTCTGCTCTTTACTCCAGTAAAGAGTATCATAGAGGAGTAGATAGGTAGTCACAGAAATCAGTTCCAGAAATCTGCACAACTGCAGATTCATAAAATGTTGAAATTGGTATGTATTAATCATTTGGTTAATGCCCTTCTTCACACTGAGCTCCTCTTCTCTCTCCCTCTGCATAGTCACTTCTTAGCCTGATGCCTAGCATGTAGCGATTACTCCACTTAAATGAATGAAGTTTGAAGATATAAATAGAAAACTTCTTTCCTAGTAAGAGTAAAACCCACAGTCTTCTAGGTTGGCCAGAATAATTAGTGATAAAGGACAGCTAGTGACTCAGTTCAAATCTGTCCTAGCGTTGGGGTCTGAGTCTCTCATCTGCGTCATTGTCATGCTGGACTCTGTCCTTCACGCTCTTGTCTAAGAAGGAACACTGGACCTCTCCAGATCTCTTGCTCCAGGTGTGGCAGGAGTGGAACACTCAAGTGCAATTTTACTACAGACATACATAATAAAGGGGAAATAAGCACAGAGTACTGAACATCTCAAATAATAGCCTCTGTTTTAAAAGCTATTTTTGGTGAAATTTTGCATAGTGTAAAATTAAATTACTTGATAGATTTAAATGAGATTAAAAAAAAAAATAAGTTAAAGTCTGTTCCTAAATAAAATATATAAATGGTTTTGCAACATGTTATAACCATAGAATATTTCAGAACACAGAGCATTATAAAGTCCAAATTTTTATATTTCCAGGGAATCCAAAACTAAGAAAACAACTTTTCAACTTCACAGGGAGTTAGTAGAAAGAATAGAACTGAAAATGCAGCCTCTTGATATTTAGCTCAGTTCTCCCAATTTAATGCTTATTGCCTACTGCCTGATTCTTCATGTCTCCATGGACCTTAATCACTGAAATCTAAAATAGAGTCTAAGTAAAATCAGTGCTACTTGTGATGTTTTATTTAAGTGTAGCTTTTCATTTTATTGGGTCATCAGAAAAGTCACAATGCATTTTCTATGCAAAAATGTGTCATGACTTTTCTGATGACCCAATAACTTACTGTTTTATAATGGGAGAAATACGTTAAAGAAATCTTGATAGTTGTTGTTGACTGATAAGTGTGATGATAAACTAGGAGAGTATGAGAAGAAAGGATGCTTGCTTGTTCAGAAAGAGGTGGGTTTGGGCGATAATTGCTGCCTCTCTCCCTATTTGCCATTTTTGGAGCTAAATAGTCAAACATTCGGGAGCTTGGTCACATGATTAGTGGATGAATGAAAAGGTTTGACAGAAGCCTTCAAGTCTTCAGAACAGGAATAAGGTGATGACACAGAGAAACTGATGAGTGAATTGGTTTGGGAGAAGGAAATAGATTGGGACTAAGAGGCTGAGATAAAGATAAAGGGAGGTAACTAGTCTAACAATAAAAAATCTGAATGGAATGGCCACAGCACTGAGGAAACAGAAGGGAGTACCAGAGACGAAGGGCTTGAAGTTTATTCTCTAGTGCAGGATTTTATATATATATATATATATATAAGAGAGAGAGAGAGAGAGAGAGAGAGAGCTCAAAAAATAAATAAACTTTTAAAAATATTACCAGAGTTCCATTCTCTCAAAGCCTATTTTTCTCATCACTATGTCCATATTCATTTATATTAAGTTATATTTTATTTCTCTTCTTCCTTTCACCTTCCCTTGCCTACCTAGCGTTTACAATACCATTTGACTAACAGTGTTATTATATATTCATCCTTAAACAGAGACTGGATCCCACCCCACACCCATACCTAAATCCAGAAGAGAAGGAACGGGCTAATTTTCTCATTCTCCAGACTACTTGAAAGCCTAACTTCCTCAAATTCTTCAATCTCATCACTAATTAATATTTGGGCTAGATATGAAGAGGGGAGAGGGAGGGAATAAAAAAGATGTTCTGGGACCGACTCCTGAATGTGTGTGCCCAGCTGTGTGATCCAGTGACACAACTGGGCTTTTCCACCAGATGACCCAAGCCTCTCCGCTAGCTCTAACAGCTTCTCACTGCGGCCATGGGCATATCATGAGAACTGGGCCTCAGGTCCTTCACTGTCAAGTGCTACAACATATCTACCTAGAAGGGTTAATATGAGGATGCAAGATGTTATATATAAATAATTATGATTATACACCTACTTCATGTTTCTAATATCAAATACATCTACCAATTTAAGCCCAATATTAATATTCCAGTGACTATTTACCTTGGAACAAGTGATTCATTTCTCTATGCTTCTGTTTTCTTATCTACAGTGTAAGAATAATGTTATTTCTCACTTACCTCCAATTTTCCTTGTTCTATAGAAAGGAATGCAGAGGACACATAGTGTATATTTCTGATGTAAAATAAAACGTGATTAGGGCCCCAGCAGGTGGCATGGTGGTTAAGGTGCTAGAATCCCACACGGCCCACTGTGATTTGAGTCCCAGACCTGAAAGCTCAGAAGTCACACCAGGCGCATGTGTGTGCATACCTAAAATCCCAGGAGGAGAATGGAGGAAAAGGAATTGTGGCATGGCCACATACCCTGGGGGAGGACGTCTTACTTTCTCTCTTGCTGGCTCTCTTTGTCTTTCTCCAGCGAACACACATATCCTACTGCAAAAACCTAAAAAAAAAAAAAAAGGTATATTTTTCACTACACATTTCAGTAACTGTTTGCATGATTACCGTCAGGATTGCTGTGAGGACTAAATAAATAATATATGTAAAGTGCTCCCAAAACAATAGCTCTCATGATCAGCAGTGGCATCATGTGTATTAAGTAGCTTTATCCTTCTTATACTATCCAACCTAGTTTCTGAGTTTGGGTGTGGGAAATATTTCTGTTAGGGGTGGACATAATTTAGCTGTTTGGTCCACAGCCACCAGGAAGGCCCCTTTGCTCTGTCTGGAGGTACTGTCAGCCATTTGCAGGAACAGGTTGGCCAGACTGGGGTATGTCTTCTGTGGTATTTGTTCTCTTGGCAACTGCTCAAATCATTTCATTGCTGAAAATTCTTCTCACCATGGACACCCTGGGGTCCTTGAGCACTCATGGCTCAAACCGTCAAAGCCTAGTCTCTGAAAACATAGGATCATGGAAAGGACGTGTCCCCTTGTCAGTATCATTACACTGTCAGGTACAGTTTGGAAAAGGCTCTTCTAGTAACGAGGTTGGCATCTCCAAACACAGTCCTTCAGCCCACTGGCCAGATTTGCAGTCCTCTAATTACATTATAAAAATTGGCTTTTCTTCCACGGCTAGTTTGGTGCGTTATTTTAAGGTGAGAAATAAAATTGATTAGAGAAACATACTTCTCATACTACTATATAAAATGAGAGTTGCAGGTTTTAGGGGAAAAATTAAAAAACAAATAAACCGCAAGGTAAATTGAAAGGTAAATTGGAAACTAGGGACTCATAAAACAAAGGAGAGCCATAATGAGAGTTATCCAATTAGAATTCTGTTGGGAATAAGAAATAGTACCCCGACCAGTCCTGTGTCTCAGAAGTCTTCATTTAAGGCTTGCAATTGTGAATAATTGTTCCAATCAAAAATGTAAGTGTGGTCACAATAGGTGGTATATAAACAATTGGTTAATGAAATGAGCCATAAAAAATGAGATAAATGGTTCTAACACCATCTATGAATGCAGCTTCCCTTTTGCTTTCTCCTTTTATAGAGTAATGAGAAATGGAAGGGGATTGATAAATAAAATAGAAGTACATGTACAGTACAGAAACATTGCTTCACTGGAGCCTGGGGCCAGTCACCTCAACTATCAACAACAGAATCAGACTGGAGATGAAGAAAATGACAAGCCCACTAAAATCAGAACACACATCCTTACTTCATACGTGAGCCCCACTGGTCTTAGCTTAAAATATATGTATTGTTTTAATTAAAAAAAATCTTAATAGATGTTTGGTGTATTTTTTTAGATTATTAAAGGAAATTGTTTTCTTTTTCATTTAGAGAAAAAAGAATACAGAAAAGTTTAAAGAAAAAAAATTACATATCATCAGCAATTCCAACACACTGAATAACCACTGTTATGTTATTACTAATAACGTTCTTTTGTGTATTTCATTCTGATATATTTTTCTTCGTATGCATGCCTATAAACTTATTGCAAAATGGGAATTGTTCTTTCTCTAAATTTAGATTCTGCCTTTTCACAGCAATTTCCATTTCAAACACAAAACTAACAAGTTTCGTTGTCTAAAATATTCATAGTATTTTGGAGACAGGAAATTGAAAGAGAGATTCAAAGACTGTTAAAGGGAAATATGCTCTGAACTGTGAAATGACTGAGAGGAAAATAGAAACATTGGGAGGCAAGTAAAAGAAGAAAAATATCAGGATTAGAGAAAAACTCTGAGACTGTATCGTTCAACACTTGTGTAGATACTTAATTTCCTCTAAGGCATCCTTGCCAAGGGAATACCTTAGTGGCAAAATAGGCAATACATCAGGCTAGCAGGTAGCAAAGTGGTTAAGGTGCTAGACTACCACATGGCCTACCATGGTTCGAGTCCTGGACTTGAAGGCTTGAAACTCATATGGAGCATATGCGCTTGCATGCCCAAGATCCCGGGAGGACAACAAAGGACAAGGGATTGCAACATGACCATACCCCTGGTGGGGGATCTCTCACTTCCGCTCTCACTCTCTTTTTCTGCCTTTTTCCTGTGAGCACAAGTACCCTATGGCCAAAACCTAAAATATATATATATATTTTAAATATATATATATATATATATTTAAAAGCTGAAAATCTCAATGAAGCTCCTCCTATTTTCAGACAGTTTCCTAGGTGGAGTAATACAAGTGTCTATAACAGGTAATCTAGTCAGACAAGTCTAGTGATGCAAAGTTTATAACAGGTTAACTGAATAGAGGCAGACTCCCCACCACGTATTGATTCGGAACCTGAGCTCCTTCCAGCTTTGACATGTAGCCTCAAAGGCTTCCAGGTCATCAGCATCCATTTAGCGGAGGCCGAGCATCAAGAACTACACAAAGTTGTTCAATAATGACTAGCCAATCTCTGCCACAGTTCTATGCATTGGAAAGTTTATCTTCATGAGAAGCCAAAATTCTGCATAAATTGCTTCTGAAACTGTCCCCAGGATGATATAAAATAATTTCCCTCTCTCCTCCATGAGATAATCCTATAAGAATTTAAAGAATGGTTTTATATCTCTCCTTTATCTTACTTTCTTTCATCTAAATATCCCAGGTTTTCTTCAGTTTCTTCATGGGACTACTCCTGAAGTAGAATTGTTTGGAGTTATTTAATATAGTATCAAACAAATGTACATAATTCAGTACTACCTAAAGGCATAAATTTTTTAGGAATAGCATAACTATTATACTAACATTCTTTAATCATTATTTTTTAAGTTCAGGAAAAGTATCTAACACATGTTTAAAATATTTGTCAATGCAACAAGATGTTAGAATGGGCATTATTTGCCCTGTTTTAATATCAACTAATGTACCCATACTATAGATATCAGGATACCAAATGTTCCTAAGACAGAGTCACCCTTCCTCATATGGGGGATTGTCTCCTGGATAAGGGATGAAACACTCCCTTCCCAGAGGATTCCAGGTAAAAGAAATTTAGTGTAAGCATAGGATATCTACGACATGAAATGGAAAAACAGCAATACCCTTATCGTCCCTGTTTGAATAAGATTGGCTATGTTTTGGAAACAACCTCAGAAACCTTACTTTTTTTTAATTTAAGTTACTTTATTATAAGAATTTATATAAAATAATCATAAACACAACCGTTAAAAATAAAATTTACACAGAACTAAGTAAGCAAGTGTATACAACATTTCAAATGAAAAGCTAGTAACAAAAAACTTATTAGCTTATTTGAAATGATTTATCTTTAAATATATGACGCCTTATTTCCTAGACTTAAATGGTGACTTCTATTACATTATGAAATGTTATCATTTGTCAATACTATGAAATACTAAACATTATTTTTAAAAGACAGACACAAATTCTCAAACTCAAGGATCAACAAATATCTTCAAAGGGGTCACCAAAATATTTGTGTATTTGTTAACCAAACTGCACATCCAGAATACAAAGTCTACCTGAAATGACCTAGCCAAAAGGCAAAGTACCTAAGTAATCTCAGTCTCTGAGCTGGTGTAAAGAGGAAATCAAAATCTTATTTATATACGATGTTTTATACACAAATGGATTTCTGGCAATTTATTTTTTAAAACACACAGAACTGGCACCATCACTTAGAAACCTTACATTTAAAAACTGAAACCTAGAAGCTTATTTCTCATCCACAAAGCCTTCTTTTAATCACAAATCTCTCTGAGGATGTTTCCTTCTGGTATAGACTGAATGTTTGCAAGTCTCTCACACACACAATGTATATGTTGAAATCTATCCAGTGTGATGGTATTAAGACCTGAGAACTTTGGGAAGTACCTAGGTCATGACAGTGAAGCCCTCATAAATGAGATTAGAGATTTTACAAGAAAGACATAAGAAAGTTTGTTTTTTTTCTCTCCTTGCCTCTGCCATGTGAGGATACTATAAGAAGTTGGCAGTCTGCACTCCCAAAGAGCAACCGCACCAGAACCTGACCATGCTATCACTCTGATGTTGGGTACAGAGCTGTGAGAGATACTTATCTACTTTTTTATAAGCCACTCAGTCTATGGTAATTTGTTACAGCAACCGGAACTAAAACACCTTCCAAGCAGAAGATGAGCTCCTTTCATTTGGGAGCTATATGCCAAGCAAATAGCTTCCAGTCACAAAAAGAGAGAATCTACAGAGCTCGCATTCACTTTTTGTTTGTTTGTTTAAAATACTTATTAAATTTTATTTATTACTATTATTATTATCTTAATTTGCTACAGGGCATGCACATTCACTAGAAAGAGGCAAACCGAAGAGAAGGAAAGTAAAAAAGCAAATTGCCAAGTCCGAGACTCAAACTGTGGTCAACCATGTGCAAGTTCAGCGCCTTAACCACCACACCACCTGCTGGCCTCATACCCACTCTTTAATGTTACAGTGCAGAAAAAAAGCATTTCACTTACACTCACAGACCATTGTCCAGAACTAGTCACATGGCTCCACTTGATTTAAAGGCCTGGGGTGTCTACCTCTGTACGCAGGAGGAAAAGAAAGCAGACATGGTGAGCCATGGTTATCCCTAACACAAGCTCCTGCAGGGTTGCTGCAGCAAGGATAAGAAGAACATTTAATATTGCAACACTGGAAGGGTCGCCAAGTCCGAGTTCCAACCAGAGATCTTGTTTTCAGCTCAGGCCTCTCTTGGTAAGTGACTTTTGCACCCAAGGGAATGAAATGCAGTAATACACCTTTCACTATAGTAAAGGTGTGCAGTGTGAGCACACACATAGAGAGGTGAGAACAGTCAGGTGGCCCTGATGCTGCACGTTTAAATAGAGACGTATATCATTATTGAGTCAATAAATAATGACTGCCAAGTTTTAAAGTTTGCTTAAAGAATCATTCTCCAAAAGAATCAAGTGATGAAAAGTAGTATTTTGAAGGATCAGCATTAAACAAAAACATATGCAAATGATGCTGGGTGTCTTGAAAGAGTAGTAATAAAATATAGTCATTAAAACAATGCTGGTTACTTGATGAAACAGACTCAATATGCCCAACAATGGGTAATGTGTTTTGCAAATATTTCATCCTTACTACAAAACATAGAATATATTATTATCCCCATTTATAGCTGCAGGCGACACAAATTCTTCTGCTTAAACAACATGGAAATGCATTTCCCTACTCAACAACAAGTCCAGATGTCCAGAGCTCAGGCAAACTCCAGAGATTAATCCTTTGTCGTATTACTAAGGTCCTTTGTTATTTCTATCTTTCTATTCAATCACCTAGAGCATCAGTCGATTTCTCTTTTGGTCATAAGATGGATGCCATGAGGTGATGCTTCCCAACGCACACCCGGTAGGGAAAAGGGAGAATACATCCTCTTTCACTTTCTAAGAAGTCCCCTGCTTCCCATTGGATCAGTGGTTTTCAGCTGTAGATGATTATGTCCTTCAAGAGAAATTTGGTAATGTCTGAAGATATTTTGGGTTGCCATAACTAAAATCAGGGTGTCACTGGTAGCCAGTGGGTAGAAATGCTGTACAGGATATGCCCAGGACAGCTTCCCTCAACAAAGTATTATCCAATTTAAGTATCAATATTTCTGAGGTTGAGAAACTCAGAGTTAGACTGAAGCTTCATAAAGCCAAGAGACACTTCTGTGCTCACCAGTGCATCCCTAGCATCTAGCAGAGTACCAGATACATACAAATAATGTGGTAAAGGTGTGAAGAACTGATGAGGAGCCAGCAGGTGGCATAGTGGTTAAGGCACTGGACTCCCACCTACCCTACCACTGTTCAAGTCCCAGACCCAGCAGCTTGAAACTCATACCAGACATATGCATGCCCAAAATCCCAAGAAGAAAATAGAGGAGAAGGGACTGTGGCATGGCCATCCCCCAGGGAATGATTTCTCACTTTTTCACTCTGTCTCTCTCTCTCCAGCAGGTGCATGTGCCCCATAGAAAAAAAATCTCTTCAAAAAGAACTGATGAAACACATTTTATTCTCATGATGGTTTTGTAAAGTAAGAACATGTGTTTATTTCCTGTTTTTATTCTTAAGCTTTGAAGTACCCATTCAGCTTTTTGGTCAAATATCAACGTTCGCAAAGATGCAGAAATCCAGCTTTGAATGGTATTGAATGAAGGAATCTAAAAAAGAGGGTCTTAGAATAATCAAGAGACCTTAATTGCAACCTTTATTTCTCTTCACATTTCCTAGATCATTGAATTGTCTTGCTGAAAATAGAAATTAACTATTTAAAAGGGGATGAAAGAAGATAGCTTCTATAAAAGGTCATAAAGACTAGGAAGATACCAACAAGTATAAATCAACCAGTTGACAAACATTGATTGAATTTGTTCTGTGTGACTCTGCACTAGACACTCTGGATAACTCAGAGAAGCCTTCAAATTAAGTTCCATCTCCAGAAGCTCGTAATACTTCTAACTTAAAATCTCATTGATGGTGTAAGGAATAAACATTAGTAAAGCTTAAAGCCAACTGTCCATAATTAATAACAATTTATAACAACTCCCAAACAGTAACCTCAAGAGAATGTGGAAAAAAAAAAAAAAACTGAGTACAGGGTAGAAATTAATTGCAATCAAATTAGTACAAAATGCAAATGACTATAGATTGGTTTCATTTGAGAAGGTTTTGGAAACCAGATCAGATATGAGATTCTCTCTAAAGGATGTACAGTATTTAAAGCGAATGAATTCAAAACATATTTCCCAGGCCAGCTGACATAAAATAATTTGTTTACATGAATAGAATGTGATTTCTTTCACTTGTTTTCAAAACATACACAACTCTAGGAAATGATTTATTTCTTGGTATTTTCTTTTTGAGTTGAAATTACTGAAAACTTTACTTAAAAGAAAAAACTCTCAAAGTGATTTCACACATATGTACCTATTATCCCATTGTTTCCTTGTGGTTCTTCTTACCTAGTGCCTAGGGTCTGGGCGAATGTAAACTATCAAGGAGATCATGAATTAATAGGACTAGTCTGTAGTTCTGAGCCCCCTCTAGCAAGATTTCAGAACAACTTTCCTATCCCCAGTTTTCTTCTATGGTTCATGTTATCTGAGTGGCTTCTATTTTATTCTTTTAGCCTCTGGTCTAGCCTCTTCACTTCACCACCTGCCTACTGATCTCTCGCCTCTGCAGCCAGAGATATCTTTCTAAAACTCAAATCTGAGCAGAGCACTACCTTGATTAATATTGTCAGAGATTCCTCATTGCACATAGTGATAGTCTGCAGGGTATGTGTACTTCCGTGGATAATAATATTCTGAGAAGTACCCAAGCAAAGATAATTTTATAATAATTGGTTTCCAGAGAGCCAACTTTTTTTTATATTCGCCTAAAGTCGATGTACCTGGAAAGGCAAAGAATGGTCAAAGGACCCTGTGGTCAAAGAATCCCTTTGACATGCTCTTGCTTTACTTCCCTCAAAGCAGGCAAACATCACATATTCTAAATTTCCATGGGAAATTTCCTAGGCTATGCACAATTTCAGATGTCACAAAGGGGAACAATTTGAAATATTAGTATAGATGTGGAGAAAGTGAATATCTCATGAGTGGTTAATGAACTGTACTGCAAGTTAGATGGATTCCATATTCCTTGTTGGCAACTATTACACAAGAGATTAAAGGAGAAATTAAATTATCAACTGACTAGTAAACATAGTTTAATAATAGGTTACTATGTAGTTTGTAGGCACATAATTCATAGAGAATTCCATGAACTGAGCGATAGTGCTGTAACAAAAAAGAACAATAAATTCTTATCATTTGTCACAAATTGCATGAATCTAGAAGATATAATGCAAAGTAAAATAAACAAGGCTACGAAAGATAAACACTATGTGCCCCTTTTTAACAAATGCTGTTTCCTCACTAGTTAGCAACAGCTAAAGTATTCACTAGCATAGATGTAAAAAAAGTAATAGCAGGTACTAGAAGCTGTAAGAGGGAGGGAAGATTTGCGAGAAGTTGAATAATAGTCTCAAGAATGCCTATAACCAAATAGAATAGGTTATGGAACAGTATACAACAAAAAAAATCATTAATAATTTAATATATAATTCCAAAAAGCCACTAGAACAACTCTCAAATGTGCATGATATACTATAATGCTAAATGCTGAAGATGGTATGATTACATCTTTGATTTGATTATTACATTCTAAATCCATGCTATAAGAAAACCATCCTGACCCCACAAAAATGTACAACAATTATATATACATCAAAAACCACAATTAAAAAATAAATAAACATTTCTTGGCACCAAAGAAAATATAAAAATCTAAATTTCAAAATGTTTAGAAAATAACAATAAAACTATATATCGGAATTTATGGAATACTGTTAACATGATGGCCAAAGGAAAATTCATTGCCTTAAGTACTTATATAAATAACAATGAAGAAAAAAATACATAATTAAGCACTTAATAGAAAAAGTACAAAAAATAAATTGAAGTAAAGTAAAATATATCTTAAAAAGGAAAGAAAAAATGAGTTAGAAACCAGAAAACAGATATGGTTACAAACAATAACGTTTCTTTGTTTTTTTTCAACAATGCCAAGACTTCTGAATATTCACCCACAAAAGAATGAATGGAGACATCCTACCTCAGACCACATGTAAAATTAGTTCAAAATCGATCAAAGACCTAAGTGTAAAAGCTCAAATTATAAAAATCTTAGAAGAAAAAGTAGGCATAAATTTTCATAACCTTGAGTTAAGCAATAATTTCTTAGATATGATACCAAAACTCACTTGACAAAATTATAGGTAGCTAAATTGCACATCATCAGAATGTTCAAATGTTTGTTCAAAGTGTCACCAAGAAAGTGAAAAGAAATCCCATAGAATGGGAGAAAAATTTTGTAAATCATCTCTCTGATAAGGAATTTTTATCTAAACTAAATGAAGAACTATTATAAATTGATCATAAAAATACACTAAGAATGGTATGTTTTAGGAATCAGTCCTAAATATGAGATTTTTTCCCAACTAACCTCATTTAAACAATACAATGGGATGCATTTTTCTTTGAGAAGGCCTATATACCATCTTCTAAACATCTGTATTAATGTTTTAATATGAAGAAAATAGTGTCTTTTTGGTTTTAAAGACAACTATGAAATAAAATCTTTACACCTACAAAAAACAAAAAACAAACAAGCAAACATAAAACATACACACAATGATAAACTCCTCAGCCTCTGAGTTGTCTTGAGTTAATAAGTCAAAATATAAATGTGATCAAGGATCAAGGATGTGGAGAAATTAGAATCCCCATACATTGCTGGTGAGAATGAAAAAAATGGTACAACCTCTTTGGAAGACAGTTTAGCCAATTCTCAGAAGCCTAAACATAGAGTTATCATATGACTCAGAAGTTCCACCCCCAAAAATACCCAGGTGAAAATAAAATGAAAGGTTTAAAATGTGTGCACTGATGTTCATGGCATCATTATTCGTAATAGACAAAAACTAAAACCGACCCATGTGCCTATCGACTGATTAACAGATAAATAAAATGTAGCATATCCATACAATAGAATAGCATTTGGTAACAAAAAGGAGCCAAGTATTAATACATGTCACAACATTGATGCACCTGGAGAACACTATTCTACCTGAAAGAAGTGCGTCACAAAGGACCAGGTATTGTATGACTCCATTTATACAAAATACCCAGAACAGGCAAATCTGTAGAGACAAACAGTCAATTTGAGATTTCCAGGAGCTGGTAGAGAGAGGCAAACGGGGTGATGGTTAAGGAATACAGACTTCTTTTGGGGGTGATGGAAATCTAATTTAATTGTGGTGATTGTTCCACAACATAAATATTCTAAAAGTCATTGAATTGTACACTTCAAATGGATGAATGGTATGGTATGTGAAATATCCCAATAAAACTGCTAACACTTGATAAAAGGTGCTGGCACAACTGATATTATATGAAAAAAAAAAAAAAAGAAATTGGACCTTTACCTTACATGGTACATGAAAATCATTCTGAGGTAGAATAGAGTCCTAAATATAGGAAGAAAACCTTCAAATATATTTGAAGAATATATTTTAAAATATCATCTTTGGGGAACCAGCAGTTAGCGTAATGGCTATGTCGCTGGACTCCCACGTAATGGACCACGGTTCGTGTCCCGGACCCGGTGGCTTAAAACTCACGCTGGGCGTGTGTGCGTGCGTGCCCAAGATCCCGAGAGGAGAATGGAGGAGAAGGGATTGCGGCGTGACCATCCCCCCTGGGGGGTGATTTCTCGCTTTCTGTCTCTATTGTCTCTCTCTGTCTGTCTGGCGAGCGCACGCACCCTACAGTGAAAATCTCTCAAAAAAAACAAAATATCATCTTTGCACAATCAGGTAGCACTGGAGCTGTAAAATAAGACATAAAAATTGAAAACATACAGAAAGTACAAATAACTACACTAAAATTTTGAAGCTGCCAAGTCTAGGATTGCAAATGTAGTCAGCCATGTGGAATACAACTGCCTTAACCACTAGGCTATGAGACTGGCTCACCTCTGGCATGTTTTCATTTCATTTTATTATTTTAATTTGCCGGAAGACATGCTAGCCAGAGAAAGAGAGGGAGAAAGTGACAAAGTATATGGGTGTGGCACAGTCACACTGCACCTGGCATGTTTTTCACATGTTTCACAAGTTTGCACATGCACCTGGCATGTTTTTCAAGCTACAGGATCCAGGACTGGAACAGCATGGTTAGCCATGTGGAATCCGCCACCCCAACCACCATGCCACCACCTGGCCCCCTGGTATGTTTTTCA
The DNA here is from genome assembly GCF_000334495.1 of Tupaia belangeri chinensis. Taxonomy (NCBI): domain Eukaryota; kingdom Metazoa; phylum Chordata; class Mammalia; order Scandentia; family Tupaiidae; genus Tupaia; species Tupaia belangeri. Next base: position 342,208 of record NW_006209346.1, read on the forward strand.
AGCTGCCAGGGACTGGATTTGCACTGCAATGGGACACTGAGGATCCAGCTCCTAACACACCACTTAACCACTGTGCTGTGGGGATGACCCAATGATTCATGTTATTGTAAGGAGCATCTGTCATACTATGAACCCCTGTTAGGAAATGTGTATGTGTTTTCTGCACGGAAGTCAGGTTTATTGGCTTCATATAAACAGAACAATAAATAGTTAGCTTCCCCCGACTTCCCGCCCCACAGCTGGGTATTTAATGGGTTGTGCAGAGGCAAACGTGGCTTGAAATAACCCAAAGTTTCATTTGTGCAAGTGACTTGATGGTGGTATGGATTGAAATGTATCAGCTTATTCTTGTATCTTGATTTCCATGACTAGGTTTTCAGAGGTCCAAATCAAAGGTCATAGCCTGAGATGGGTAAGAGAACTTGATAAAAAAATGAAGCAGCATGTCTGAAGCCTTGGCTTATCTGTAACATTAGAGATGCATGATTACTGAAATTGGACAATCATAAGATTCTGCATCTAATTAGTAAAATAAGCTCAGAAAGTGCATGATGCACCATAAAACATCCTTTTCATGTTATTAGAATGGCATGATTTAAAGCATGAATAATAGGAGCTAGCAGATGGAGTGGTGGTTAAGGCGCAGGAGTCCCACATGGTTGATCGCAGTTCGAGTCCTGGACCTGGTGACTTGCTTCCTCACTTTCCCTCTGTCTTTTTCCGTCTCTCTCTGGTGAGCACACATACCTTATAGCAAACTTAAAATAATAATACCAAATAAAATAATGTTTGAGTTTTAAAAAATATAAAACATGAACAATTTATTTAATATCTTTTAAAAATAACCATGTTTGTGACTGGGAGGTGGTGTGGTGGTTAAGGGTGCTGGATTCCCACATGGCTGACTATGGTTTGAGTCTTGGACCTGGCAACTTGCTTTCTCACTTTCCCTTCTCTCTGTTTAAATTAATAATAATAATAACAAATGGAATTAAATAAATAAATAATTCTTTTTAAAAAAAATTACCGTGTTCTTGGTTGTTTCCAGAAACAGAAATAAAAAACTTCCATCATGATCTCTGAAGGCAGACTAGTGAGAACTAGGCTTAAATTCTAATTCTTCTTTTTACTACCTATTTGTCCTTGAACTCTCATTCTCAATTTCTTCATCTGTAAAGTGGGGATAATCACATCTGTATTGTAAGGTGTTATACAGATAAAAGAAATACTACATTTACCCTGCTTAACACAGCACCATCCACAAGGTGAGAGCTCAGCAAATGACTGCAATTCTTACCTATTTGTATCTCCATGTCTTTTTTTCTTCAGAGTAGCTCAGCCATTGAAGTCCTACTTAAATATTCCTGTTTTCTTAATATTTAGCTGTGCCTTGGGAAAAGAATGAAGAGTGCATTTAAGATTAAGGCTGAGTGTTAAAGGGGAACAGCACCCTCCAGAGGACAAAGTGGTTTTGGCAGCCATTGTCAGCCAAGTCCCTCGAAGGTAGCTAGGAGCAAAAGGAGCTACATAATTGGTGGGGTTCAGGGAAGAACGAAAATATGGAGCCTCTTATTCAGAATTATCTAGAATTTCAAGAAGGCAGTAACAGAGCCTTAGACTTAGAGCAGTACACAAAATTCCATAGCTCAAAGAGATGAGATGAGATGAGAGAAAAAAGAAAAGTATGAAAAGTAGATCCTTTTGAGCTATGAGGTTTTGTGTGATGGCATAAGCTGCCATAAGCTGCATGCCAATCTCACATCAAACATTCAAAACTTCTCTGCTTAAATTTTCAACTCAGACATTCTGAAACTGTTTTATTTCCTAATAGGAACTTGGAAAAATTTGAACCAAACTAAGATTCCAAGGAACAGTGCATCGAGCCTAACATACTTCCTAATGATGGATAGTTTTAGCAGTCTTGCATGTCATGTGGCCAAAATAATTGTCTTAATTTAACGCAGAATTGAGCACTCAAATGTCTATAGGTCACAAATTAAATAATGGGGTGAGAGAAACTAGGTATGGTAAAGAAGGGAGAGGTAAGGACTGTGGAGAATTAGAGAAAGTTCGTCCTCTCAAATTGGACAGTCATTACTTAGTTCTAATTTTCTATCCCCATGTGCCAGTTTAAGCTGATGTACACAACATTTTCTATTTCATATCCAAGATAAGATAGACATCTGGGGGCTGGCCAGTGGCACGGTGGTTAAGGGTGCTGGACTCCCACATCACTGACTACAGTTCAAAATCCGATCTTGTGCGGCTTGCTTTCTCACTTTCCTTCTCTCTCTCTCTCTCTCTTTCTCTCTCTCTCACTCTGTCCCTCTCTGGTCAAATTTTAAAAATAAATAAATAAAATAAGGTAATTAAAAAAGAAAAAGCCATCTGAACTTCTGTGAAATTTTTCCCAGTTGTGTTTTATTTTGTTTTGTTTTTGAGAGAGCTTTTACTACATCTTCTTGCCAAAGAGACAGAGAGATAGAAAGCAGGAAATCACCACACCATGCTCCCCCATCCCCCACCCCAAGGGAGATGGCCATGCCACAATCCCTTCTCTTCCATTCTCCTCTTGGGATTTTGGGCATGCATGCACATACGTCCAGTGTGAGTTTCAAGCCACCAGGTCTAGTACTCAAACCACAGTCAGCCATGTGTGAGTCTAGTGCTTTAATCTCTACTACACCTACTAGCCCCTATTTTTCCTAGTTTTTATTTGCTAGCAAATAATGCTAATCTTTTCTTTTTTTCTTTTTAAGTATGTGGCCTGTCACATAAAAATATCAAAGGACTGGATCTAATCCAAAGCATTAATTCTTTACCAATTTCTGAACCAAAGTGTTTGCTGATTTTCATTTCAGTTTTGAGGGTTTTAGTAAAATTACTATCATGGCCAATGGAATTGAGGCTGTTATCTGTTGACTCTGAGGTCATCATCTCACACCTTTCCCATTTTGGAGGTAATTTCAGCCTTTAGTTCACTCTCACACTCTCTGTAATACTTGGATCATCACTCTTGGTGATTTAAATACATCTGTATACAATACTTTAACAGGCAGACCTCAACCTCTCTCACCTACCACCTTCTGTCTATCCTACCTTCTCCCCCAACAACCTTCCGCCTGTGCTATCTTCACCTCTCCATTCTCCAAGTCACATTGGAGACTTCAAGACTATTAATTGTTTTAAGCTATAACCCCTACTCTGTGACTGCTACCTTTCATCTTCAATGTCCTCTTTTGCTCTCTCTCGAGCTTAAAAGTTTATTTCTAGTCACTTACTTGAATATATTCAATTGTTTCCCATCTCTCTCTTCATCATGTGAGCAGACAAAACCACAACCCTAGCTAAATTCAGATCTCCACATCTGCATCTCAGATGGAGGTGCTTGAGAAAGCATTCCATACAAAGGGCAGTGACCTTGACTCCTAACTAGCAACTTTAAGTGACTCCTTGATGTTTCCAGACAACTATCTTATGCTTCTTGAGTTAGCATGGGCAATATGTGGTAGTTAGAGGCAGTTAAAACAGGAAAGAAAAAGAGAGATGAAGGAGGAAGAGTAATCTTTAAAATCAGAGTGGTGAGAACATTATGAATATTACAAATGGATTGAAATTGCGGTATGCTGAGTAGGAAGGCTTCTGAAGGACAACGATTAAACAAAAGGCACAGATAAATATAGTTCCTCAACCAGATGAGGAAATATTATGAACAAAATGCATAACCTTCTAAATGTGGCTAAAGAATCAGCATCCACACAGGAAGCCCATTGGCTTAAAAGTCACTCATAAAAAGGACTAAACACCACACAAGGCAAGAATGCTAATGGCAAAAGTTGTAGTTCAGCTCTTTTTTTTTAGAGAGAGATTTTTGCGTGTACTCACTGGAGACACAGAGAGAGACAGAAAGCGAGAAATCACCCCCTGATGGGATGGCCATACTGCAATCCCTTATCCTCTTAGGACCTTGGGTACACATGCACACATGCCCAGTTTGAGTTTTAAGCTGCAGGGTCTGGAACTTGAACTGCAGTTAACTATGTGGGTGTCCAGCAATGTAACCATTAACACCATCTGCTGGTCCCATAGTTCAGTTCTTAAACATGTAATGGTCCTAGACTTGTTGCACACTACACAACATTAAAGAAATGACAAAGAGGCAAATAGGTACTAGGGTATTCTGTGTTTGCCCTTGGGAGAGAGAAAAAGAGAGGAGAGAGAGAGAGAGAGAGAATGTGTGTACGAAGATTGACAACTTCTGATTATTTATAATGTAGATAATACTGATGGGGGAGGGGATATTGACTGAAAAAACATCTATCAACAAGAAAAAAATTTAAGCCTGGTTTTAAAATCATGAAGGAACAAATCATACCTCAATTTGGGCTTGTTCGTACATGACTTCTTGCTGTTCCTATAGTCCACTGGCAGTATGTGTTTTTTGATGTTTGTAGGCCCTGGGGTTTTCACTGTGCCAGATCACATAGGATTTCAATTTGTATTCTGCAACATTGCCTCCAAGCAAGACTATTACTCTGCTCTTAAAAGTCTTACAACATGGGCCAGCCAGAGGCGTGGTGGTTAATGTCTTGATCTCACATGATTGCTTGAAAAACACAGCAGGTGTGTGAAAATTCAGAAAGGAGAATTGACGAGAAGAAGGGATTGTGGTGTAGTCATCCTCCCTAGAGGATGCTTTCTCACTTTCCCTCCCTCTCTCTCTGTGTCTCTCTCTGGCTAGTAATGTCCCTTCACGATTAGCTTGTCTAGAGTTTCCATAAATTCTTCAGCTGCCTTCACATCAGCACTTACAGACCCAGCACTCACTCTCAAATTACGTAATGAAAAACAATTCTTGGATTGTTTAAAGCATCCAGAGCTAGCAGTAAATTCAACATTGTAGTCAGGTCCACCCTTGACTTTTAATATCACATGCAAACATTTTGCTTCAGCTGTGATTGTCTTGATGCTGAAAGGGAAATACATATGTGTCTGGTCCTCCATCTAGATTACTAATATTCCTCCATATTGTATATAGGCCATTGAATTTTTGTTAGTCTCATTGCCTTCAATGAAGCAGATCTTTTCATGGTTTCCATCACTTTGTTCTTGTTCTTCAAGACTGGAGTTACGGTGGAATGGAACATGCATGACCTTCAAGCACTAACTATCATTGATTTTCTACCTTCGCAATCCTTAATCACTTTTCATTTTTGTTCCCACGTCAGTCACTTTACACAGCTTCTCACTGCTAGCATCAACGGTACATTTTCTATAATTGGGGACCACAATGACCAAAACAACAGGTGATTACATCAAACACAAGAGAAAATGATGCAATGAATGAACATGATAAGGCCAGCTCCACAGCCTAATGGTTAAAGGAGCTGGGTCTCACATGACTGACAGTGCAGTCTGAATCGCAGACCCAGTGGCTTGCTAAACACAAAGGCACATATGCTTGTGTGTCCCCAAATCTCAACAGGATGGAAAGATGGAGGAAAAACTATTATGGCATGACCACGCCCCATTGTGGGATGCTTTCCACCACTCTTTCTGTCTCTGGTGAGTGCCTATGCCTCTGGCAAATTAAAAAAAGTAAAAAGAGACTCAGTAAACACAAGATTCATAGAACTGCTACAACTATAACATGGCATATTGTTTAACAGTCACTTTAAAAAAAAAAAAGTAAAAGGAGTACCTTCTAAAATAATGATGAAAAGTATAGTGTGGGGACCAGCAGGTGGTGTGGTGTTTAAGGCGCTGGACACTCCCACATGGCTGACCATGGTTCGTGTCCCAGACCTGGTGACTTGCTTTCTCACTTTCCCTCTCTCTGTCTTTCTATCTCTCTCTGGTCAAATGAAAATAAGTGGATGAATAAATCAAATTAAAAAAAGAAAAGCATAATGTGTGTACTATACTTTTAAAAGTTTGCTGTGTTACATAAACCAGTAACAGCATTGTTTATTATCACTATCAAGTACATACTACACACGATTGTTTGTGCTATGCATTTATAGGGTTGGCAATGAAGTAATTCTGTTTACACCAGCATCACCACAAACATGTGATTAATGCATTCTGCTATAATGTCATGATGGCTATGATGTCACTAGGTGACAGGAATGTTTCAACTCCATTTTAACCCCAAAGGTCCACCGTCTTATATGAGGCTCATCGTTGACTGTAACGTCATTATCCGGCATTTGACTCTGTATAAACTCAGGTAGCTTCTCTGGATGATCCTGTTTTCATACTTTCTCAATTTCCTTTTTTGTGAGATTGCCAGACAGGCCTGGGATCCAGGCAGAATTGAAAAGCAGGTGCTCTACTTGTATGAGGTGGGCAACACACACATAATTTTCCGGTTACCTCAATTTTCTCATTCATGAACTCACTTCAATTTTTTTGAATATTTTCCATATCCTAGCAACTGAGCTTGTACATTCCCAAAGATAATCTGATTTCATCCTCATAAAAATTATATAGTGTAATCATTCTTATTTTATACATGAGGAACCAGAGGCTCACAAAGGTGAAGTTATTTCATCAAGATCACGTAACTAGCGAGTGAAGAATCCAGATTAAAACTCAGATCTACAGGATTTCTAAGCTGAGTCCTTTGCCATGAAAACATACTGCTACCATCCAGGGAAAATAGTAATGAATTCAGTGTATAAAATTGACTAAATGAATACAAATGAGTTAAAATAGGGGAGGAATTGTTAATCCTGAATCCAAAGAAAGATTCCCACCTCATGCTGCAGACTTTGCTATTACGTATATGAATGACACCAGTGACAATAGTCACTGGAGGGTCTTCCCATAACCTCCACTTCTCATATTCCCTATATTCATGTAGGTTTATGGTGATATGTTCTATTTTAAGAAAACACAATGTACAATATTCAGTCACACAGAAAAGTTGGCGAGTCAGAAATGTAATGGAACTTCCCTCTGGTTCAATGTCTTCATTTTACAGATGAGTACACTGAAATGGGAAGGTCACTGGCCAAGTCATCTAGCAAGAAAGCAGCTGGGCGGAACTAGAACAGAGCTTGCCTGATGGTCTGTTAGCACTCCTTTCATTTTTTTTTTTTGTTTTGTTTTTTTGTTTGTTTAAGGTTTTCGTCATAGTGCATGTGTGCTAACCAGAGAGACAGAGAATGAAGTGAGAGAGAAAGTGAAAAATCACCCCCTAGGAGGGATGGCGATACCACAATGCCTTCTCTTCCATTCTCCTCCTGAGATTTTGCACATGCACACACACATGAGCATGGCACAATTCTCAAGTCACCAAGTCCGGGACTTGACCCACCATCATCCTGTGGGAGTCCAGTGACTTAACCACTATGCCATCTGCTGGCCCCTAGCGCTCCTTTCTTCATATTATGCTTCTACCTGTAAGTGATGGTATGGTGCAAATGAAATGTTCTTCAAATATCTATTCAATACCTATCGTGTGTCCTTTGCTATGACATAATAGGAAGCAAAACAGTCATAGTCTCTGTACTCCTGGGACTTACAGTTTAGTGGGAGTTAGAGACCTTATCGAATGAGTCCACAAATAAAGAATCACACACTCCAAAAAGCACTATAAAAACTACACACTGCTGCTCTGAGTATGTAATCAATCTGATCGGCAGAGTAGATTAGATCTGTGGGAATCAGGCTAAGCTTCTCCAGGGAAGTGATGTTTCAAATCTGTGTATGAGGGATGCCTCAGAGCAAAGGAAAAGCAGAGGTCCTCCTACTGGCAGCTGCTATGGAGATTCGGTTCCAAAAACTCAGAGGATGATCAAAGCCAGAACCAAGTTTAAATACATACATCAATTAGTTTATTCCAGAGATATGTCCTCCCCGCCCCCCCCCAAACTAGTGTAATGTTCTGGCAAGCAAAATTAAAAATATTTTGTTAGCAGATGCTCAGCAGTAACTAAGATAGTACAAATACTAAAAAGAGTATTCAAGGGGCCAGTAGGTGGCATGGTGGTTAAAGACGATGGATTCCCACATGGCCGACTACAGTTCAAGTCTCAGACCTGGTGGTTTGCTTTCACTCTAAAAATTTGGTCAAATTAAAGAAATAATGATAACAAATGGAATTAAATAAATAAATATTTCTTTTAAAAAAGAGTATTCAAAAGCAGATTGATGTCAACACAAGCAAGTACTGAAACACCAAAGCTGTTACAGGTGGCAGTTTGACAAAGAGGGTTTATGAGTAATTGTAAAATTGTTGAATGTGCTACATATGCTGCCGTTTATTCAGTATTATCGCCAGTCACTCCTAATGCTAAGAACTACTATACCCAGAGTTTCCTTCCCTGTAAGGTACAGGATTAGAATTTGTCAGTGAACGTATATAGATGAGATTTGAAAAGGTCTTTCTATTTGGAAGAGAATGGCAGTCAGCCATGTCAGGCTACCAGATTTTACAAGCTCCTACTATTAAATAGAAATGGTTTTCAGATTTCCCCAGAAGAGGCCGCTATCTCTGTGCCAGTGCTTTTCCTGGTGTTGTAGTGACAATTTTTCTATCACCCGCTAGGAGAGATGGCCATACCACAATCCCTTCTCCTCCTTTCTCCTCCTGAGATTGTGGGCACACATGCACATGGGCCTGACATGATTCCCCAGAAGAGGCCGTTATCTCTGTGCCAGTGTTTTTCGTGATGTTGTAGTGACAATTTCTCTACAACCCCCTAGGAGGGATGGCCATACCACAACCCCTTCTCCTCCATATCAGCACTCTAGATATTTCAAATCCCCTAGATACTTCCAATTTTTGCAAACACTAGTTCCTATATTAAAATACGTATTCTCATATTATTTGGATAGCTTCATTTTCCCAACCAACCTCAACTAATGCAGTTTTTGTAATTTAAAGTAGTTTAGGCACACAGAAACTTAAGGGCAGAAATTTCATATTGGTTCTTGTACTTGATTAGATTCAAAGGCATTAATAAACATCAGTCTCAATGGTAATGGGCTACTGGGTAGTTTATGGCAAGCAGCAGCAAAATAGTTACTTAAATTATCATATAGAAATCAGGACTCAAGTACTTATGAAAGTCAAGGCTAAGACCTGCTAAGTAAAGCATTTTAGTGAAAATAATGTGTAAAACGTCTGTGAGATGAATTGGTCCCCTCTAAATGTAATGGAGAACTTAGAGAGGGAAAAAAGAAACTGTAAACTTAAATATGAGTTATTTGAAATGTATAGTCAGAAAAGAAAATGTAAAAAGAATAAAAAGAAATGAAGAAAGCTTATAAAATTTATAAGATAGCATCAAAAGAACAAATTTATCAGCCACTGACGTTCAAGAAGGAGCAGAGAAAAATGAGGAGTTTTTTTGTCTTTTTTTTTTTAAAAAAGGAACAGTAACAGAAAACTTCCCAAACCTGGAGAAAGATATAAATACTCGGGTACAAGAAGATCAAAGGTTAGGACCAGCAGATGGCATAGCAAGACATATTATTATTAGTCAAATAACAAGGACAAAGAAAGGCTCTGGAAAGCAGTACTAGAAAAGAAGCAAATAACAGGACCAGCAGATGGTGAAATGGCTATGTTGCTGGACTCCCATGTAGTCGCCTGCAGTTCGAGTCCCAGACCCAGTGGCTTAAACTCACACCGGGTGTGTGTGCGTGCGTTCTCAAGATCCGGAGAGGAGCATGGTGGAGAAGGGATTGTGGTGTGGCCATCCCCACTGGGGGTGATTTCTTGATTTCTATCTTTCTGTCTTTCTGTCTCTCTCTCTGCCTTTCTGGAGATCACCAGTGCTCTATAGCAAAAACCTCTCCAAAAAAAGAAAAAAAAGAAAGAAAAGAAACAAATAACATACGTACAAGGGAGCTCCCATATGCCTAGCAGCAGACTTCTCAGCAGAAACCTTACAGACCAGAAGACGAAGGGATGATACATTCAAAGTATTGAGTTTGAAAAAAAACAAAAACAAAAAACTGTCAACCAAGAGTAGTATAGCCAGCAAAACTGTCCTTTAGAAATGAAATAGAGATAAAGAATCTCCCAGAAAAATAAGAGCTGAGAGAGTTCATTACCCCCAGACAAGTCTTAGTGAGGTGGGAGACAGAGACTCTAAAAATATAGGTTTATATCTACCCAAAATGGAATCATAAAATGGCAGCTCAACTGAGATGGCTTGCAGCAGTGACTCAACTGTTAACCTAGGCTGCATTACCTACAACAAAGGCTTTTTCCCAGGCCCTACCAGGGAGAAAAGAAGACAACAGTTTTAATGGCCCATAACTTTTAGATGAAGAATCTCCTCATCTTCTCTGTACCCACTCCAAAATTAAGAGAAATAACTAGCCCCATCTAGCATGTGACCCCTCACCACGAGGAGAACACATGCACAAAAGAACAAGGCCTGACTAAGGCTTTTATCTCTGACCCAGACTAAAAAAATAAATAAATAAATAAACAAACAAAACCCCTGGGACCAGCAGATGGTGTAATGTCACATTGGTGGATTCCCACATAGTCGACAGTGGTTCAAGTGTTAGACCCGGTGGCTTAAAACTCACACCAGGCATATGTGCATGTGTGCCTAAGATCCCAAGAGAATAGAAAAGAGATTGCAGCATAGTCATCCCCCCAGGGGTGATTTCTTACTTTTTGCCTGTCTTTGCCTCTCCAGTGAATGCATGTGCCCTATAGCAAAAATCTCAGTAAATAAATTAAAAAAAAAAAAAAAAAACCTTACCCAGCTGCTCTTTGGCAATCCACTTCCTGGACCCACTCCCTGTTTGGAAGCTCTGTTCTTTCTTCGTCCTCTTAATAAACTCTCCTTGCTATCCTCTCTCTGTGCCCACATCTCTAATTTTTCCAGGGCATAAGAAGAACCTGTGTCCTGCTGTGGGTGCTGGGCTTGGTCACCCCGGCACCACTACATCCCTGCATTATTAGCATTTTTTCAAAGAAATACTAGTAGCAGTTCTTCATCCTGAAAGTAAAGGATGGTGATGAGTAGGACAAACATTTGAAAATATAAAACTTACTGATAAAAGTAAACTGATAATCAAATTCGAAATACTCAAATACTGTAGGGGTAGTGTGCAAGTCACTTAAATCTTTTGTACAGGCTAAAAGAAAACAATACTAAAAATAATAAAAGCTACAATAACTTACTGACAGATATAGAATATAGAGAAATATTTTAAATTGTGACATCAAACATTTTAAGGTAGGGAGGTAATGGAGTTAAATCGAAAGGCTTTGTTTGTTTTTCTCTATTGAAGTTGTGTTATCAATTTATAATAAACTCTTTTTAAAAGAAATATTTTATTTAACTTTATTTTAGTTAGACCAGAGAGGGACAGAGTGAGAGAGAAAGAGAAAGTGAGAAAACAAGCTACCAGGTCCTGGACTCAAACCGCAGTCAACCATGTGGGAGTCCAACACCCTTAACCACCACACCACCTGCAGGCCCCTATAATAATCTCTTATAAGATGTCTTTTGTAAGCTTTATGGTAACTACAAAGCAAAAATCTGTAACAAATACACTAAGAACAAAATGGAAAAAATCAAAAGCATACTGTTAGAGAAAAATCACTTAACCACCAAAGGAAGACAACGAGAGAGGGAAAATGAATCTCTAAAACAACTATAAAACAAAATAGTAGTAGTAAGTGCTTACCTATCATCAATGACCTTTAATTTAAATGGATTAAATTATTTAATTAAAACACATAAAGTAGCCAAATGGATAAAAAGATAAGAGCCAATAGAAAGCTGCCTAAAAGAGACTCACTTCACCTGTTAGAACATACACAGACTGAAAATGAATGGATGGAAAAAAAATACTCCATCTGAATTAAAACCAAAAGAGCAAGAGTAGCTATACTGATATCAGATAAATAGACTTTAAGTCAAAGACAGAAAAAGAGACACAGAAGGTCATTATATAATAATAAAGGAGTCAATGTAGCAAGAAGCCCTAAGAGTTATACATATGTATGCATCCACTACTGGAGTACCTAAAAACATACAGCAGATATTAATGCATCTAAAGGGATAAATAGACTCCAGTACAATAATAGTAGTTCACTTTAGTTCCCCACTTTAAGTAACAGATCATCCAGACAGAAAATCCAAAATAGAACTTCGGATTTAACTTGCATTCTATATCGAATGGACCCATCCGACACTTACAGAATATTCCATTTGACAATTACAGAATACTCATTCTTCTCACCTGCACATGAGACATTTTCTAGGACAGATCACATGTTAGTCACAAAATAAGTCTTAATAAATGTAAGAAGATTGAAAGCACATCACCTATCTTTTCTGATCACAATGGTATAAAACTAGAAGTCAGTAATAGGAGAAGCTTCAGAATCATCACAAATACATAGAAATTAAACAAAATTTTCCTGAATAACCAATGGATCAATGAAGAAATAAAAAAAAAAGTTGGAGACAAATAAAAATGGAAAAACAACCTACCAACACTTATGGAATAAAACAGAAGCAGTTCTAAAGGACAGTTTATAATAATAAATGCCTACAAAAGAAAAATCTAAAATAAACTAAAATTGTACCTCAAAGAACTACAAAGACAAGAGCAAATTATCCCCAAATTAGTAGAAGGATGAAAATATAACTATCAGAGCAGAAATAAATAAAATAGAGGCTAAGAAAACAATACACTACATCCAAGAAAATGAAAAAGCACTGGTGTTTTAAAAAGATAAATAAGATTGGCAAATAGCTAGGCTAAGAAAAAGGAGATAGAGAAGACTCAAGCAATTAAAATTGAAGATGAAAAAGGAGATACTATAACTGATATGACGAAAATGCAAAATGTCACAAGAGATTATTGTGACCAATTTTTATGCCAACAAATCAAGTGACCTGGAGGAAATAGAAAAATTTCTGGACACATACAACCTACCAAGACTGAACTATGAAGAAAAAGAAAATCTTAACAAACAATAATGAATAAGGAAATTAAATGAATAATCAAGTCTTCCAGCAAAGAAAAAGCCAGGACCTGATAGCTTACTGCTGAATTCTACTAAACTCCTAAAGGAGAACTAATAACAATTCTTTTGATAACCTTCTAAAAAATCAAATATGAGAGAATACTTCCAACTCTATGAGGCCAGCATTACCTTGATACCAAAACCAGACAAGGGTGTAAACAAGAAAGAAAACTACAGGCCAATATCCCTCATAAATACATACGCAAAAATCTTCAACAAAATACTTTCGAACTGAATTTGACAACACAACACATAAATAAGATTACTGACGTTAATCAAGTGTAATTCATCCCAAGAATGCAAAATGACTCAATATGTACAAATCAATAAAAATAACATAACACATTAACAGAGTAAAGTACAAAAATCACATGATCATTTCAAAAGATATAGAAAAAATATTTGACAAAATTCAACATCCCCTCATGATAAAAAGTCTCAACAAATTAGGTCTAGAGGAATGTAGCTCAACACTATAAATGTACGACCTCAAAGCTAATAACATGCTAAGTAGGGAAAAGTTAAAAGTTGTTCCTCTAAGATTAGAAACGAGGAAAGGGTGCTCCCCTTTACCACTTGAATTTAACATAGTGCTGGAAGTTATCATCAGAGTAATTAGGCAAAAGAAATGAAAGACATCCAGATGTCAGATGATGGTGCTGTGATAAAATGCAACACTCTTTGAGGCAGTCTCATATGGGAAGATTCCCAGTTCAAGTCCTGATGCCTCCCTGGGTACACTGTGCACACATGCTAATGGTCTGGGGCTGGCTGAAAAGTGAGGGTGGATCGTGGCATTAACAATCTGTTGGGAGTTCTCTCTGTCTCTCTCCTCTGTCTCACTCATGGAATAAATAAAAATAAATAAATAAATAAGGTATACAAATTGGAAAGGTAGAAGTTAAATTTTTCCTATTCAAAGATGGCATGATCTTATGTACAGAAAACCCTCAAGGTTTCACCAAAAAATCGAAAAAAAAATAAATGATTTCAGCAAAGTAGAGGATACAAAAATAAACAAACAATAGGTACTATTTCGACACTTGTAGCAAGCTATCAGAAGAAGAAATGAAGAGGCCGTGCCACTATGATGCAGCAGCAAAACACACACAACACTTTGCAAGGCTGAAAGTCACATGTCAACTGCAGGTTTAGATCACTAGGTTGTCCTGAAAACATGTTAGATGCATACATAGGCTCCCTAGATCCTAAGGAGCTAGAAGGCTGGGGAAAGGAAAACACAGTAAGATAAGACTCTGTCAAGGGTGCTTTCTCTCTCTCTTTCTCTTTCTTGTATGTATGCATGCATGCTTAAAATTCTGAGAGAAGAATGGAGGAAGAGGGATTGTGTTGTTGTCCCTCTCCCCTACACACACCCAAGAGATTGATTTCCCACTTTCCCATAGTCTCTCTCCATCTCTCTGCAGCCAGTGCATGTGCTATTATCTGTCTATATACACACACACACACACACACACACACACACATATATATACACACAACATACATATGACAAAACTATGGTAACCAACCAGCATAGTATTGGCGTAAAAAAAGACACATAGATAGATTAAACAGAATAGAGAGCCCAGAAATAAACCCATGCATTTACAGCCAACTGATTTTGACAAAGATGTCAGGAATACACACTGGGGAAAGAACAGTCTCTTCAATAAATGGTGCTGGGAGAACTGGATATCCACACGCAGAAGAATGAGATTAGGCCCTTATATATCACCATAGGCAAAAATAAGCCCAAAATAAACTAGACAAATTAGGACCCAAAACTGTAAAATGACCACATGAAAACATAAGGGGAAAGCTCCATGACATTGGTCCAGGCAATGATTTTATTGGCTATGATTATAAAAGCACATGCAACAAAAGAGAAAACAGACAAGTGGGATTATATTCAACTGAAAAGATTTTGTGGGGCCAGCAAATGGCATGGTGGTTAAAGGTGCTGGACTCCCACATGTTCGACCATGGTTCAAGTTCCAGACTGGCAGTTTCCTTTTACATTCACCCCCCCCCCAACGGTCAAACTGGAAAATAATAATAATAAATGAAGTTAAAATAAAATAATTCTTAAAAAAAAAAGAAGAAAAGATTTTGTACAGCAACAGAAACAACCAGCACAGTGAAGAAACAATCTTCAGGGGACCAGCAGTTGGCATAACGGCTATGTTGCTGGACTCCCACATAGTTGACTGTGGTTCGAGTCCCAGACCCAGTGGCTTAAATTCATGCTGGGCTTGTGTGCATGTGTGCCCAAGATCCTGAGAGGAGAATGGAGAAGGGATTGAGGTGTGGCCATCCGCCCCTGGGAGGGGTGATTTCTCACTTTCTGTCTCTCTGTCTCTCTCTGTCTTTCTGGCGAGTGCACGCGCCCCATAGCAAAAACCTCAAAAAAAAACCACAAAAAAAAAAAAAAAAAAAGAAAGAAAAGAAACAGTCTTCACAATAGGAGAAAATATTTATTTACAAACTATATAAAAGACCTTCAAAAAGTTCATGCAAAATGTGTATTATGAAAAATCTATGCATGGATTTCAAATATTTTTGCACCAAAATTAATCTGTACTTCAATTCCACTTTCCTATGACCCTTTTGAAATCACCTTGTCTACCTGATACGAGAATAATATCCAAAATATGTGAGAAACTTAACTCAACAGCAAGAAAACAAATAACCTGATTTTAAAATGGGCAAAAGCTCTAAACAGACATTTCTCAAAATAAGGCAAACAAATAACCAGTAAGTAAATGAAAAAATGTTCAACAACACTAATAATCAGGGAAATGCAAATCAAAATCACAATGAGCTATCACTTCACTCTAGTTACAATGGCAATCATCAAAAAGACAAAAGAATGGAATCAATCAAAGTGAGCATCAAGGGGTAAATGGATAAGGAAAGCATAATAATATATACATAATGGAATATATTCAGCCATTTAAAAAGATCAAATTCCATTATTCATAGCAACATGGATGAGCTGAGACGGCACTAAGCTAAGTGAAATAAGCCAGGCACACAAATACATATACTACAGGCCCTTACTCATTTGTGGAAGTTAAAAAAATTGATTTGGGGGCCAGCAGGTGGCATGATGGTTAGCACTTGACTCCCACATGGCAGACCATGGTTCTGGTCCCAGACCTGGTGACTTACTTTCTCACTTTCTCTCTCTTTCTCTCTCTCTCTCTCTCTCTCTCTCTCTGTGTGTGTCTCTCTGATCAAACAAACAAAAATAATAATAATGAAGATAAATACATTAAAAGTGTTTTATTTCATAGAAGAGAGTAAAATAGTGGTTACGAGAGGCTGGGAAGGGAAAGGAAATGGAGGTTAGGAGCAGGGAGATATTAGTTGTGAAACAAAATTGTCATTAGATAGGAAAAACTAATTTTAGGTTTCTACAGCACAGTAAGGTGATAATATTTAACAATAATAAATTATACACTTCAAGGGAGCTAGAATAGAGGATTTTGAATGTTCTCAACAAAAAGAACAATACAAGGACCAGCAAATGGCTTAATAGTTATGTTGCTGGACTCCCATGTAGTTAACCGTGGTTCAAGTCCCAGATTGGGCAGCTTGGCAAACTCATGCCGGGCATGTGTGCCTACATGCCCAAAATCCCAAGAGAAGAATAGAGGAGAAGGGATTGCAGCATAGCCATCTCCCGTGAGGAGTGATTTCTTGATTTTTGTCTCTGTCTCTTTCTGTTCTCCAGCTAGTGCACACACCCTATAGCAAAAATCTCTATTTAAAAAAAAGTGACAATATGTATTTGAGGTGGTAAATATGCTAATGACCCTGATTGGTCAGTACACATTGCATTCATGTATTGAAAAAAAATCATTGTACCCCACAAATATGTGGTGTTATCATGTACAAAGAATATAAATTTAAAATAACCCCCACAAAAAGACAAAAGGTAACAAATTTTGATGAGGATGTAGAGAAAAGGGAACCCTTACACATAATTGGTCAAAACATAAATCAGTATAACCTTTATGGAAAATTGAATGGATACTTCTCAAATAATTAAAAACAGAACTACCATATAAACCAGCTATCTCATAACTGGGTATGCATCTAAAGGAAATGAAATTAGTATGTCAACGAGATATGTGCACCTCCAGGTTTATTTCAGCCTGAGTCACAATAGCCAAGACATGATATCGATCTAAGTGTCCATGAACAGTGGAAAAGAAATGTGTAGTATACACACACAATGGAATACTATCCCACCACTAAGAAGTGATTCTTAGGGCCAGCAGCTAGTGTGGTGGTTAGGGTGCTGGACACTCCCACATGGCTGGCCACGATTTGAGTCCTGGACCTGGTGGTTTGCTTTCTCACTTTCCCTCTCTTACTCTGTGTCTCTCTCTAGACAAATAAATTTTTAAAAAAAAGAATAAATAAAATTAAAATAAATAATTATTTTTTTAAAAAAAGGAAGTCATTCTTCTTATTCAAGGCAACACAGATGAGCCTGGAGAACATTATTTTAAATGAAATAAGCCAGGCAGAGGAAAACAAATACTGCATGATCTCACTCATATATGGAATCCATAAAAGTAGATTTTTATAGGAGTAGATAGTAGAACCATCGTTATCACAGGCTGGAGTGGTTAGAGGAAAGGGAGATATTAGCCAAATAATAAATAATTACAGTAGGATAGCAGGAATAAATTTAGTAAATATGCACTAATCACTTTTATCCATAGAAAATGAGTCTCAAGACCCTCAGTAGATGCCTGAAAGCTTGGATAGTACCAAGCCTGAGTTGTGTTTGCTTAACAACAGGGATATGTTCTGAGAAAGGAGATTCGATTGTGTGAACGTTATAGAGTGTACTTACACAAACCTGGATGATAGAGCTCACTGCACACCTACGCTCTATGGTTTAATCTTCTGGAATCATCATCATATATAATGTCCATCCTTTAATAAGCCATTGTCATGTGACACATAGCTATACACATTTTTATGCAAACATACATATAATGAAATTAAATTTTATATAATTTATAATTAGGCCCATAAAGAGATTAAAAACAATAACTAATGATAGAATATTATAATAATATATGATAATACAAGTTATGTGAATATGGATTCTGTTTCTTTCTTTCAAAATGGCTTATTGTCCTATACTGCAGATAGCTGAAACTACAGACAGAAAAGCCCAGATGAGGGAGGATTACTATGTTGTACAGCAAGGTGACAATGGTTAATGATAATATACCGTGTTCTTGTAAATATAAATACAGTAGATGTTAAGTACTCTTGTCACACACACACACACACACACACACACAAAGTTTGTAAGGCAATGCATTTGATAATTAACTAGATTTAACTATTTCACTATATGTATATTTCAAAAATCATGTTATACATATATATACCATGTTACATGTCAATATAAAAAAGCTTTAAGCATTGTAAGAATTAACTATATATTTTAGCATTTATACGATTTCAAAGGGATAAGTAAAAGTCAATGAGAGGATAGTCATCACTTAGAGATAGTTAAAATGACATTTAGGAGTTTAATCTCCTTTTGGGGAAGAGAGTTTGTGGTCTTTTGTTTCTAAAATATTTTTCATTGTGCTAATTAAAACATGATGTCATAGTCTTTATTTAGGAGTTAAAGGTGGATAAAAAGAGTGGGAATAGATGTCAGGTTTCCAAAGATGTGGACTCTGTTAAATTACTTGTTAACAAGCTGGTAGCATTTTCTTTTTTTCTTTCGAGAGATTTTTGCTATAGGGCACATGCGCTCTCCAGAAAAACAGAGAGGCAGAAAGCAAGATATCACCCCCCAGGGGGAATGGCTGTGCAGCTATCCCTTCTCCTCCATTCTCCTCTGGGGATCTTGGGCACACACACACACACACACACACACGTACACATGCACACGCACGCATGCGCGCGCCCCTGGCATGAATTTAAGCCGACAGGTCCGGGACTCAGACCGCTGTTGAGTACATGGGAGTCCAGCAACATAGCCATTATGCCAGCTGCTGGTCCCCAAGCTGGTAGCATTTTAACAATCCCCTTTAGTGTCTGGGAAATACATCTCCTAAATTATCCTTCCCTATACGGTTCTGGATCTGAGTTTTTCATTAAGAACACCTCGCATGATGTTTGCAATGTAGAAGTAAACTAAATGAGTTTTTGAAGAGTCATTGCGAGCTCATGGTAGGCTTCAAGACTTCATAAGCTCTCACCTATCAGTCACATAGACTTGAAAACTTCTCCATCAATTTTTCCATTCTTTCCTTTTTAAATAATTATTTATTTATTATCATTGTTTTCCCACTTTGACCAGAGAAACAGAGAGAAGAGAAAGAGAGCAAGCTGCCAGGTCTAGGACTTGAACCATTGTGAACCATGTGGGAGTCTAGTGCCCTTAACCACCACGCCACCTGCTGGCCCCTCTTTCA
>NW_006209346.1:361720-375688 GCF_000334495.1 Tupaia belangeri chinensis
TTCCCTGTTTCTGTACTTCAGTTTGTTATTTGTGACTATTGCTTCTCCAGCCAAAATCACCCAGATTAATATTCCTCCAGCTCTTCCTATATTTGCACAAGTCCTGTTATATGTTTTCTTTATTAAACCTAGTTATTCCCATTTTCAGTAGCTCTATTTTCTTTAACAAACTCAGACTGATATTGTGAGTGACAATCTATTGCTGTTTTATATTCAGTTCAGTACTTGTCCAGTAATGTGAAATTACAAGTGGAAAATGGGCCCCAGGGAAATTGGAAAAAACAGAAAAGACTCCAGGCTCCTGACAAGCAGGTCCTACGCTTATGCTAGCAGGAAGACTAAGGGAAGATCAAGCATATCGACCAGGATAAAAATGGCAGAGGGTGCTTAAGAATCTGGAGTTCACACATGGCACACTGAAACCACAATGCAAACACAAATGATTCTAGGAGTCACCTTCTGGTTGGAATGAATGGAATTCCTAACATTCTTTGCAACTTTTATCAGAGTAGGTTCACAATTGGTGTGGTTGAAGCTACAAATAAGAAATATTAATGATGCAGGTTCAAAAGGACTGCAAAAGGCATGATCTACCAATGGGAATACAAACACAACAAGGGTTATTATAGATAAGAACTAGAACTGGGGCAAAGCTTATCACCCATGATATAAATTACTGCACTAAAATGCAACAGCTAATGCCTTAATGAAATTAGCAATGACTATTACTTTGTTCACAAAGAGAATATATTTCTCATCTCAAATCCATTTCTCAAGTTCACCATGTGTATCCAATTTAGAGTGTAAGGTTTCTCACTTAATAGAATTTATATCCCTATCACTATTTATCAAGCAACTTTGAAACTGAGATAATTTATGTGCAAGATTCTTCTCTTATTTCATTTTATGGATGTAATAATTTGGGTTTAATTGTCAACTATAGAAGTGATAAAAATTAGTTACTTTAGTAACTTGTTCCTTTTAAGATAGAAACATTTCACTATGGTTATTTCTGGAGAAGTGACTAAATAGATGCACAACCATTTTCTTAAAGAGATAAAAAGGTAATTGCATAAGCTTCTCTGATTTGTGTGTGTGTGTGTGTGTGTGTGTGTGTGTGTGTGTGTATAAACCGTAAGCCACTCTCAGACTTTAGAGTCTTCAGTGAATGGGTTGCATAATTAATTCTATAGCTTGGACACACATAGATCTACTTAAATTAGCAGCCCTCAAGATTATTTGCTTGACAGTGCTGGTGGTTATGCAATGAGCTGGACTAAATGCTGTTTTTATTTTGGACAATAATCATAAGACCTGTAACATGCAATTGGAGGTATATTTTTTTATTGGACCATACATTGCAAAAACATTGCTCAATTTCAACTTATAAACACATTTACATGTACCTGCACATGCACAGGTACACATGTGTGTTACACACATGTATACACACATACACATGTGTCAGGCCCAATTGGGCCTTGTAGCAGACACTCTCAAAGCTACTTCCACTTCTCTTTGCTCCCAGCAGTGCCCCCTGTAGATGAAATCTGTTGACAAGGTCCCTTCTGGACACATGCTGACAGGGACAAGGAGCTTATGGGTTTTGAATGGAAAGGATTTGCTAAATTAAGCTTCAATCCAAGCCTTTACCCCTCCCTCTCAGAGGTCAAGTCATCGTCATCGAAGTCCTTGGTAGCTATAGTAATCACAAGGTGAACCAATGAATCATTGGCATCTTAGAGCCTGCCACTTGACATTGATCCCTAGTTAAACCCAGTTAAGAAATTAAGCTCATGCAATTATATTTTCAAAATGAAAATGTAGAGACAGGAAGCTTCTTTTTTAACAACTATATAATTATAGGTGGTGTGTTCTTCTAAAGTCCATTGTAAAAGACTGATTATCTCCTAATCTAAACTTCAGCACATTATCCTGGTGAAATTAATTCTAACAAGAGCCAAGGCTCTTTTCCTTCTATGAGCTAATTCCATATAACTTGAGTTTCCCAGTTAATATTTATTATATATTCAAATATCTTTGAGTTCCTTTTGATTTTTTTTCCTTTGCTCTAATATATGAATTACTTAGTTTGTTATGGTCATTAAACAAGAAATATACTTAGTTTGTTATGGTCATTAAACAAGAAATATTGAAGACCAGTGGAAAACACTGTTTTAGGATAGGATGGCCTTTTTTTGTGTTCAATTCTTAAAAGAAATTATTTACCTTATGAAATTCTGAATATGTTTCTGACTCTCTCCTGACCCACTGACTCTTATTTTGGCTAGTGACCTTTAGAAAGAGAACTTCAGATCTCCTGAAGTGTCTCTGTGTAAATGGTCTTAGGTGATCACTTCACCTCCATTGTAGCTTACTCCCCAATACATTTTGGATACTATCTGACTTAACGTCTTGGCTTTGTCTCATTTCATATTTTTATAATTTTATTTGCTCCTTAAATATGTTTATAGGTCTCAATACTACTGATTTTTGACCTTCGGCATTTCCTGGGGTGGACTGAATCACTTAGGGCTAGTGACAGATAGCCAACCTGAAATTGCTTGAGCAAAATGGGGAAATACTTGGTTTCCGCTAAAGTTTGAACATGCTTGTCTTCTCCAAAATTAATGTTGAAACTTAATCTTCGGTGTGTTAGTATTAAGAGGTCCAGCCTTTAGGAGGTGACTAAGTTATGAGGTCACCTTCCTTGTAGTGGAATTAAAGCCTTCATAAAAAAGGCTTCATGAGTTAGTCTTATAAAGCAGTGGTTAAGTGCTATACATAGGAAGCCAGATCCCACACTACCAACTGTGTTTCAAACTCTGGCCCTTGAAACTTGAAAAACACACTAGGCACATGTGTGTGTGTGCTCCCCAAATCCTGACTGAATGGAGAAATGGAGGAGAAGGGTTTGTGACATGATCACAACTCATTGGATTGGCGAGTCCTCTCTCTCTCCCCTCTCCTTCTCTGTCTCTGTCTTCCTTCCTTTCTCTAGAAAATTCACACACAATCTGGCAATTAAAAATAAAAAAGAAATTAAATTTAAAAAAGAATCTTTACATAACATTTAGCCCTTTTGCTCTTCTCTCTCTTCCACCTTGTGAGGCACAATATTGGTCCTCTCTAGAGAATGTGGCAACAAGGCACCATCTTGGAAGCAGAAAGTAGCCCTCACCAAACACTAAACCTGCCAGCACCTTGATCTTGGACTTCCCAGACTCCAGAACTGTGAATAATAAATTTCTATTCTTTATAAGTTATCCCATCTGTGGTATTTTGTTACAGTAGCATGAATGAAGTAAGACCATTCCTCTAACCATGAGAAGTTCAAAAACAACAGGAAAAGAGGGGCTTGTATACCTCTCTCTCTCTCTCTCTCTCTCTCTCTCTCTTTTTGGTGAGTATGCATGCATCAGTTTTATTCTCTCCTGCACATAGATTTTTCCAAGAGGTAAAGGACATAGCTGTCCCTGGCTTCAGGTTTACAGTCTTACAACATGAGCACCTAAAACGAAAAGGCTTCTCACTTCCAGTTTCAGCTTCTTGACTCTCAAGAAAGAATTTTAATTGGGATAACTTGGTTTGACCCAGAAAATAAGGCATTATTGGCTCATCTTGGGCCTGATCTCTTGACCAATTCTTGTCATTAAGGAGGTATAATCATGTTGGCAAATGATAGCAATGATTTCTTCATTATGAAAGATTATAATAAGAAGGGGATTTCCCCCATAAAAGAAGAGCTGTGTTATCAGAGGGAATAAGGAATATTGAACACAAAAAGCAATTAATATTCACAAAAAAATTATACTCATCTAATCTCAAAGTTAAGCCATGGGCTTTAGAGTCAGATAGATGTAAGTTGAAATCTCTGCTTATTATTTTCTTAGAAAAACCATTTACTAATTTACTACCTCTGAGTCTTTATTTTCTCATCTTTAAATGAACATAGAATATATAATTCATAAGTTTGGGGGAATTACATGAAATAATGGTTACGAAGTACTTAGCATCCTGCCTATATAGATACTTCATAAACAGGCTATTATCAGGGTACTCTGTGGTTTTATTCCAGGTTGTCTAATAAGAATCTCATCCAACCAGATCTGGCTTCTGAGACCCAGCCTAAGAGGTAATTTTCTGATCCTCCATTCCTGCTAGAATTATCCCAGGATAGGTGTCTCTGGGATCAAGCAAGAAACATTTATCTACCTCAAATTTCTTCATTGCCAAAAATGTTTTGAGAATAAGCATCAGAAAAGTATTTCTGGTACTGGATTTATATAGCAAGATAAAACATGGTATGTTTATTTATAAAATAATTATTGAACACCAGTCCATATATATCCAGAATTATGTTGTTCAAAAAAATGTCAAAGAAATAGAAAGTATAGTCCAAGTTTCCAAGAGGAGAATGGAGAAGGGATTGAGTGTGGCCATCCACCCTCACGAGTGATTTCTTGCTTTCTGTCCCTCTGTCTCTCTCTGTATCTCCATAAGCATACGTGTTCTATAGCAAAAATCTCTCTTAAAAATAAACAAATAAATAAAGCATATGTATGGTATGTGGTTAGTACAGAAAGGTGGATACTCAAATTAGAGAGAGAAATGGTATTAAATATTAAATATAAACAAAGATAAGGTCTAGATGATGGTTATAATTTTGGTGACCAAGACCATGAAAATCATGGTCATTTGAATTTAAAAAGTCAAGGCATGATATGACAGGTATGTTCCATCATGGAAGAGATGCTGAAGTAATGAATGGTAAGGAAGGTAGTAAGATAAAGAGAACTATGACACAGTTGCTGAAGTCGTAAAGGAAAATTTGACCTGGAATTGGTCTGTGGTTGGTAAAACAAACAAAAATGAAAGGAGACTGGAAGGGTGTACTTTAGAAGGTAATTTTGACAATGTCAGAAAATGAATGGCACAGAAACTGAGATAGAGAATTAAGAAAATACCAACACTCCTCATCATCCTGTGAGTTGGAGATCAAGAGTAGGATCTTGGGAAGAGAGAAGGCCTCCACTAGAGCAGGGATAGAGGAAAGAGAAAACAACACCAGTAAGAGAACCAAGATTGAGTTTAGACAAGTTGATGCTACAGTTTGACTTCTAGGAATTTACATCCACTATCAAACAGGATATCCAAATAGAATGCTGAAAGGGTTCTTGAAGGAGATATTAAAGTTGGGGAGAGATAAATATGAGGATAGGGTTGGGTAAAGATAGGTGTGCCCCTGAAAGGGCAGCTCAAGGAGTACCTCTCAGGAAGACTTGGTTTTTGCTTCCCCTTTATCCCAAGTGTTCTTTCTTTGTTCTGCCTGAATTCTGAACATTTATAAATCAGTTGTAATTACTGATTTGCTTTTCTGCCTCTTTTCCTGTACTATAAGCTTAAAAAGTTGGTTCCTTTTACATTTTTGTGTCCCCAAACCTGACACAGTGCCTGGTCATAGATAATTCTTACACATTGTCGGTGAAGAAATGATTGAATGTAAGTGTGGTGGTAATATGCAATATGCACCTTTAACACATCATCCCCTTGCTCACAATGTCTGTTGGGTTAGTTTTCTGTCAGTATCCAGAACGACACTGTGCAATGTTGAAAATCGAAATTAACACAATGAAAGTATAATACAGTGTGAGTCACATATGCATTTTCTAGTAGACTTATTTAAAAAAGAAGCAAGAGAAATTAATTTACTGTTTTAATATTTATAGAAACATTGCCATTTACACATGTAATCAATATAAAAATTATTAGTGAGATATTCTCTTTGTTTCATACTCTCTTTGAAATTTAGTGTGAATTTTATACTTACCTCACATCCCAAGTAAGACTAGGCACATTTTTTAAGTGCTAAATAACCACATGTAGCAAGTGGCTACCATATTGCACAGCACAGTTCTAGATTCTAGACCACACCTAGTTCTATCTTTTACAATGGCCTCTATACTTGGAGTTTCTTCTATTTAAATTACTCTCCCTCGGGGCCAGGAGATGACACAACGGTTACGTTGCTGGACTCCCACATAGTCGACTAAGGTTCGAGTACTGGACCCAGAAGCTTAAAATTCCTGTTGAGTACGTGTGCGTGCATGTCCAAAATCCCAAGAAGAGAATGGAGGAGAGGGGATTGCAGCATGGCCATGTCCCTGAGAGGTGATTTCTTGTTTTATGTCTCCCTGTCTCTGTCTCTCTGGTGAGCGCATGTGCCTTATAGCAAAAATTTCTCAAAAAATAAATAAATTTCTCTCCTTCTAGCTCCTTATACAAATGTATATATTTTTTATTTTTTAAAGAGGTTTTTGCTATAGGGCGTGTGCGCTTGCCAGACACACAGAGAGAGACAGAGAGACAGAAAGAGAGAAATCACCCTCCAGGGGGGATGGCCACACCACAATCCCTTTTCCTCCATTCTCCTCTCAGGATCTTGGGCATGCATGCACATGCGCCCGGCGTGAGTTTCAAGCCACCGAGTCCGGGACACGAACCGTGGTTGACTACATGGGAGTCCAGCGACATAACCATTACCTAATGCTGATCCCATACAAATGTATATTTTTAAATATGTCATCCATAAAAGATTTTACACACATGCTGAGACAGATTGAATATTTATATTCCCCCTTAAATTTGTATGTTAAAATTCTAACCTTCCAGGTGATATTATTGGAACAAGGGGCCTTTGAGAAATGATGTCTTCATAAATAGGATTAGTGCCCTTATGAAAGAGACCCCAGAGAGATTCCTTGACCCTTTCACCCTGTGAAGACATAGTGAGAAGCTGCCGTTTTTGACTCACACAATCTGTTGGCACCTTGATGTTGTACTACCCAGCCTCCAGAACTGAGGAATAAATTTCCATTGTTTATAAACTACCGGGTTTATGGTATTTTGTTGTAGAACCTGAACAGACTAAGACACATATAATATACATACATACATAAATATTGATATAGATGATATATACAAATAGTGTAGAGATTAACTTGATGATGGTTTGGGTTTTAACATTCAAAGTCTGATGAGGATCAGGAGGTTCTCTGACATTTGAAAGGGGAAGAAAGGTATGGAGAGCATGCAGGATGTTTGTAAAGACCAGGCTGGAAAATTCCATTGGCCTTAATTTAGTCATGTAACCCCATCCAGATGCAAGGAAGGTTGACAGAAGCAGTCTTCCTGTGTACCCAGATAGAAAAAATGGCATAATGAGCATGTATCTCTCCCTCAGACAAAATTTTCTTTCTTTTTCTTCCTAATTTTGTGTCAGGCATCTGTAGAACAGTATTAAACATTAAATAAACATTAAATACTAGTGACAATTAAGGACGTTTAAGTCTAACTCCTGGTCTTTATTCTTGAAAACGAAAATTTTTAATCATGTCTCTATTCAACAAGATTGTAGATCTGGGGCAAAGATTTGTATACTTCATTATCTTAAGAAAGTTTTTTTTTATCTCTTTTTGTTAAGATTGTTATTTATTTAATGAGTGATATAGGTTAAAATTTATCAAATATCTATTCAGCAACTATGGAAATAATGATTTATTAGGTCTTCAGGAAAGTCATGACTTATTTTTCCCGATGACCCACTAATTTTCTTTTCATAGTTTAATATTGTGACTTATATTAGATTCTTAATGTTGACTACTTTTTCCTACCCCTAGAATAAAGTCTAATAAGAGATATATGAATGTGTACATGTATACCCATAGGCATATATACAATGTTTTTGAAAAGCTATTATGTTTGCTTTTCTTTTTTCAAAACTTTGCATCAATATTCCTGAGATTGAGCTATAGTCTTTTTATTATTTTAACATGTTTTAGAATTTCTAAGATGAATTTTAAAGTTTTTTTTTCCTTTTCCTAGCTTCTTGAACTATTACAATTATGTCTGAGTTAACTGATTCTTTAAAGAGAGAAAGAATCCCACTCTGCTTGGGTCATTGCTGTTGTGGATCTATGCTTCAAGCACTTTCTTACTAGGCCTTTCAATATCCATTGTGTCACTGATTACATATATAACATAGAAATGTGTAGAAGGATTTTTATCTTTTCATACACCCTTTCTGACTTTCAGTATGTTTTTTCATCATAGCAGTCTGCTTTCATTTCTGGCTGCTAGAGTACAGAAATTATATCAAACAAAAAACTAAAAATTTTTTTTTGAGAGTTTTGGTTTGTTTTGCTATAGGGCGCATGCGCTCACCAGAAAGAGAGAAACAGAGAAACAGAGAAACAGAAAGCGAGAAATCACTCCCAGGGGGAATGGCAATGCCACAGTCCCTTCTCCATTCTCCTCTTGGGATCTTGGGCACTCACGCACATGCACCCGGCATGAGTTTAAGCCACTTGAACCGCGGTTGACTACATGAGAGTCCAGCGACATAGCCATTACGTCCACTGCTGGTCCCTAAAAAAACATTAAATTTTTAAAAATTCCTCTCCAGTTCTACATTTCGTCTTTTTCAGTAAGAGTGTTTCCTCTGTTTCAGTGAGTTGTAATTGTTTATTTTCCTCCTCTTTGAAATTGCTGATTCTCGTCGTGACTTCAGTCTCCATTGCTTATCTTTCTCAATATAGGTTTATATTAAGCAGGACTCTCAGGTGATAGCGAATTCCTTTAGCACTTATGTAGGTATGTGTAGATGGCTCTCTGGGCAAAGCTGGACCAATGGGTAACAAGTGTATCAGGAAATCTCTTGTCTTTAACGAGTGGCCAGCAAGTAGGGTTCTCCCTAGTGAGGACAAGGATGACTAAAGATTGCAGGTTCACCAGAAAGAGAGAAACAGAGAAACAGAGAAACAGAAAGCGAGAAATCACTCCCAGGGGGAATGGCAATGCCACAGTCCCTTCTCCATTCTCCTCTTGGGATCTTGGGCACTCACGCACATGCACCCGGCATGAGTTTAAGCCACTTGAACCGCGGTTGACTACATGAGAGTCCAGCGACATAGCCATTACGTCCACTGCTGGTCCCTAAAAAAACATTAAATTTTTAAAAATTCCTCTCCAGTTCTACATTTCGTCTTTTTCAGTAAGAGTGTTTCCTCTGTTTCAGTGAGTTGTAATTGTTTATTTTCCTCCTCTTTGAAATTGCTGATTCTCGTCGTGACTTCAGTCTCCATTGCTTATCTTTCTCAATATAGGTTTATATTAAGCAGGACTCTCAGGTGATAGCGAATTCCTTTAGCACTTATGTAGGTATGTGTAGATGGCTCTCTGGGCAAAGCTGGACCAATGGGTAACAAGTGTATCAGGAAATCTCTTGTCTTTAACGAGTGGCCAGCAAGTAGGGTTCTCCCTAGTGAGGACAAGGATGACTAAAGATTGCAGGTTTTTCAATAGATGTAGTGAATGACCTTGTATAGACGACCTCAAGTGTGCTGCATAGGATCGAGTTGACATTTTAAGTCCCTCTGCATCCATGAGTTTTTGTGCAATGTTATCTTAAGTATATTGAGCAATGTCTATTTGATGGGTAGCTAATTGTTTCACAGTGTTGCATCACTTCTGGTGATAGCACCCTTGCTTTCTTTAACAACATCTTGTCTACCTTTCCAATCATATTAGGGGAAACGTACGTGTGCATTAGTAAAAAGGGGGCCTTATTGGGGTAGCCCACAAAATTATAGGAGGAACTGAACAACTGAGGGAAAGCAAGTGCTACATTCCAGGAAACTTGGTTACCAAAACCACAGATTAAGAACTGTGTTTCTCCTGGCATGTCAGCTCTTTTTCTCTTACTAGTTTTTCTCCAAGTGCTCAGGAACCTGGACATTAGCATCCTCTAGCTCACATTATCCTTCAAAAAAACTTTCTGGGGGCCAGTTCCATGGTCTAGTGTTTGTGGAATCCAAATCCCACTTGGTTGATCTCAGTTCAAGTTCCAGCCCAGCAACTTGAAAAACACATCTGGTATGTGTGCACGTATGCCCCAAATTGCAATGGGATGGAAAATGGAGGAGATGAGATTGAAGCATGAGCACACCCTACTGGGGAATGATTTCTTCTTCTCTCTGTCTCTGCCTTTCTCCAGGGAGCATACGCACCCTCTGGCAATTAAAACCCAAACGAAACTTTCCAGAAAAGTCTCTGATCTGATTTGAATAATTTTTCACCCTTTGGACCAATCAATAAGGCCATTTAGATGGGGTGTCATGATGGATTTATCAAAACCCAAACTTAACATCAGACACACTCACATGCTCACTACTGTGACAAACATGGGAAGGGATAAAGGCAAGTCTCTATGATAAATAACCCTTATGAGTTTCTGGGGAAGAGGGAAGAGTCTTCAAAAAGTCCATGAAAATGCATGTTATTAAAAAAAACTATGCATGAATTTCAAAATTTCATTCAGACCACTTTTACACCAAAATAAACGCATACTTTATTTTCCTGTGAACTCTTTGAAGTTCTCTTATATATACAGTCTATATAATATGTGAAAGTTATATAATACATAACATTAACATAAGAAATCCATATATGGATTCTTTTTTGTTTCAACTTTTTCTTATGTTAATTTTCTCTCCTCTTTGTGACTCGGTTCTCAATGTCTTTTTTTTCCCTCTCTAAAATATGTGCAGATTTTCCCCCAAACACTACAATGAAAAGATAGTGAAAAAATGCAACTTTTATGGTGAGAATATAGTAGGGATTTTATTCCAAAACACCTACATAACAGGTCATCACAACCATAACAATGTTGTGTCAGAAAAAAGTTCTAAATACCTGGTGACAACAGCAGTTAAATGCTTGGCGTTGGCCTAGTCACAAGTACTCTCTAAGAGCATAGTACGATCTGGGCGCATGTCACCATCCTGGCCTGAACTCTGGGCAATCCTTGTAATTTGACGCAAATCAGTAACTCCTCCAACCTTTTCTACAGATCTTTGACTTTCATCTCAGACTGGTAAAAAAAAAAAAAAGTATTGCATTATCTTAGGTGGCTAGAGACTCTCCTTTGTACTTAGCAAGTGAAGAGAAATATGAAGTGACGATATTTGGGCCAACACCTAAAGTGCTGTCTTTGTTCTTGAGCACATTTCCCCCCCCCTTAAAAAAAAAAAAAACTTATGAGAAGAAATAGCTAGTACGCTTAATCTTTTCTTTTCTTTATTTTAATTTGCCAGAGGACACATGTGCTTGCCAGGGAGAAACACAGAAAAAGAGAGAAAGTGAAAAAAAAATCCCTCATGGGAAATGGTCACATCACAATCCTTGACCATGTAGGATCCAGCTCCTTTAACCACTAGGTTACAAGGCTGGCCTTTACCTTCAGATTTTATATGAGCTTTTTTTTTTCCTGTTTAGAACTCCCAATCTTCTTTAGGACTGCTACTCCAAACATATTCCACTTTTTCTCTGAATTCTAAAATTCCATCTCCAGAAGAAGACTTTCCCTAATTAACCTCACTTGGTTCTAATCACTTTCCACTTAGCATCTCAGAACTCTCTAACATGTTATGTTTTTGCATGCATCACCTGGTCTTTCATGAAGTTGTTCTTTGTGCATGTGATACAGCCTCCAGTGGACTGCAAACATCTCTGATGCATCTGCCAATACTATGATGGCAACACAGGAGTCCCTTCCTTCCCTGCAGGGGTTACGTTCCCAGATTCCCAGTGAATACCAGTAGCAAACCCTACATGTACAGTACTATATTTTTCCTGTACATGCTTAAAGCTAAATGTATCACTAATGCACAAAAATAAATGATTAACAAAAATAATAACATAGAAAAATTATAACAATACATTATAATAGAAGGTACGTGAATGTGGTCTTTCTCAGTTTTGCTCTCTTGGAATATCTTACTATCTTACTGTGCTGTACCATGGGTAACTGAAATTAGCAAAAGCTCCGATGAGGGGCAACTACTGTGCTAAGAAGCTAACATGGAGACCTAATGATCCCCCAAACGTAATGCTAAGTAGTTTACTGGCAGAATATGCTGAACACAGCTTGGCACAAATAAGTCATTAATACAGGCTGGTTATTGCTACTGCTCTTAGCCCTCTGAACTTTGGATTATTATCTTCACTTCTCAGATAAGGAAACCGTGAGGCACAGAGCATTACCTAACTTGGCCAGGGTCACAGAACTCATTAAGTGGCAGAGACAGATCCCAGTCTGCTTGACACCACTATCCATTCATGTTCTTAACCATTAGCAAAAAAAAATGTTCTAAATACACACACACACACACACACACACATCACACACAGATCAATCTGTTTTGTAATAATACCCCTGCAGTTTTCAGAGCAGAGTAAGTTGTACTCAAGGCAAATTTTACTTTGCAATTTATTCCCCTTGTAAAATTCAATTGCCTTAGAGATCTAAGAAAAAAGTCACAAGTATTTGTATCTCCCTGGAGATTGTTATTTTGAAATTTAGAGGCCACTGAAATATGAGTCTGTAGGGAGAATGATGGGTTTTTTTAAAAAAACTTCTAAGTTGCTATGAAACTGAGTTTATGTTTTTTTTGTTTTTAACTATCAATATGCTACTTCAGAGACTTCCTTGGTTCTATTTTCTTTAGAACTCCTCAGCTATCAATACCCCTTATTTCCTGCAGTAGAAAGAGCTAGACCATGTCACAAATTGAGTAATATTCAAGTGCATGAGTGTATTTATAACACAAATGATTAATAACAGTGTGAGAGATCCAACCTTCATCAGGCAATGCATCTTACTCCTTACAGGTATTTGGAGTGCATTTTCATCTGATGCTCACCCTTGCTGGGTAATGGGTAATGCTTTTTTCTGGTCAGGTTACCAGACTATAGGCAGAGAAACGCCTGTCTCTGCTGTTGGCGAAGGTTCTAAACAGGCCACCTTCTTCCTCCCATTCCCCTTCCTACTTTCCGTCCTTCTCCCTCTCATAGGCCGCCTGGCCCTTTTCTACTTTAGCTGTCTGAGCCTGCGAAGGGAACCTAGAATGGCGGGCTTCGAACAACTCCCAAATGTCTGGGGAGCAGTCGGGCGACACTCTCTACTCAACCAGACCCGGTTCCATAACCCTTCCCACTTATCCAGATTCCATCCCTGGGAAACTGCAAAACCCTGGGCTCCGCCCACCCCTCCAGCCTCAACCGGCACAAATTGCTTCCCTCCGGATTTCCACTGGGGTGAACCAAAGAGCTGGAAGGAGACTCCAGATGCAGGAGGCAAGTCGCTAAAAATGTGTCAATTAGAAGAAAGTCCGTTTCCTACAGGGACTGCAGTTGGCAGCTGCAGCCACAGTCATTGGAGAAAGGCTCCCCACCTGGGGAAGCGAGGCGACTCACGCGTCGGCTCGGCGGGGAGAATGCGGTGTCGGCGAGATTCGAACCCAGTTGTCCAGGGGCGCCTCGCGGGTCCCGTCTGGGCCAGGCCGGCTGGCCCAGGTTGGAGTGGAAAGAGGCCGACATGCACAGCTGTCTCGGTCGGGCTAAGGCCTGCGCTCCCTGCCTGCTCCCCTCTCTCCCGCCTCCCGCCCCAGAAATGATCTCAAGCGTTGCCAGTTTGATTCCAGAGCCCCACTCGGGTGGGTTCTTTTGTTTCTTTGTTTTAATGACAGTTCCCAGCCCTACGGCATGTCATGCGCAATTAATTCCCCGGCTCTTGAAGGCAGCTGGGGTGAAATTTCTTCCGCATCATCCTTTTGGGGATAATTGTTTATGATGTGACGTCAGCCGAATTGATTTTTCTCTCTTGAATGAGAGAGTCACAGATGTGTGCGGAGACCACAGACACTGACATTTGGAATTCCTTCAGGGCAAAAGGAGATTGGAAGGGACGCTTCAACGCGTGTCGCTAAGACTTCCGGCTACCTCACGGGATTATTAAGTTTTTCTTAAAAAAAGAAAAAAGAAAATGAAAAATCCCGTCCGCAGCGAGCCACTTAGGTGATCCTTTGATGCCAGAATCCCGGTGAAGGTGGCAGAGCCTGAGAGTTCATC
>NW_006209346.1:375919-420471 GCF_000334495.1 Tupaia belangeri chinensis
CGTCACCAGGTGGGGAGGGGGCTGTGTGTTTGGTGGCCGGCGCGAGGCGGTGGGGGTGGAGGGGAATGGGGACGGGAAATAGGTTCTGTGTGCTCTCCGGGGGTATTGTGTCAGGAGATGCAGGCTGGCTACCATGTGACGCGCTCCAGAGCTGAAGGGATTGGCGGAGGCAGCGCAGGCGGTGCAGCTCGGCCGGCCGGCTGTGCTCTCCCTTTCTCTCTCAGCATCTTCCCCACAGCATCCATGGCCTATCTTTCAGGTTAACACTTGTCTCCTTGGACTTCAGCAGCGGGCCGAGCGGATCTCAGCGGCGGCGCTGGGAGGACTTAGCTGGGACCTGGAATCCTCTCCTCCTGTGTTTTTTCAGACTCCTTGGAAATTAAGGAATGCAATTCTGCCACCATGATGGAAGGTAGGATGCTTTCTGCTGGGGTTGACTGACTTCCGGCATGGTTCGCACAGAACAGCGTTGAAGAATGTGTGCAGCCGGTGTTTGTGGCTATTCTAGAACCTGGTCGCCAGGGTTTTGCAAGCAGAAATGCTGCAGTTTGCTTGCAGGGAACCAGAGCCCAGGCGAATGGAATCAAACCACAGGGCTTTTGCCTAGCTCAGAACCCACAGAGCTCCCAGCTCCTTTAAGAGAAAAAAACCTGAAGTGTCTGCAGGGAGCCGAGATAGAGCTAGGAAAGAGCTTGCAGAGCAAATAAGTTCAGAGAGAAGATAAGGGTTTTCTGTGCTGGGTTCCTGGGACTACACTGATTAAACATTTACAATGGAAACTTGTTTTCTGAAATTGACATTAGACAGGAGAGGTCATAGACAGAGTTATCCATATGTTTTCAATGAAGTGCTTAAAAAGGTAAAAATTCTCGTGAGATATTTTTATCTCTGCGATTGACATTCATATTATTCTGGTGACGGATGAAGCAAATTTGGTCCATCAACTGTACTTCCACGGGGATGTCATTGCAACAGAATGAGCAGGGAAATATCTGGGCCTTTGGCTCCTGATTCAGGGTCTTACCATGGAGAAAAGAATTGTGTGCTTCCTAAATGCTTTCCCTGTGCAATGGTTCTTAGCGAAGCATCAAATGATTACTTGCTGGTTATGTTTTGCATTTGATATTAAGGAGGAACTTTCCCTGGGGAAAGCTATTTAAACTGTATTTTTTCTACTAAATTATCCTTCTGAGTTGGAGTGATTGACAACCAAGACTGCCTCAAAAAAGCAGCGAGCCGATCTGGAAAGAAGCAGGCAGCCCTATGCTGGCTTTGATTTTCTGTCTTCACACTACAGGATGGTGCAAAACTCCTGGCCTTTCCTAAGATGACAGGCAGAAATTTGTCCCCAGCCTGGATTTCACAATGCAGAATCCAGTGCATAATAGGTCTCAAATCAGCCATGAAAATGGCAGAGAGGCCACCTCTTAAGCCAAGGTCTGCCCTACAGATTTCAAATGTTTCTTAGAAATTTATCAAAATGGTCTAAGAAGAGGATGGTTAAAAAAAAAAAAAAAAGGCAATATATCCTGTACTTATTTGGCAGAAATGAATTCTCTCTGCTCTCCCTGCCATCATATCAAACATTGTTAAGGTGATTTGGGGGAGTGAAGAATTCTAGAGTCAGAACCCACAGATTTTAGAAATAGCCTTAAGAAGAGAGATTGGGTATTATTTTCTTATGGAGACTGGTCTTGTTTACAAAGGGCTCTCAAGCCAGTTCTTTAAATACAGGCCTAAATAAACTGAGATGGCTAATGCTCTAAGGTTAAATCATTTTCATTCATTCAAAATGGATTTAATCTTTGAATAAGAAGGTCAGACTAACAGAACGAGTTATTACTTATTTGCTTTTCAATTAAAAGCTGATGCGAATTGTCCTCCAGAAAAAAAAAAAGAGTATCTGTTAGAAACACTACATTTCTTCAGCTAAATTTCATGGAGCATTTCTTAAAAATGCATCTGTACACATTGTAATTAGATTTCAATCTTACATGGGAAACTAGAAGATCTTTCGTGTTACTTCTTTCTCGCCTTGTAAACTATGGACCTAGTGTCTTCTTGGAAGGTAGTAGCATTTATTGATGCTTATTAATAATTCTCCTGGTAATATGGTCTATTGTGCCATCCCAGACTGTCAGTTCAAAGCCCTGTGATAAGCTTATCTGAGCTGCCTAAACTGAAATGAGAAGTGTAACAAAGACTTGTGTTGGAGCTGAATTAGCACTATGGGTCCACATTTGCCAAATTTATCTAATGAGGGATGTTATCTTAGCACTGGTATGAATTAGAGGTGACACTATGGATACGGTTGCCTTTATCAGATCTTTGCAGGAGAAATTAGACAGGTGTTCCCAATGGTTTAAACATTTAAATGAAACTAATATATTTTTTGCTACCCATAATTCCTTTGTAAATGCTTTTCAAGCTTCATTATGTTAATGGTTCCGTGACCTTAGAAACACAGGTAGGACCTTAACTAGAAGTGAATTTGCCTATCTGTAACCCTCCAAATTACTAGCTAGTCTTATTGGCCTACAAGTTCATGTTTCTGATTTTGCAGCTCAGAATCTCACCCCTAAATTACTCTTACTCGGAAGGTGTGGGATAGCGGTTATTATTTACAGTTAGTACATGTTAGAGAAAGTGAAGTTATTTCCTCTAGCACAATAACCTTGGAAAGATAAGGAGCCCCTAAAAGGCCCCCTAAAATCCTACCATGAAACGTCAGTGGCTTCTGAGAATATGCCACTAAACATTTGAAGAGTTAAAATGATGTCTATTGTCAACTAGCACATGTGTCACACACACACACACACACACACACACACAGTCACACACATGCACCATCATCCACACAAACCAATTACTAGAGAGGAAGAGAATGCATGTCAGTACTCAAGTGTGTGTACATTTTTATATCGCTCAAGCGTTTTAATCTGCTCCTCAGCAAAGGCATGGCCATGGCAACTTTTTAAAGCTACTTCTTCACTTTGTGTCAAACAAGTAAACAAATATGCAGCAGAATGGCTCATAGTTTTATTTCCTTTGCTCATTTCTGTGGAATAACCCTATTTCACAGAATGTATAAGCTCCATTCATTTAATATCTGTTGGAAATCCTGGTCACAGATGAAGAGTGTCTGAGGAATCCCTAGTGATTCCAATTTCATGAACAGCAGCAAAATAATTCTGCAGGGATTTCAAGCAGGTTACCAGTTACTCCACGGTTCCTTTCGAATATTGTTATTACTGAAAAACATATTTTTTTAAGAAACTTGATTCATCACTTCTCCATTCTTTATTTTTTGGCAGGGGTTGGTATTGAGTTTGTTTCTTTCTTGAAGAAAGCCGCATGATGTGAAGCCTTATGTAGTACGAGTGTAAAAAGAAAGATGATGAGAGAAGGGAATTATTTGCAACGAGGTGTGTATTGGCTAGGCTGTCAGTGTAGGCTATGTGGTTAGGGCAGTAATTGAAGGATTTTTTTTTCATATATGAATACATTGTTAAGTTTGAAATGACATTTTGTTAAAGCTTCTCTTCCTAAGATAAGTGAAACTAAATCAGAGTTTTGGGGAGATTGGTTTATCTGTGAGGCTGTCTGGAAAGTACTTTCCCTGTCCATGCACGATGAACTGAATGAAGGTGCTTTGTATTTTTAGTTGCATACTCAGGCTCTCAGGTGCTGCGTTAGAAAAATAAGTTTCTGGATGCCAATGGCCTCATGCTATATAACAATTTTATATAACAATTTTAAAAACCAACAAGTTTATTTCTATTTTTAAAGGTTTAGTGGACTTGATTGCAATGTTCAGGGTGGTTTTAAAAATTTTAATATATTGGGACCAGTAGATGGCATAATGGCTATGTTGCTGGACGCCCATGTAGTGGACTGTGGTTCGAGTCCCGGACCTAGTGGCTTAAACTCACGCCAGGCGCATGTGTGTGCGTGCCCAAGATCCTGAAGGAGAATGGAGGAGAAAGGATTGTAGCATGCCTGCACCCCCCCCCAGGGGGTGACTTCTTGCTTTCTGTCTCTCTGTCTCTCTCTCTCTGTCTTTCTGCTGAGCTCATACGCTCTATAGCAAAAACCTCTCCAAAATAAAAAAAAAGAAAATTTAATAATATATTTACAACCCACAATAATCTACAAATAAGTTTATTCTACATACAGTAATTTTTCTAAATTTCAAAAATAAAACAACAATGTTTTGAGGCAGAAAAATGGTAAGATGGAATTAAATCCAAGACCTTTTAAAAATAAAGCTTGCATATTTTTCACTAAGAAACGTTCCTTTTTACTTCATATAAAGGTGAGCATGTTAGTATAACTGAAAAATAGGCCTCAGTGTCTTTGTTGCATATTCTTTTTAAAAAATTATCTATTTATTTATTCACTCATTTATCTTAATTTGACCAGAGAGA
This sequence comes from Tupaia belangeri chinensis, assembly GCF_000334495.1. Taxonomy (NCBI): domain Eukaryota; kingdom Metazoa; phylum Chordata; class Mammalia; order Scandentia; family Tupaiidae; genus Tupaia; species Tupaia belangeri. Next base: position 380,347 of record NW_006209346.1, read on the forward strand.
GAGAGACACACACAGAGAGAGGTAGATGAAAAGTGAGAAAGCAAGTCACCAGGTCTGGGACTCGAACCATGGTTGATCATGTGGGAGTGTCCAGTAACTTAACCACTACACCCCACACCACCTGCTGGTCCCCTTCTCTTTTTTTTTGGAGAGGTTTTTGTTATAGGGCACATATGCTCGCCAGACAGAGACAGAGAGACAGAGAGACATCCCAGGAGGGATGGCCACACTGCAATCCCTTCTCCATTCTCCTCTTGGGATCTTGGGCATGCACACACACACGCCCAGCATGAGTTTTAAGCCACCGGGTCAGGGACTCAAACTGTGGCCGACTACGTGGGAGTCCAGCGACATAGCCATTATGCTAACTGCTGGTCCCTCTTCTTTCTTTTTCTTAAAGAGAAATTTTTGCTATAGTGTTTGTGTACTCACCAGAGAGACAGAAAGTGAGAAATCACCCCCTGAGGGCGATGGCCATGCTGCAGTCCCTTCTCCTCCATTCTTCTCTTGGGATCTTGGGCATGCACGCACATGCACCCAGTGTGTTTTAAGCCACTGGGTAGGACTCAAACCATGGTGGACTACATGGGAGTCCATCAACAGAACAATTACACCGTCTGCTGGTCCCCTTTGTCCCATTTTCTGTGTCTATTTTAATTATGAGTACTCAGAGCCATACTCATGAATGCCTTTTATGTCCAAAATCATTGTTTAGAAAACTTGGCATACATTTTAGATTAACTGAACTTCTACTGTTACAACAAAGTTTATAAATGGTAAGGGATTTTCTTTTTTCTATTTAGAATGGCGTTTTATAGTATTTAGACATTTCTTTGATGTGATCAAAAAGAAACAAGCATCTTAAAGCTGGAGCAGTTCATCTTAAAGTTAGCCAAGAAATTTTAAGAGACATATTTCTAACTTTCCTACTGATTTCTTTCCCTTAAATTGCACAATTACTTAAGAAATCTTATCATGTATATGAGATTCTAATATATGGTCCGTCACCTTGCTATTTCTTCTTGAGAGCTCTGTGTTAAAAAGAGCTTCTTTTGATGTATAACTTTTCATCCAATTCCAGGGATTAACTAAATCTCTAGAAAGAATATGTAGTCTTTAAAAAAATAATTTAAATAACCCAATTAGAAGACTCTGGATCATTCTTGTTATTGGATTTAGCACACATATTATTCATGTTTCAAGTAAACAAGTTTCTGAAAGTTTATTTGTGAGCTGGTTACTTGGAACATGACTTCCCATAGGAATAATGATAGAAATGATGGTGACTGTCTCATCCTAGTCCATCGAAGATGATAAACCCACTCTCTAGCTGAGCTACTAAATATTTTCCTTGAAATATATAAAGAACAGTTCAGTTACCATAGTAATTAGTCAGAAGAGAACGATGACATTAAATGTGCTTTTAATTTCAAATATTGTTGTTTGAGAGAAGAAAGTCTAATTAGAGGGCAAGGAAGAGCTAGAGAGCAAATTGAAAGGTATTTCTAGAAATGATTTAGGTATTTGTAGAAGTTCTAAAGACTCATGACATTGAATTTTTCAATTATGTTCAATTTTGCTTTCATGTTTTTGACTCGCCTTTTCTTTGCTCAATTTTATCATGAAAACGGCTGTTAAATCATGAATAAGGGCCCAGTCTCAGTGGCACAGATGCCATTGTGTGGTACTGGAGACACATGGAAGGCACAGGTTTGGATCCCAAGTCAACCTGAACACCTTAGCGTGTCCATGAACACCCGTGATCTGGACTGGGAGAGTCTGATGGGAGAATAACAGCTTGGTGAGATCCTATCTTGGTACCTATTTCTCTCTTTCTGCCCCACTCTCTCTCATGAAAAGAAATGAATAGAATAAAAATTTTAAAAGTTGTGCTAAGGTCATGATGTAAATTCACGAAATGGAATTAAGAGAAGGAGGGAAAATTTACTTAGCTGATGTTAAAGGAGTTAGAAGGGATCGAAAGGACAAAGAATTATACAAGAGGATTTCAAAAGTTTACGGAAAATGGAATTAAAGTTAAGTCTATTTTGGTATAGACATTTTTTAAATTCATGCATAGTTTTTTCATAATATGCATCTTCTAGGAACTTTTATAACACTCTCACTCATGAGGGACTTGGGTTCATGTGTCTAAAAAAGTTTCTGAGGAGAAAGTAGCTGAATAAGGAAGAGGTCATAGGTAGAAGAGAATTCGGAGTATCAAAAGGATAGGATCACCCTAAAACATAAGTGGGGAGTGGGGCATAGGTATTGGGACTAGCCAGTTGGTGCACTGACTATCTAATATATCTGTGGACACAGAATGGCAAACTTACAATGGTAGAGTTATTGAGGCAGGATGTTTGGATGAGGAGGGTGGGGTCTTCATTCCTGGACCTTAGTATTTAGATTAAATAATCATGTTGCTGTATTGTTTAAAAAAGAAAAACAAAAACAAAACAAAACAAAACAAAACTCCAATATCAGGCCAACCAGTGACATGGTGGTTAAGAGAGCTGCATCCCACATAATTGAATTCACAGTTTGAATCCCAGACCTGAAAACTTCAGGCATATGTGTGTGCATATCCAAAATCGCTAAAGGAAAGAGAGATGGAGAAGGGATCCTGGCACAACCATGCCCCATAGGGAGGGAGGTCCTTGTTTTGTTTTGTTTTGTTTTGTTTTGCAGAGAAAAGCGATATAAGGACGCATATGGTCACCAGAGAGACAGAGAGACAGAAAGCGAGAAATCACCCCCCCAGGGGGGGATGGCTATGCCACAATCCCTTCTCCATTCTCCTCTCAGGATCTTGGGCATGCACATACACGTGCCTGGCGTAAGTTTAAGCCACTGGGTCCGGGACTCTAACTGCAGTCGACTACATGGGAGTCCAGCAACATAGCCATTACACCAGCCATTACATTACACCACACATTCATGTGTATGTGCCCTTTAGCAAACAAAAATTTAAAGAAAAACAGGGACCAGTTGATGGCATAAAGGTCATGTCACTGGACTCCCATGTAGTCAACCGCAGTTCTGGTCCAGCTCCCAGCAGGTTAAAACTCATGCCGAGTGCGTTTGCGTGCATTCCCAAGATCCCAGAAGTAGAATGGAGAAGAAGGGATTGCTGTGTGGCCATCCCACCGGGGGATGATTTCTTGCTTTCTCTCTGTCTCTCCAGCGAGTGCTTGCACCCTATAGCTAAAATCTCTCTCAAAAAAAAAAAAAAAAAAAAAAAACCTAGAAACTCTAATTTTCTCTTAAAAATCCATGGCCCACAAGAGCCTACGTGCTCTGGCCTGCTATGCCTCTTCAAGCTCATCTAATGCTTCCCTCACACTGACAACCATACTGGCACTTTCATAGTATTCAGAATAAACACTTCACTGTCCGGGGCACTTGCACTGCCAAAAGCATTCTTTTCCAGCTTATGGAGTTACTGATTCTCTTGTGGGCCCAGGGAAACTCTTACCTTCTTAGGAGGCCTTCCTTATCTTCTTTGCCATCCCAAGCTCCAAACACACACTCTGGGTCACTGAGTCCATGTTACTCTCCTATCCTAACTCCTCCTGAGTTGTATTTATGACTTGTGGTTGTTTAATGCTGGATGGACTAAATCTATCACCTAACGATAAGCACCAAGAGGCCAGGAATCTGATTTCCTTGTTACCCTCTGTATCCTTAGCTCTTAACACACTTGAAATCCTTAGCATGTTTATTTATTGAATAAGTGAGCAAAGTTATGCATAAATGCCCCAGATGACCATATACTGTACCTTTATTAGGTATTATTTTGAATATTGTGTGGAGAAAAAAAAAAAGATGCTCAACATTATCGTCTCACTGTGGGAATGAAATCTATAAATATGAAATGATTAGGAAATGAGACATTGTAGTATGAAGTGCTAGACCGGGAGGTAGAGATCATACATTTTGAAAAGCAAAAGAAAAGAAATAGCTCATTTGAAATAATGTGTTTGAGCTTGAAGTATTTTGATGATTAGCTCCAAGGAAATGGTTTCATAATAGAAAGACACATTACAGCATAGCTATGCAAAGAAATTCCCAGTCAATGTTCTGTACACTTTTTTCATTCTCGCTTTTGCCTTCCTTACATTTCTGACTTTCCTTTCTCCACTTTTCCCATTCTACCATCTTACCTTTCCTTTCCTGGGTTCTCTTTTTCCTCTGGTTTATGACCAGGTCTGAAAATGGTGGGTTCTAGGGCTAGAGGTTTGACTTTGAGTGTGGGAAAATGTTTTTAAAGAAAGAAATAAATGTAGATGAGTGTAATGTTGCATATTTCTGTATGCACTGGAAATATTATGGTATGTGAGGTTTTCCAGATGCCAAATAATTCCTGATTGAAGAATTCATTCATCTTAGGAGCTTAATGTATTCATTGAATTTGTGCAATTGGGGCTTTTTGATTAAGAAAAACCAAGGACCCAGAACTCTGACTCTGAGTCGGAGTTGAGTGTCAGTGTGGTGACTGCTTGGCTGTATGCCTTGAGAAAGTTACTTTACATTCCTAGGCTCTGTTTCCTTGCAAACAAAATGAGAGAATTGATCTGCCATACCTCTAGAACTTCCAGCTCTAAGATTCTCTGGCATTCACTAAATGATTTGGATTCCCCACACCTCCTCCTTCCAAAGTTTGAATTGTAATGATTGACTCCTCTTCCTCCTGCCTCAAAATAGACTTGCTGCTGACACAAATAAATCCAATGCATTGCTCTCTGTTTTTATCAGTCTAATCTTCCTCTGTCATTTTTACATACATGTCACAGGTTAATTTTTCATCTTTGCTGCACTGGAAGACAAAAAGCGCATTTATACAACTGTCTTCTATAACTCCTAGTATAGAACTAGTTATGTATGTATTCATCAAAAATTATGTATGAAATGCATACTAGGTATCAGGCACTGTTCTAGTTGTTGTATGTTCAGTAGTGAAAAAAAAACAAATAAAATAAATTTTATTTTAATAAAATAAAATTTTCTGACCATATGGAGCTTCCAATCTGGTGCAAGAGAGAGATGATTTTTGAAAAACAAAATATAGAGTACATTAGATGGGAATAAGAATCTTGGTGCAGAATAGAGTGTGGTAGATGGGGTTGCCATTCTAAACAGAATGGTGATGGAAGGTCTCCATGAGGAGACATTTGGGCAAAGACCTAAGAAAAGGGAGAAAGTTGTCAGTTAAGTCATTATTTGGCAGAGGAGTCCAAGAGTCAGGAGGATAAGTAAGTGCGAAGGCTCAGAATGGAAGTGTGCTGGGCATGTGGGCAAAATTGCAAGGAGGCTAGTGCGTCTGGATCAGAGGATGGGAGCTGATCGGGAGGAACTCGGGTAATATGCACGCAAACACTGTGAGGCCTTTTCAGTGCTAGGCAAGTCAGTTTACTTTGCAGAAGTTGGTCAGCACGAGCCTGTATGATCCATGTCAGATGACAGGTGGACATTCAGAAGCCTGGGATTCTGGTACAGGTTCTGGGAATGTCTGGTGATAGTGCCTCCTGGACTCATTCTGCCCAGATATTTAAATCATGTTCTTGCCTTACGTATGCCTTCCAGGACCAAAGTTAGAGCTGAGAACTCAGCGACAACTCTATAGAAGAGCTGTTATTCCCATGATAAGGGTCACTTTAGAATCAAAATTGCGTATCAACTCACACATTTCAGGGCCGTATATCAAAGCCCTTCATTCTTATTTTCAGCTTTTATCCACTTCTCTTATGTATTGGTACTATTTCTATTATGTTAAAAGGCTGCACAGTTAGTCATGTTATTTATTTATTTATTTATTTATTTTTGGTAAAACCAGACCACTTTAATGTTTTTGCACAATTTAATAAATAATCTTTTGTTGGCTGCAGGCATGTAAGACCGGCTCTATTCAGAAACACCAGTCATGATGGCTTTCCAGATTGGTGTACTATCTTCAAAACTTACAAGGAGTTACTTGTATGCAACTGCTAGCAAACCAGTAAAACAGCATTATACATCCATCATTTTCAGGACTGTTAGTAACTTGGGCATGTTTTCCCCAAATAACCTTGCCTCTTTGTACCACAAGGCCTGGCTCGCTCATGTTCACCTCAATGACAGTACCTTTGGTAATAACACCCAAAGTTGTATATAATGGGGATGAGGGAATCTTCTTTACACCAAGTATTGGAAGGCAAAAGGTAGCACTTCAGGCTGTGTTACGTGGGCCTTTTTGAAACATAAGCCATTGGCCTAATGAATCTTTCATATTTAGGTGATTTTCTAGTAAAGCCATCTCCAACAAAGCAGACTTTTGTAACCATCTTCTTCCATGCCTTTTTCTTTGTCTTTCCTGTTCAAATAACTTTTAATACTTCTGTTTCTCCCTAGGCTCGAACCTTGGGTAGAGGGAATTCCCATTTTCCTGCTTTCCCTTTCCATTTTTGTTTAATCATATTGGAAAGTATTTTAGATTGGGATTGTCCTTCTCTGTCCAACAGATAGGCAGGTACTGCTCCTTGAGGAGTCTTTTCATCATTCTTTTGTTTGGTGCCTCTTTTCATACATCTTGATAGTCTTTTTCATTTGTATTTTATCAGCATGTTGTTTATGATAGAGCTTAGCCTTCAGACCAGTCATCTTTTTTGCCTTCTTTGAACATTCATGATAATCTCTACTTTCCTTCTTCCTCTTTTTCTCATGGTAATCCAAATGGTACCCATAGCATATACGATGTAATTCAATAGATTCATTTTGTGGAATGGCTGTAGAGTTGCTGGGAACAGCCTTCCAGATGCAAAGAAGTTGTCAATTTTCAGGTCTCAGAGACCCACGAGTGGACCCACCACAGTTTGGAATGGGAAACCGCCATGCTGTGTATTTTTAATGAACAATACTGGTGGATGGGGGTGGAGGAGGTGAGGAATCTTCAAAAGGTTCATGGGAGTGTATTATATATTTTGGAAAAAAACTATGTGTGGATTTCAAAATTTTTTCTTACACCAAAATAAACTGATACTTGTTTTTTTTTTTTTTTAATAAAAAAGTTTTTGCCGTATGGTATATATTTTCACCAGAGAGACAGAGAGTGGGAAAGTGAGAAATCACCTCCAGTGGGGATGACCATACTACAATCTTTTCCTCCATTCTCTTCTTGAGACTTTGGGTGCACACACACATGTGCCTGATATAACTTTCAAGTTGCTAGGTCCAGAACGGGAACTGCAGTCAACCATGTGGGAATTCAACAACTTAACCATTATGCCACCTGCTGGCCCCAATCAACTTTAATTTCATTTTTCCAAGAACTTTTTCAAGTAACTACCTTCATATAAGGAGAAAAATATTATTCTCACTTAAGACAAGGCATCCTGACATTCACACATATTTAAAAGCTTAAGAAATGTTTCATTCATCCAGTGGATACATCTGGAACTTTTCTGTTAGTCTCCTGTGCTGTGTTAGGCATGTGAAAAATGACAGCTATAAATACATAAATAAATAAAAAGCTGCTATGATCCCCAACTTCAGAAGCAGAATCTAGCACACTCTCATATAATCATGTATGTATTTTATTCTTAGAACATCTCTGTGTGGAAGAAAGAATAAATATTATTATACTTATTATTAAAAGAAAGAAACTGGAGTCCAATGAGTTTAGTGTCTTGCTCAAGGTGACTGCCTTTCTAAAGGCAAAACCAGCATTTATTAGCCAAGCTCGACACCTGGTCAAGTGCTTTTTACTTGTACAATGGCGTAACTGAAAAGTCCTATTTATATCCAAAATTGTTTGGCCTGGTTGACTTACAAGCAAACAGCAGATTGTCTAAATTTGATATGGTGTTTCAAAAGACTTCTTCAGAACGAAGCAAGTTAATTTTATTATCAGGTCATCCTCTTTCAGGTCAGTCATCAACTGGAAGAAGGTCACCTAACACAGAAGCATTTCATCCCAATGGACGCCTTTCTGTGGTGCTCATTGTGTTCCCGGGATTTTTTGATGAGAAGGGTCACGATGTGATGTCAGTTTTCCAAAAGACTCTAAACTTTCACAGCTTACATTCTGCAAAAAACATTGTATCAAAAAACCAGACTTCCACTAGAAACAAAAGCCCCTTTTTCCCCCTGAGGACAGCTCCGTGCTCAGTGACATTCTGTAAAAGCCTTGGCCATTATCGTGGAAACATGGATAGTATGTGCCATCGTCTAAAGAGGAACCGGACTGGTCCACCCTCATTTTGCAGTTAAGGAAACCAAGGCCAGATGAACCAACCTACCCAAGGATTTTTATTCTCTTTGCAAGAGGACAAGTCGAAGTTTATTTTAGTAATGATTCCAAAAATATGAATAGACAAAGACTTGGGACCCGTGGTGTCTTTCATGTCCAAAGGTGCTGAGGCTGGTTGGATGACTGCCAAAAGACACACAAATGGATGTGTCCCCAGGGTCATCATTTTACTGAGTACATGTACAATGTGACCATTTATAGCGATCCGCTTCCCTGGCTCAGGCGTCTGCTCTCAGTCAGTACAGCATGGTGGGAAGGACCAGGATTTGAAGCGGGACTTTACCTTCTCACTAACTATGTCACCTTGAATGAGTTCTGGAACTTCCTTGGCCTCAGCTTCTCTATTTCTAGGGTAGGAATGATGCTGGCTCTCTACCTAGAGAGTAGCTGTGATGATCAAGTAAGATAATCAGTACAAAATATTTAACAATAACAACTATGCCTGTTATCTTCTCAGATGGTTCTCTCTCAGCTTTGTTGATACTTGCGAACTTCTCAGTATTCAGAGGCTAGACGTTACTGCTTATTATTTTGCTATTTTTATAATGATTTATTTTAATTTTTTTATTATTATTATTTTAAAATTTGCTATATGGCAAAGAGAAAGATAGAGAGGCAAAGTGAGAAAGCAAAGTCTTTGCCAGGTCAGAGACTTGAACTGTGGTCAGCCATGTGGGAGTCCAGCACCTTAACCACCATGCCACCTGCTGGCCCCTATTTTGCTTTTTATGTAGATTGTTGCCGCACCCCTTCTACAGACAAGCTGTGAAGATTTCTCTCTTCTCTTCACCTTACTGATGATTAGCTAGCTTATCTTAGCATCCTTTATTGTCACGTGGTATCCACCACCTTTCCTGATCATGGACAGCGTCACCGATCAATCACAGCCCTTTCTGACTTTAGCATTTATCTCCGCATCACATTCCAAGCCATCTCGGAATTGATGGGAGTTGGCACATGAGATGGTATCACTTTGCTTTTCCTACCATGAGCAGTTTTCCAAAGTTGAAAGATGGTGAATAAAGCTGGATATAGGTGGTCTGGCTATACACTGCCTATATACACGTGCCCTTAGTGAATCGCTGAAAATGACATGAGAAAAATCACTCACAGCACTAGTTACGGTAACGCTGGTGGGAAATAGTCTTCAAGCCCTGTAGAAGATAGGACCCTATCCCTGTGCTACTGACTTTAACCATCAAGTTTTTCTCAGCTTCCTTGGGTCCTTAATTTGAAGAACTGTGTCTTCCAGGTAGCCAAGCTAGCGTCAGTGTTTGGATTCATCCCGATTCCTCCTTCCTTCCTGTCCCACACCAGTAGGTCCTCAAGAACTGTAAATTAGCCTTCCTAAATAGCTCTTGGCTCTGTTCTCTCCATTTCATCCTCTGCTAACACATCTGATCAGATCTTACCTCCTCTGCCTGTTAATACATCCTCCTCGCAACCATCAAAGAGATCAGTGTCCTCATCTGCCTTTGATGGTTCCCTGTGCTCATAGGATGAAGTTCAAATACCTCTGTGTGCTGTGCAAAGATTTCATGCACTGCTTTGTACCCTCATCTCTCGCTGTCCCAGAAAGACAGAGCTCCTGACCATTCTTTCCCTTGCATATGCTATTCCTTTCCTTCTCTATATAGTAACAGTCTGTTCTGATTCTTCAAGGTCACTCAAAAGTGCTTCTCTTCAATAAAGCCTTCACACATCCTGCAGGATGAGTGTGAGATGCTCTGTTGCCTGTGCTCATGTAACTGTCAGTTCTTGACCTCCCGGCCATGTAGCAGGTTAGAGGGCACTAGCTTTTATGTCAGGCTAACCTACTTTAAACCCCATATGTGTGACCTTGGGAAGCTAGAGAACCTACTACCCCAATAGGAAGATGGAAATGATAATAGTCTCTTTCTCATGGGTAATTTAATCATGTGAGGTCAGAATTATTAAATCCGAAAGTACAATTGCAGCACTCAGAGATCTTCGAAGAAACAGAACTGAACTGAGCCAAAAAATGATGTACATATACCTATATCGAGAGACTGAGAGGGAGAGAGACTTCCTTTTAAGGAATCAGCCCACACGATTATGGGAACTAGCATAGCCATCCCAAATCCATAAAGCAGACTGCAGGTTGGCAACTCAGGCAGGGGTCGATGCGGCAGTCTTGAGGAAAAATGTTAAGTTCACAATAAATATTAGCTGTTTTCTGTTAGACACATCATGTTCTTATACTTCCTTGCCTGAGGACCAAGGTTTCTGCCAGGTCTCTCACTCATTTTGGTATTTCCAATGTGTGGCATGTTTCAGTGCCCAATAAATTGCCAATGAGTGAATGAATCCTGTTGAAGGGTCACAGACAGGGAAATCACCGAGCCACCTAGCACGTAATTACCAAGAGACTTACATGACTTAATACATGCAAAGCATCTAGAACGTAGTTGAGCCACAAGAAAGGCCTATTAGGGTTACTCTGCTGGCCCCATGAAAAGTTCAGAACGGTTCCTCGATGCCAGGCAGTTCTGGGGATTGTGTTCTCTCTGCTATCCCCAGAGCACCCATCTGCTACGTAGGCTCATTCTGGCTGAGAGCCACATGGTTCCAAAAGCATGCAGTTAATCTGGTATTGCACATAGGTCTGCCTGACTCCTTTGTTTTCCTCTGGTTTTATGAGGCCAGGTTTCATTGTAGAAAACTTGGAGAACAAGAAGATACAGAAAAGAAATTGAAATTGCCAATAATATCAATGTTATGAAATAACTAAACACTGCTACTATTTCTTGTGTACAGAAAATGGGTTTTGGAGACAATGTGAAGTTCCTCAACTCTCAGTGATCTTATCAGTAAAGTGGGTGGAATAATACCTACTACATGAGATTGTTGAGAAAGTTAAATGAGATCATGTATATTTTGCACTTAGCACAGTACCTGGTGTCCTGGCATATTCAGTAAGCACTCAATAAGTGATAGCTTTCAATAACTTTATGCTCAAAAAATATATATCTATGTCAAAACCCACACTTTTATCAGTACATATATATATGCATACATATATATACAAGCACATATGTATACACACATATGTGTTTTCACTTTACATTAGACAGAGCTCATTATCTTAAGTAGTATCTATATTTGTTAAGAGATGAACTTTGGTGATGAACTTCCTATATTCAAATTCTGACCTCTCTACTCTACCCTTGCCAACTGTGTGAACTTATTCAAGTTATTTAACGCCTCTGTACCTCAGTTTTTTCTTCTGTACAAGATAATTCTTACCTGAAAAGGTTTTGAGAATTAAATTAGTTCGATATATAATGCACAGTTATTATTATGTTATTATAATATGTTGTACTATATAGATATAGATGCAGACATAGATACAGAGAATGGTAATTTGTACAAAGAAATACACTTAATCAAGAATGTTAGCTACTGGGCCAGCCGATGGCATGGTGGTTAAAACAGCTGGATTCCTTATGGCCAACTACACATGTGAGTCCCAGATCCAGTGACTTGAGAAACAAGCCATGTGTGTATATTCAAAATCCTGACAGGAAGGAGAAATGGAAATGAAAGGATTGTGGTGTGACCATTCCTTGTGAAGGGTGCTTTTTCACTTTCTCTCTCTCTTTCTCTGTCTCTCTGGCAAGCACACATGCCTTCTGGTAAATTTTTTGAAAAGAGAGAAAGAAAGAAATGTAGCTGTCTCTCTCATTCACACAATAGTCTCCCAAGGTATTGTTTTTGCTGGTTACATAATATTCCATTACATCATCATTTATTTCACTCTTCCCTGTTGGCAGACGTTTTGACTGTCAGCCAAAGCTTGATTTATACATTGAGTGAGAATTGCTTAGATCACTGAGTCACATGGTATGGTATGAATTCTTGGCCCTTGTTCAGTAACTACCTTGGTTAGGTGGGAAGAGTTTTCTTTTGAGTTTTCTTTTGGAGTCTAGTCCTGGCATTGCCCCAGGCTGCTGAGTAACTTTAGACAGGCCATTTAACATCAAGGAGAGACAACAAGATAGTAGAAAGAGAAATTGATTTTAATTCAAAAAAATTATGATATCTCTGGGCACCACTCTTTATTATGAGGATGAAGATGAGGCCAAGAATTTGCTAAGAGAGTAGAAATCAATTTTCGATGTCCTCTCTATAAGCCCTGGCTGTGTGTCTTAGAAAAGTCACTTCTTTATTTTCCTATCTGTAGAATGGTAATGGTATAAGCATTCTCACTTAGTTATAAACATCAGAGCAACATATATATGTGCATGGCCCTATAGGGTTGTGTTGCAGTGGTTGGGTGCTATACAGAGAAGTGTAGATCCCACATAGTCAACAGGGGATTCAAGTCCTGCTCCTAGTGGCTTCATACCAGGCATATGTCCAAGATTCTGATGGGATGGAGAATTGGAGGTAAGGGGATTATGACAAGACAGGCCCTATTGAGGGATGGTTTCTCTCTCTCTTTCTTCTCTCTTCTCTCATGCATGCACATACACCCTCTAGCATTAAAATATATATATATCAGTTGAGGGACCAGCAGTTAGCGTAATGGCTATGTCACTGAACTCCCATGTAGTTGACCGCCGTTCAAGTCTCGAACCCAGTGGCTTAAACTCACGCTGGGCGCATGTGCATGTGTGCCCAAGATCCCGAGAGGAGAATGGAGGAGAAGGGATTGTGGCATGGCCATCCCCCCTGAGGGGTGATTTCTCACTTTCTATCTCTCTGTCTCTGTCTTTCTGGTGAACACATGCGCCCTATAGCAAAAACTTTTAAAATTTCAAAAAAAGATCATTTGAAAGCATAAATGTTTTATATAAATTCAATGCACTATAGGGTATTTATTATCTTTAGTATCTTGAAAACTGTTTTTAGTTGAAGGCTTGAGTCAGATAACTTTGAAGGTGCTTATTTGTTTTAAGGGTCTGTGGTGAATCCTTGCTGCAGTCACCTCTGTCCCTACACCCTCTACCTTTCCTGCCTACACACCATTTTCTTATAGATATCAGGAAATGCACACTTTTCCTAATTTGATTAATTATTTATTTGAATGAGGAAGACTAATTTTTTTCTTTTCTTTTTTTTTTTTTTTTTTGTAGAGGTTTTTTCTATAGAGCGCCTGTGCTCGCGAGAGAGACAGAGAGACAGAAAGTGAGAAATTACTCCTGGGGGGGATCGTCATGCCATAATCCCTTCTCCTTCATTCTCCTCTTAGGATCTTGGGCATGCATGCACACGCACCCAGCGTTAGTTCATGGGAGTCCAGTGACATAGCCATTACACCAACTGCTGGTCCCGAGGAAGACTGAATTTAATTTTGTTAAACTGGGTAGAAATATTGTATTAATAGTGAATATGTAGTGGGACTATTTAAAAATGAAGTCCAGGAGCCCCCAGGAGCACAGCAATAATCCAATGCTCTATGGTGCTGCACTCACAGAAGAGGGTCCCCAGTTTGCATCCTGCGGCCCCCCTGAATTTGCTGGGTGTGCGTCTGCTCTTGCCTGTGACCCAGGCTGACTGAGGCTGGGGGCAGATCACAGCCTGATGACGCTGTTAAAGGTACCTATTTATTTCTTTCTCTTTCTTTGTCTCTTTTATAAAATAAACTTTTTCATTCTTTAAAGTTTATAAAATAAATTCCAGTCTAAAATATGTTTAGCTGAAATCTGTTTTGGCATAGTTACAAAACCAAATATAGTGCTGTATATAAATTCAGCAAAGTCTAATCCTCTCGATCTAAATACCAGATCAACTTATTTAATCTCAATTTCTTCTTGAGTTTACTATCTTCTGTCTTCATGGCAACCCAGTTCAAGATGGCACATTGAAGAACAGACCTCCTGTTGATCAAATGTTGACCAAGATACAAAGGAAGTGTGTTAGTGACAGTGTAATGTTGTGAGCTCATCCTGGGTCTATGTGAGGGATGCAGGTGAGAAAGACAGAGTCCTTGACCTCATGGAGCTTGTATTTGTGTATAAGGATGCAAGATGAACAAATTGAATGAATAAACAAGATACATTCAGATTGTGGTAAATCAATGGGGAAAAAATGCAACTGTGCTATAGAAAATGGGGTGGTGGTGGTGCAGATGCTACTTTAGGTAGCCCTTCTAAGAAAGTACATGTGAGCTGAGACTTCACATTTGTGACTTGTGAAGAGCTGGAAACAAAGCATTTAAGAGAACAACAGGGGAAGGGCCTGAAACTCAGCTCGGAGGAAAGCCCGCAGGGCTGGAGACCATTAAGGAGGAGGAAGGAGACAGGAGAGAATGACAGCAGCATTTAGGTCAGACAGGGCTTTGTGAGCAATGGTGATGGATGTGGAATTTATTCTGAGGCAATGGAAAGCCACTAGAGGGGTTTAAGGAGGTCGTGTTTTCCTTGCATCTTTAAACAATTTTGGTGTTGGATGCCTTCAGTAGCTACAGATGCATTCTGGCTTTTTCTTTTACGTTCTTTTTCTTTATTTTATTTTTTGGGGGGAGGGGATGGGGGTGCCTTGCATCTACATTCAAATACTAAATGCTTTGATTTTATTTATATTTTATGTTTATTTGTGGGGAACCTGATGGAAATTGGAAGGGATTGAGGTGCCCCTTCCTTAAGCCATTCATTGGCACTGCTGCTGTTAAGGTCTGAAGGCTCAAAGGAAAGATTCAATCCAGACATTGAATAAACCTTTTCTAAGCCACATGGTTCTGGCATTACACTTTTTCAGAGGCATGCTAACAATAACAATAATAATAATAATAATAATAACAGACATCAGAGATCCAAGTTTATTATGTATTTTTTATACACTTATTTTTAAATGACTTTGAAGATTTTTAATTCTTTGACAGTCCTTTTGATACTGAGTCAATTAGTGACTTAAGCTGATTTTTATCACTGAGGCTCATTCTTTCTATGCCCGGTCAGAAAGATGGGAGTACTTAAGAGATCTTGCTGTTCACAGAGGTTGACATTATGATCCCTTCTTTGCCTACAAATGTTAAAATCTCTGTGTCAGGGCCAACATGTGGTGTGGTGGCTAAGGTGCTGGATTCCCATTGTCTGACCACGGTTCAAGCCCTGGACTCGGTGGCCTGGAAATCACACTGGATATGTGTGCATGGATGCCAAATGGAGGAGAAGAGATTGTGATGTGGCCATTCCCCTTGGGGCAAGGTGGGTGGTGGTGGTGGTGATTTCTCACTTTCCCTTTTACTGTCTCTCTTTCCAGAAAGTGCACTTGCTCTATGGCAAAAACAAAACAAAACACACACACACAAACACCTCTGTGTCCTCTCTGAATTTTATCAGCTGAGATCTCTATTCGTCCCTTTAACTAGATTCACCTGTGTACTTCTCCAGCTCTAGCTCCTTTCTTTCTTTTTCTTCCTTTCTTTCTTCCTTCCTTGCTTCCTTCCTCCCTCCCTTCCTTGCTTCCTTCCTCCCTTCCTTCCTTCCTTCCTTCCTTCCTTCCTTCCTCCCTCCCTTCCTTCCTTCCCTTCTTTCTTTTCTTTCTTCTTTCTTTCCCTCTTCCTTCCTTCCTTCCTTTCTTTCTTCTTTCTTTCTTTCACTTACCACAGGGCGCCTGTACTCACCAAAGACATGCAGAGGAAGAGAGAGAAAAGGAGAGTGAGAAAGCAGCCCCTGAGGGTATGGTCTCCTTTCTCTTGGGATTTTAGACACAAATGCACATGCACTTAGAGTGTTTTCAAGTTTCCTGGTCCAAACCACGCAATCAGTTGTATGGGATCCAGCTACCTTAGCCACCATGCCATCGGCTGACCCTCTTCTCTTCATCTATAGATTCTGGTACTTTCTGTGCTCTAAAATGCATTTGTTCACAGAGGAGACTGTATGAAGCTCCTTATAAATGGGAGACATTTCTGTTCCATTCTTCTTTATACTGAAGACTTAATTTATTTTTTTTCTTTAACACATAGGCTTTGAGGTCAGGCTAACCTAGGAGCAATTTCTGGCTAGCTGATTATTTTTTCTAAAGTATTTAGTAATTTAAGCCTCAATTTTATCATTTATAAAGTTAATCATGACTAGCACGAAAGGTGGTTGTAAAAATTAAATATTAATAATTACTTATATGGTATAGCAGCTGAGTGGACAGTGCCTCAGAGGTTAAAATGTATATGGGTTCAGTTCCAGGCCCTGATTTTGAGCAATCCTAAACCTCAAGTCTTTCCTTCTCTTTCTCTCTCTCCCTTTTTCCTCTCTCTTGCTCCCTGCTTTCCTTTTTTTCTCCCTTTCTTCATTTTTTCATTATTTCCTTGTTTATTTCTCTTTTTTTTAATCACAAATTCACATGATGATACAAGTACTTATTGATGTTGCAAACATTATGCTAGGTATTACGTGTATATGGTGAACAAACATTATGAAATAGACCTTGCAAAGTGCTGAGTGTAGTGACCAAGATATTAAATTAATACTTATAACTAAAGGTTTATAAGTGAGCAAAATGTTATGAAGGAAGCATTGAATGAGATTTGCAAAGAGCCTTTTAAGCATGGGATCTAACCTGGGAATGTGGGAGTGAGACAAAATTGGTGCATGTAGTAAAATGACATCATGCATGTGTTGAGTCAAAAGCACTTTCTGTTACCTTTGTACTCAGTTCATCGCTGTAGTTACCGTTGTGATTGTCATTGCTATTGGCATTAACATTAGACACATCCCATGCCTGTACATAACCTTGATCCCGTGAGCTTTCCCAAGACTTGCTACAAGACTCTCCAAAAATGTCTGTTTACTGTATTCTTCGTTACTCACCTAGACCTGTTCTGTACCTGTGCTTCCTGACTCCTGCCAGCTCACCTACTTTCTAACCTGGTATCTGAGCAGTTTCTGGGGCTAGCCACTCAATATTTTGATTTCCATCCATGCTTTGATTCTTTCAGATTCCTTAATAGCTTCTGATCTGACTGTTCTCTGTCCTAATGAATGTCATCCAGATTCCAACATGACTACTGCTGTGTTGCTACACTATTTCAGAAAGGAATCTTTTAGGGAATTTTCCAAAAGAAAAGAGAGTGCCTCCCTCCATGTTTAAGCCCTTTGGAAGAGCCCATTGCTATACCCACTGTGCACTGTAAACATCTGGTCTGGTTGAATTATGAGCCGGAAGGATGTTTCTTCACATTGTTTTCAAGAAAGTCTGCCTTATTCACCACTGATCCAGGGTCTAGGCCATACATCTAGAACTCAGATGCCATCATTACTCCCTAGCAATGATGTGGAACTATGAAACTCTTTTTTTTTTTTTTTAATTTTCATTGGTTGGTGCATATGTGTTATGTACGTCTATACATGTATGTATGTGAAGCCTTGATTCTCCTAGCTGACTGGTGAGAGGAAGAGCTCTTAATAACCATTAGCTTTGAATCACCCCTCCCACCAAAGTTATTTATGAATGACTTTAGCTTTTTTTTTTCTTTTCATTCTTTTATTAGCCCGTTTTGAAAGATAGCTGCCCAATAACTCCACAAAAGATTTAAAAAGAAAGAAAGAAGAAAGAAAGAGAGGAAGGAAGAAAGAAAAAAGAAAGAAAGAAAGCTATCCCAGAACAACCCTAGATTTCTGGATAGTACAAAATAGAAAGATAGAGAATGTCATTATCCCTGAAATGTTCTGTAATTTCTCTTCATAAGTGGGTCAAGCTATAACCATGCCCCTATTCAAGAGAAGGGACTCTTCAAGTAGTCTTCAGATTCATTAAGGTGAAAAGAGCTGATATTTCTTGAGCCTTTGCTAAGTGCCAGAAACTGTTCTTAAATTATCTATAAGCATTCATCTCATTGAATCTGCACAAAAATTCTATGAGGTTGATGCTTTAATGATCCCTGTTACCATGGTTACACAGGTGAGGTTCAGAGAGTTTATGACTTGCTCAAATGTTTAGAACTGAGCATCCTAAGCTTAAGTTGTGATGCACTAACTAACATTGACTATTTCCTGAAGTTCCGCAAAGCAATGGCCTCATTTGCATCACAGCAATTGATGCTTACATAAGTAAGATCATTCTGGCATGCTTCCTTGTCACTCCTACAACATGGATGAGAAAACTGAGGCCCAGAGAGTTCATGACTCACTAATAAAATGGTAAGGGTGAGAAAAGTCACGTCGGCCCCTGCCATACTACGAGCTATCTATAACAACACACATGAAGATCACTGGCTAATGAAAGCATGAGTAAATGATTATAGAGGCAACAAAATGGCTATCCAGGATGTCCTTGTCCTGCTTGGCTTTAACCAGATTGCTGTGTAGTTTCTGACATTTTCTACTTCATCAGTTCCCTTTTTTTAAAGAATTATTTTATTTAACTTTATTTATTACTATTATTATTTTCCAGTTTGATCAGAGAGAGGAAAAGTGAGGAAGCAAGCCACGAGGTCCAGTACTCAAACCACAGTCAGCCATGAGGGAGTCCAGCACCCTCAACCACCACACTGCCTGCCCCCGCCCCCAACTTCATCAGTTTCTTCGGCATTGTATGTTAAAGCAAACTTGGGGACACTACTTTAGATATTTCAGAGAAATGTGTGATACCTCTTTTTGTACTTCATGCAATTCTACCTCATGCAATTCGTCTGTACTAGAATGAGAAATCTAGTCCCCCTTTTGTTTAACAGTGTATTGGGCACCTCTCCTTATACCCATGATACCATAATTTTTATTTTATACCTTTTGAAAGACAATTTAATCATCGCCTAACTTTTGTTTAATGTGACAAGCAAAGTCATTCTATGTAGCTTGGAAAGAAAGGGTTATACTTCTTAGCTTCATATTAATAACTTCATTGTAGTCAAGGCTTAACAGCGCTTTTGATTTTAATATTCTAACAGATGCTCAGTTCTCAATAACTATAATAAGCTGCACAATTTAGAAATGTGTAAAAATGTGTCAATGCTCTCCGAGTTTATTTATAAATTTGAAACAAAACATGTATGTTATTTACTCTACAGTAAAGGCAGATGCAGTCCTCAGGTGTTCCCTTTTCACCTGCATGCTATATTTCTTGTTCTAGTCACATATTCTCTAATCAAAGCAGGAAAAACAACTGTATAGATGAACTTCATACATAAGGCATATGCCCACAAAGTGCAGAAGTCCCAAATTCTGTGAGTTTTCTGCGGGTAAAACTGACTTCCAGAAAAGTGGGCAACGGTCACCCAAGTTGGTAGTAATGACATTCATGATTAATCAGTCTGTACAACTTATCACTTCTCAGGCTTTGAGGGGCTGTGTAAATGGTAGCTCGCCCATCTCTCATCATAACCCTATAAGGACTGTTCTAATTCCATTTTTTCTGTTTTTTTTGGAGAGATTTTCACTGCAGGGCGCGTGCGCTCACCAGACAGACAGAGAGAGACATAGAGACCGAAAGCGAGAAATCACCCCCCAGGGGGGATGGTCATGCCGCAATCCCTTCTCCTCCATTCTCCTCTCGGGATCTTGGGCATGCACGCACACGCACCTGGCGTGAGTTTTAAGCCACCGGGTCCGGGACACGAACCGCGGCCGACTACGTGGGAGTCCAGCGACATAGCCATTACGCTAACTGCTGGTTCCCAGTTCTAATTCCATTTGATAAAAGAGGAAACTGAGGCTCGAGGTCACATGCATAGCGGGAAGTGGCCGAGCAAGATAAGACCACTGAGTCCCAGCTCATGGGATCTCAAAACCACCATGTTCCCAGCAACCAGTCATCCTTCTGGGCTGGTGTGACAAAGCTGAGTTACTGAGGTTCTTGCCTACTGTCATGAGCAAAGACATTCCACAGGACCTCGTTATCACCACTCATCGCCTTGTGAAGAGGCTCCTGAATGTGTCTGTCTATGTATTTTTAACAGCCTTTTTAGACTTCAGCAAATTCATCTAGCAGCATGATTTCCAGAGCTGTATTACCCTCGGTTCCTCCACTTCACCCTTCTTTCATTTCAGTGCTAATTTGCACTGTTACACTGTTCCCTATTTTCTTGTCTGTTCTTTTCATTTTTCTTCTGTTCTTTTACCCCGTTTGCACTGGCTGCTGTTTCCTGTGTTATCTCCGTCCTCCTTGCCTCCCTCATTCAGTTGGGTTTAGGCAGCAATAGAGCACTTTTATAAGACAGCAGCCTTTTGAGCTAGGCAGCTTGGCTTTAAATTCTGACTCCACTCACTGACTGAGCGATCTAGCCTAATTTATTTCTCTGTGTCTATGCTTCTGTTTTCACACCTTTAAAATCAATATTGCAATACTAATATAAAAGAACTTCAAAAAATTGTGAAAAATTGGAATTGAAGTATGAGTTTATTTTGGTATGAGAACATTTGAAATCTATGCATAGTTTTTTGTAATATGGATTTTCCGCAAACTTTTGGAAGACCCCTTGTACCTTCTCGTAGAATGATTATGAGGAATAATATGTAAAGTGCTTAGTTTCATGACTCGTACATAATAACTGCTCACTTAACAAATCTCCTCAGCCTCTTTTTCCTTCTGTTTTACAGTAGCACAGTGACAGGTAAATTATATCAGGAAATCTCATCATTTGGTTGAGAGAGAAATAACTTAAACTACTACAAAGAACATCTTTACATCAGAAAGAGAAAAACAAAATAAGTTCTCCGTTTAAGGTGCTTCCCATTCCTTCATTTTCATGTTTCCCTTGGCCACAACAAAGTGAATTGGCTGACTGCCACTGGGACCTCAGAGACCAATACATCAGCCAAGTTTTGTTTTTCTCTTAACTCTTGCAATCCCTGTCCCTCTAGCCTCTGGTGGCCCATATTCACAACAGAGGGAGATATGGGCAATTGCTCCATGTTTGGGCCGTGGTTGACCTGAGTCTTGCCGTCTTAAAAGGCAAGTAAGAAGCTGAAGGAATGATGGCTTCCCTTCATTTACACCACAACAGTTATACAGTGCAGCAGATGTGATCATTTTGTATGCAGCTAGGGTGAGGGTGGGTAAAAAAAGAGTTTAAAATGATGAGCAAAGTCAACTGCTTCCAGAAATCTTCAAGAAGTGTTAAGCTTGATGTGCAAAGCCTTCTATTTCAGATTATGTTCTTTTTTCCACTTAAAAAATAAAACCATCTGAACACAGGTTGAGTCCTGGAGCTAGCAACTTGAAATTCATGCCAGGTGCATGTGTGTGCATGCCCAAAATCCCGAGAGGAGAGGTGATTGCAGCATGGTCATTCTCCCTGGGGAGTGATTTCTCACTTTTCCTCTGTCTGTCTCTCTGGTAAGCACATTCTTCCTATAGCAAAACAAAACAAAACACACACACACACACACACACACACACACACACACAAACCTCTCTAAAACAAAAACACATTTTAAAAGTAATAAAAATAAAGCCTTTAAAAATGAGGCATAGCGAAGTTATAGAATCTGACTAAGATCTACCAAGTTCTGAAAGCTATGCTCTAACACCTCAAAGTTCTGTTCCAGTCACTTTACTGTACATCCTCCTCCCTAGTCTCCACTTTCTTGACCTCAGGTTCTTTTTCTGTAAAATGATAGGGTTTGGCACAATGACTTTGGAGTTCTCTTCCAGCTCCAACATTCTGGCATTCTAGGTTGGCATCTGATTTAGAAGCACTGTTGCTAGAGGACACTTTCTGAGTGTCCATTGGATGTGTATGGACAGGCCTCATTTACTCATTGCAGCTGGGTTTATACTGCAGCTGTCTGGGAGTCTGTCCCTGAATCACATTACAGCTTACATTATCTTGTCTCCTGTATCAACCAAACATACTTTGTTCCATTACCACCAAGCAAATCCTCTAAGGAATCCGGTAGTGCTCCAATAATTCTCTTCTGGTGTTTGCTTAATGTGTGTTGTCTCCATCCACAAGTTATACAACATCAGAAGAATAAAAGAAGATGCTTCTCAGAATCTAAATGAGGTTGGCATCAAGCATAGAAGAGAAGAAACCCAGCATGCATTGTGCTCTACTGAGTGAAATAGCTTTTGCTCTGCTTTGCACAATCTTGTCTTTTTTTAAGTATGTTTATTTAATTTTATTTATCATAATTGTTATTTTTTAATTTGTTACAGGCATGCACACTCACCAGAAAGAGAAAGAAAGTGACAAAGCAAGCCACCAGGTCTAGGACTCAAACCATGTTTGGCCATGTGGGAGTCCAGTGCCTTAACCACCATGCCACCTGCTGGCCCCATGCTTTGCTCAGTCTTGTGAGATTAGATACTTTCTCTGTGGCTTAGAGAGAATAAGGCCCCATAGTTTATACAGATAATTCAAATCTGAGTCTGCCTATACTTTCCCATGGTACTATGATCTTCCCTTGATGTGGCAGTAGGAGTCACAAGATTAGAAGTAGTTTTGTTACTAATTTTTAATGTGTTTTGTCCATTTAAACCAAACTAAAATTTTTATTATCTTTAAATTTAGCAATCTTAGAGATTCTCTGTCCTGAGAATTAGAAAGTTAATACTTCAATCATCTCAGCTGTTCAGAAGGATGTTGAATCACCATTTATTCTTTTTTCTCCTTTATCTCACAGGTACAGTTACCAAGTACTATGAGAACTCTTGTCAAAAATGCTTCCATTTTGGGAACCAGCAGTTAGCGTAATGGCTATGTCGCTGGACTCCCACGTAGTCAACCGTGGTTCACGTCCCGGACCCGGTGGCTTAAAACTCACGCGGGTCACGTGTGTGTGCATGCCCAAGACCCCGAGAGGAGAATGGAGGAGAAGGGATTGCGGCGTGACCATCCCCCCTGGGGGGGGGTGATTTCTCGCTTTCTGTCTCTCTGTCTCTCTCTGTCTGTCTGGCGAGCGCACGCGCCCTATAGTGAAAAAAACCTCTCCAAAAAAAAAAAAAAAAAGCTTCCATTTTTCCTTCCCATTTCTGCCACCACCACTGTAAATCTGAACCTTATCCCACTCCTGAAACCCTAACATAAATTCTAAGCTGTCTAGACTCCCAGACTCTACCCTTTGCTTCTCCCAGTCCTTTGTACATGTTTTCCTCATATATACTTGCTTATTTTTTGCTATTGTCCCAAAACTCAGTTGTTCCTTCGCTCTTGCTTGTGGTATCAAGTCCTTTGGCCTGCCATAAACAGAAGCCACCCAAAATAAACTTTCTGTTCTCCCATGTCCACCATCTTTATCTTATCTCTGAACCTTTGCCAAGGCTATTTTCTGCAGTGCTCTTCATCTAATTCTTCCAAATCCTCCAAGGCCCTGGACAAGTACAGAAAAGAGCCTGACCCCTCTGCTTCATCAAGAACTTTGCATCCGCAGCACCACCCCAAGGCTAGGTTCTTAATGAGCGTTTAGTAAATATTTGTTTAATTAACAGACAACTCTCCACAAAGGTTTCCCTAGCTACTTCAGCCTGCATTCATGTTGAGATTCTCTAAACCCATACAGCACCAATTTGGCAGCTCTATGGTCTTGTGGTTTCAGGGAGTTATTTTGTTCTCATCCACTTAAGGAGAACTAAAATCAGCGAAACCAGAAGAAGGTTTTGAGTTGGATCAATCCTGACTCTGGCCACTCATCTGATACACTGGAGGAGGAAGAAGCATTTCCTATGTCAGTCCCTGTTCTGCGTGCTTTACTAATTAATACTTTACTCAATAAACTGCTACCAGTGTAGGAAGGCAGATGCTACATTATCCCCATTTTGTTGATGTGAAAACTGAGATTCAAAGACATTAAATAAGTTGTTTAAGATATGACAGCTAGGACCTGGTTTAACCAGAATTCTAATCCAGAGATACTGGCTGCAGAGTGTATAATCACCAGTTCTGGGGCCCGCAGGTAGTATAGTGATTATGACACTGGACTTCCATATGACCAATCATGGTTCAAGGCCTGGACCCGGTGGCTTGAAAATCACACTGGACTCATGCACATGTGTGCCCAAAATCCCAGGAGGAGAACAGAGGAGAAGTGACTGTGGAAAGACTCTCCCCCACTCCCCGACTGGGTGGGGGTAATTTCTCACTTTCTTTCTTATTGTCTCTCTCCAATGAGAGCACATTCCCTGTTGCAAAAACATTAAAAAAAAAAAAAAAACTATCAGTATCACACCATGCTGCTTCTCACACCACGGCAAAGCACAGGAAAATACAAAATACTTCATCGGACTAACCCCAAGAATAAGCTCCTGGTTTAGCCTCTGAAATCGATGTAGAATAATATCATATTAAGAATAGACAGCCTTTAGATTTAGCTCTTGTTTATTCATAATCCATGGTAAGATGCTCTCCCAGCTGTTTATAAATTAATCCACTCTTGTTTTTTTGGCACTGAATGATAACAACCTCACCCTAGGTGAAGCTCGCCTTTTTCCTTTGAAGGAAATACTCTGACCCTCTGAGATGCCACATGGCTAATGACAGGATGTGCTCTCATTAAGGAAGCCCTACTTCCTGGAGTTTCTCTGGCATTCTATCCTAGGAAGCTCTTCACTGCAAGCCTCTGGTCAGCTGAATAAATATGAAGTAGGCATTTGTATTTCCCCACTGATTGAGTTGGCTCGACCTGATGTAGGTTCAGATTCACAAAAGCACAGACAGGCTTTCTTCCAGGCTTGCAATGGAGCTGGAGGAAGGCAGGCTGTGTGCCCGGCTTCTTTCCAAAGCATGGCCTTGGATATGTGTCACTGGTACCCTTTAAAACCAAAGCTCCAGAACCCCACACTCCCAGCCACAAGTCACGGGATGATTTGTGCAAGATGCCCTACTTCTGATGCCAACTGGACCCTGTTCAAATGAGTATGCAGATCAGAAAGTGTTTTCTAAAGAGTGGGCAACTCCATCATGGGTAAAATGATCTGTAAAACAAGATGTCTCAAACTGTCCCCCTGCTGATTATTTAAGCTCAATATTTTTGCTCTGTTTGAAAGCCTTTTCCTCAGAAAAGTCTAGAGTGAATGCAATATATTTAAGAGAATGTCTGGGACAGCAAGTGGCATGGTGGACAGAGGTGCTGGATTCCCACATGGCTAACCAAGGTTCGAGTCCTAGACCTGGTGGCTTGCTTTCTTGCTTTCCCTTTCTCTGTCTCTGTCTGGTCAAATTAAAAAAATAATAATAACAATAAATGGAATTAAATAAATAAATCTTTAAAAAAATAAAAGAAAGAATGTCCACCTTGTTGGCTTATATTTTCTGAGTTCTCTAAATCCATGTAGCACCAATTTGGCAGCTCTATGGTCTTGTGGTTTCAGGGAGTTACTTTGTTTTCATCCACTTAAGGAGAACTAAAATCAGCGAAACCAGAAGAAGGTTTTGAGTTGGATCAATCCTGACTCTGGCCACTCATCTGATACACTGGAGGAGGAAGAAGCATTTCCTATGTCAGTCCCTGTTCTGCGTGCTTTACTAATTAATACTTTACTCAATAAACTGCTACCAGTGTAGGAAGGCAGATGCTACATTATCCCCATTTTGTTGATGTGAAAACTGAGATTCAAAGACATTAAATAAGTTGTTTAAGATATGACAGCTAGGACCTGGTTTAACCAGAATTCTAATCCAGAGATACTGGCTGCAGAGTGTATAATCACCAGTTCTGGGGCCCGCAGGTAGTATAGTGATTATGACACTGGACTTCCATATGACCAATCATGGTTCAAGGCCTGGACCCGGTGGCTTGAAAATCACACTGGACTCATGCACATGTGTGCCCAAAATCCCAGGAGGAGAACAGAGGAGAAGTGACTGTGGAAAGACTCTCCCCCACTCCCCGACTGGGTGGGGGTAATTTCTCACTTTCTTTCTTATTGTCTCTCTCCAATGAGAGCACATTCCCTGTTGCAAAAACATTAAAAAAAAAAAAAAAACTATCAGTATCACACCATGCTGCTTCTCACACCACGGCAAAGCACAGGAAAATACAGTTTCAGGGAGTTACTTTGTTTTCATCCACTTAAGGAGAACTAAAATCAGCGAAACCAGAAGAAGGTTTTGAGTTGGATCAATCCTGACTCTGGCCATTCATTTGATACACTGGAGGACTATAGTATTGTTTTGATATTTACAAGTTTAACATTCAGGTCTCCAGTTTTCATACCGTGCATTTTAGGTTGATAATAAGAAATAATTTGTATGTTTTTTGAGGTGTCAAGAAAGCAGAGGTTTAGATGGGGTCAGTTAGAGAATATACCTAGCTGAATGGTCAGCAACTGTTTTCCCCATGTCTAGTTATTCTCTGCAGTGGTAATTGTCATTTAGAGATTCTTATCTGAATATCAAAGGTAAACTTTACTTCTGAATCAGTGAAATAGCTTTAGGTTTTCGTGCAAATGATTGTAACAAAAAGCTTTTGGAATTTTCCCAGTCCACAGTCAGGGCAGATATTGTCAATCAATCAGCTCCACTGGCCAAATGCAGCCTGCATCAGAATTTTCTACAAAGGGTAATTGAATGTGATGCTTGTAAATTGCTCACTGAACTAAGCTGTCTGTCTCTCTCTCTTTTCTTTTTACATTGGACTTGATGTTAAATATTTCTCAAATTTTTCCTACATGTTTGAGCCTCTGAGATAAAATTTGCCAAGCATTCTCCTAACACATTGGGAAAATGGGTCACTTTGCTTGGTCTGTCCCTCTCCAATGAGGGGATTGGAATAGATGTTTCAATAGAGTAGATGAAAGAAAAATATAGGTAGTCACACGCTAGATAAAATGATGCAGGCAAAATGATGTGCCAAGTAGAAATGCAACCCGTGGTACCCCAGAACAGCTTACTATGCGGATTCACTAATGGATTTTGCCACACTCTAAGTCAACTTTTGTTAGGAGAAGAAATTTACTTGTTTATCTGTAGAAGACATTCAGGTTTTGTAGATTTGTGACTTGATTTCAAATACTTCAGAGTATTTGGACTTTTCTAGTATAACAATCAGATGTCTCACATTGTAGGCTTATTTGCATATTACTTTGCCCACTGGTGCGTGTGTTCCATGAGGATATGGAATGAGAGGATATCTTTGTTCTTCAACTTTGCATCCAAGAAACTATCAATGTGCCTCACTTGTGGTAAGTTTAGATGAAAAACTGAATAAATGATATTCGGTATGAATGATTTTTATCTCAGTCTAATTCACCATGAACTATTCATAGTCTTGTTCCAATGGCAATTTCTCTTGATTGCAAAAAGTTTTCTGAAATTGGAGACAATCGTGTTCATCTCTCTTGTGCTTATTTTATCCCGAGAGTTAGGCTGGCTTTATGGGCATGTGACCTGCACAGTTGTACAGGCCTTCATGTTTAGAGGAGCCCCATGCTTGGCTTAATGCTCTGCTCTCACCTTGTAAACTTCTCAATAATTTTTTTTAAAAAGAGCCCTGCATATTTATTTTGCACCAAGCTCCGCAAATTACATAGCCTGTCCTGCCTGAGAGCCCAATATGCACACGGTGCTGGATACATAGGGTGTACCTGTGGCTTAGCCTTTACTTCCAGTTTGACTTTTCCTCTTCTCAGGTTCAATTCACAAATAATGGCTGAATTAGTGGTTTGTGGTTCTCTTGTTTAATAAAAGCCCTCTATAGAACCCATTATTAAAGAAAGGCATCCCTTGCACCTTGAGTTCCAGATAAATAATCCTAAAAGCCCACCATACAGGGATATAACTTAGTTTCAGAGTCAAAAGGATGATCTTTAGAGGAGGAGACCAGGTCAGCCCCATAGCCTAGTGGTTAAGGGAGCCAGATTCTACCACGTTTCAAGTCCTGCCCCGGCAGTTTGTAAAACACATCAGGCACGTGTGTTTTACAAATCCCATCCTGATAGGATGAAGGAATGGAGGATAAAGGATTACAGTGTGACCATACCTATTGGGGGAGGTGTTTTCTCCCTTGCTCTCGTTCTCTCTCTCCTTCTCTTCTTCTCTGGTGAGATTGTGTGCCCTCTGACAATTAAAGAAAGGGGAGGGGGGAGTTGGGATAACCAGTGATGTGGCTAGGTCTCATGGCTGAATGTACAGTTCAAGGTCCAAACCATGGCTTGAGAACACTCCAGGTGCATGTGCATGTGCATGTATGCCCCAAATCCTGAAAGTAAAGAGAGATGGAGAAAGGATTGCAGTGTGACCGTTCTCCATGGTGGGCAGGGGAGTTCTCTCCTGCTTTTTCTCTTTCTCTGGCTCTCACCTGCAACTGCACATGCTCTCTGTAAAATAAAAAAAAGAAGAAGAGAAAAGGAGGAGAAAAGAAGAAGGAGCAGAAGAAGAAAAGAAAACAAAAAAAAGAGAAAAAAAGGAAAGAAAAGAAAACAAAAAAAAGAGAAAAAAGGAAAAGAAAATAAAAGGAGGAGGAATGAGAACATAGGAAAGGGCTAGCATATATAAATGACCTCCGCACCCTTCTTTCCAGCTGGGGATGTCAGAAAGGAAGATGAAGCCAAGCAAACTTAAAAGTTCCTCAGGAGATATCTGGGGACTTCTTTCTCCATATTGCCTGGCCCCTTCCTTCTCTTCCTAGTCTTCTGACCTCTTTTCCTCATTTATCTTCCAGGGCTCATGTTCTAGGACAATGCTTCTCCAACTTTAATGTATGCGGGGAATATCTACCAGTCTTGTGAAAATGTATATTCTTATGCAGTTGGTCAGTGGTGGGGCTTGGAGTTCTGCATTTGCAATAAGCTCCTATGTAAGGCTGGTGCTATTGGACTATATTTTGGATAACAAGTTGACAGGTTTGCCTGGTGCTGGAGCAGATCTGAACTCCTATTTCATCCTGCCTTACGGTGGAGCTACTACCTTCCCTACAAACAATCTGGCTTACTCTATCTTCCTAATATACATACTGACACACGCCTGCATATGTGCACACGTGCATACTAAGAGAATGTGCAGAACTTCAAGAAGAGAAGCCTGACTCAGACCGCCTTAAACAGTGAAGAGACTTATTATCATATACAACTGAAAGAGCAGAGGGAGTAGAAACAGGCTCCAGGCACTGCGCCCCCACAGTACTATCCAAGACCCAGGCTTTCCGCTATCTACCCTACATCCTCAGCATCGCGAAATGGCTGTGACTGTTACAGACATCGCTTTCAGATAAAGCAGTCCAGAGGTGGAATGAAGCTCTCTCTGCTGTCTCTATTTAGAACTGAGAAACATTTCCCAGAAGCCCCAAGCAGACAGCTCACATTTCATCTTTCGGGTCTGTTTCTTACCCAATTGTTTAGCCAGAGTAATGGGATGGCTATGATTGACTTAACTTAAAGATAATTACGGTTTATTTGTTAGAGCCAAGGAAGGGGGTCAGCAACTGTTGAAACACGTGGATATGGCAGAATGGCTGTCTGAAAATAGTTCAGATTATGTTAGAAAGAGAGAACGTGCTGCGCCTGGGGTGAGGAGGAATGAGTACCGTCTGCAGCCAACCAAGTGTCTCCTCACACGCACTCCCAACGAAAGGCCTTTCTTTCAGGACTGGTCATAGACCCTCTCCTTGCAGATCTGCAGCAAGGAGCCGGAAAGCTCTTTGCTGTCTTTGGACTTACCCTCCTTGAAGCTGACCTCTGAAACATTTGATTTGATGTTGGAAAATTAACCTTTACTATAGTGTCTTACCGGGCAGCTGATCAGCCATGTTTCATTTCAGCGTAGGATAGGAGCAATGATGTGACTATGACACAAGGTTCCACTAGATTTTGTTGTTGGTTTGACTTGATTGAAATGCTAAACATTCTTCAGACTCACTTTCATAGTTCACCAGTTCATCTTCATAGTTCATACTTAAACAAGTAGAGGGAACTCTGAAGTCCAATGCTTCCTTGATGTAGTTGTTGAGATCTCATGCGTTTTACCAGCACTGTGCAACAGAGTTCCTCTGTGAAGACACCAGATAAATTTTACAGTAAGCAATTAAACAACAACCAGACTTCTTGGTAACATTCCTGGAAGCCATAGTGAACTGCTAAAATTGACTTAAAAGCATGTTAAGGGAATTTGTTTCTTAGTATGACTCAATATGCATTGAAGGAAACTTCTGTCTTTATTAATGAGTGTTACTGAAATACAAGAAAGAAAGAAAAAGAAAAGAGAAAAAAGAAAGAAAAAAGAAAAAGAAAGAAAAAGAAAGAGAGAGAGAAAAAAGAAAGAAAGAAAAAGAAAAAGAGAAAGACAACGTGGTAGCTATAAACACAAACTCTGTAGCATAACCACCTGGGTTTAAATCTCAATTATGTCATTAACTAGCCACGTGACCTCGGGCAAGCTACTTATCCACTTCATACTTTGGTTTTCTCATCTGTGACATGAGGATAAGAATAGCATCTCCTCTCCTGGCTGTAGTGAATATTAAATGTGCATATATAGAGAAGAGTGTTTAGCATAGAGTAAATCCTCTGTAGGTATTAACACACAGATATATGCCTTCTGTGAGACAGGGCCTGTATTTACACATATTTTCTCTAATCCTCAAAAATAATCCTGAAAGATCACATAATCTTGCAAATACCAATATAATAACAGCTAGCATACAAGCACCCACTGCCAGTTACTGTTTTGACAATCAACAGGCATTATTTCATTTAACCGCATGATGCATAGAAATTTATTTCTTCTCATTTTATGCATGAGGAAGCACAATGAGATCAATTAATTTGCCCAACAACATTCACTTTGTCAGTGGCATGACTAACTGGAATTCAGTCAGTTTGACTCTCACTTGCTTAACTTTGCACTGCCTTCCATATGAGTGAATGCAGACTGGGATGTTAAACGATTTGTTCACCATCTTGTCACTACCTTGTGTTAACCCTTCCATCAGTTTGGCTGGTAGGCTTGGGGACGTCGGGACTAAGTGGTCAATAAAACAACAGAACTGGAGAAAATAAAGAAATATATTTAAAGGGATACTAATAATAATGAGTAGCTATTCAATAGAATTTGGAGTTAATAAAGTCCCTTCATATTTAACTGAACTAAATTAAAGCACTAATTGTCTTTTGAATAGTCCCTGCTTTACAGGGGCTTGCTAAAATGTGGTGCCTACATAGGGTGCAAGGTGGGGTGCCATATTCATAATGTGAAGGAGACACAGTCTCTCAAGTAATACCTTGTCATAATCTTTGACATTGTTACAATCTTAAATAGCAGGGCTCTCATTTTCAAATGAAGTATTATACAGGGAGCTCCATGTATTATATAAAAAAGATAAATGTTTTTATTCGTATTTATTTCTACATTTGGTTTTATAGTAAAGTTACAATCAAGATCATAAACATATCTATTAAATTACACTAGCTTTCAGCCCTACTGTGATGGCACATGCTATTAGACACTACTATTTGGAGGGCTGAAGCCACATGGGAGGCTCAGGTTTGATCCCCCAACCCACCTTAAAACCCAGGCACAGAGGCATGTGCATATAGTTCTAGCTTTTCAGGAGGTTGAGGCAGTAAGATTACTACATAGCTGGTAAAACCCTGTAGTTTAAAAAAAAAAAAAAAAAGAAAGGCATCAGACTTAAATTTTGCTTCTAGATTTTATCTACTTGTCTTTTGTTGCCCACTTCTGATAAAATCTTTAGTCACAGAAAGCAGTAGTTACAAATTGTAGTAGCTCTGGACTACTCAATTGCTATGTCAGAGTAAATGTGGGAATTTCTGTTAGCCAAAAAATGTCTGCCTTTCACTCATAGTCACATATTAACAAGTTCCACCTATGTGCCAAGCACTGAGCAAAGTGACAAAGTACAAAAGGGACAGTGTAGAAATTGTCCCTGCCTCCACAGAGTTCTGGATGGTGGCAACTTGAAATGTGGACTCTTTGCACAGCTGGTTTTAAAGTTTCATTTCATTTTTCCAAATGCAATCAATGTTAGAGGAAATTTTAAAAGAAGAAAAATTTGTTACATAAGGGTTTCAGAGAGACAGCTTTCCTCTCTTTACAGGGAAAAAAATCCAGTTTTTAGTAGAGTGGGAGAATTTTAGATGGTGTTAAAATAATAGGAGGTATCAGAGACATTCTTCAAAGATCTAAAAAAGAAAATCATAGAATTTGTCTGGAATCAGACAAAGAAGAGTGGAGTAGGCAGCATCTGACTCCCTGATCCCCAAATATATTGCAAAGCTGTGATCATCAAAACAGCATGGTACTGGTATAAAAATGGACATGTGGGCCAAAGGAATAAAATAGAGACACAAGAAATAAATCCCAAGACATACAGTCAACTTATTTTTGATAAAGGTTTCTAGTCAGTCCAGTGGGGATAAAAAAGAAAAGCTATTTAGTAAATGGTGCTGCAAAAACTCAGGATCCACATGCAGAAAGATGAATCTGGACCCCTTTCTCTCATCATTAGCACAAATCAGCTCAAAATGGATTTAAGATCTAAACCTAAGACCTCAAACTATAAAACTACTGGTGGAAAACACTGGCGAAACTCTGGGAGACTTTGGAGTAGGCCAAGACTTCTTAAATAAGACGCCCAAAGCAAAGGCAATAGTCCCAAAAATAGACAAGTGAGATTACATCAGATTAAGAAGCTTCTGCACAGCAAAAGATGCAGTAATTAGTACAAATTGATAACACTTGGAATGGGAGAATATTTTTGTAAACTTTGTCTTAAGATAAGGGACTGATAACCAGAATACAGAAGGAACTCAAGAAGCTTTCCCCCCATAAAAAAAATAAAAATAAAAAAAAAGATCAATGGGAAAATGAGCTGAATAAGCACATGACCAACCAAAAAGTATACAAAAAAATGTTCAACATCACTTATCATAAGGGAGATACAAGTCAAAACCACAATGAGATATCACTTAACCCCAGTCAGAATGACTAAGATTAAAAAAAAAAAAAAGTGGTGTGCTGGTGAGACTGTGGTGAAAAGGGAACTCTCCTACACTGTTAGTGGGAATGTAAATTAGCATAACCACTACGGAGAACAACATGGAGGTTCCTCAAAGACCTACAAATAGAACTACCATATGATCCAGCAGTCCCATTCCTGCGTATCTACCCAAAGGACAGGAAAATGTTCAGTCAAAAAGTGCTTTCATATCTGTTTATTGTGGCATTTTTCACAATTACCAAGACATGGAACCAACCTAAACATTGAATAGATGAATGGATTGAAAAAGTGTGGCACATATACACTATGGAATACTATTTATGCATAAAAAAACAACAAGACCCTGGCATTTGATAGAAAGTGGGTAAATATGGAAGATTCATTGCTGAATGAAGCAAGTCAGGCTATGAAAGAGAGACATTGTATGTCTCCATTTAATATATACAAACTGTGCACACTCTATAGTGGAACCTGAAAGATTAGAAGATACAGAAACATGGAAAATGGTTACAGGCACTGAGACAATGTGGGGAGAGGGTGGGAGTTGAGGGAGCGTAAGAGGAAAGGAATCAAGGAGAGAAATAGAGAGGCAAGACGTTTGAGAGACACAGAAATGGAGGATTGTCTATTAATGATAATATCTATGGTATCTTCAACTGGACTGGTGGGAAGTATGTCCATGTTGGGTAAATTCATTTTACAAGCTAAAGTGATAGACAGTAATTTAATGTATAAAATAAATTTTAAAAATAGGAGAGAAGAATCCTGGTAGATAAAGTAGAAGAAGTATATGAGCAATGAAGACTATGAAGACTATAGAGGCTATAGTGGGAGCAAGAAGCTGAGGAAAGGTCTCCTTGACAATGAGGAACAATCGGTAAGGGCCTGTCCATTGCCAAAGAGGGGTGGTAGGGTATTTTAACACCAGCATCAAAATATTCTTAAAACCAAAACTTATTGCTTAGTTTTTTGTTTGTTTGTTTTGTTTTTGTTTTGTTTTGTTTTGTTTTGTTTGCCTTTTTTCTTCAGCAAAAATACTTTGGGCCTTTTTAGGTGTGGAAAATTAGTCTCAGGGTATGGCCAAGGAGAATCAGGGAAAAAGAGAGAGGGCTATATAAAAAGAATTTGGAAAATTATTTTAGCTCTAGAAATTGCCTAAGAAAGGAGCCAGGATTTTCAGCAGCATGAGGGGCTGAGCAATGATGAAATTTGGCAGGTGAAAAGTTCACTGTGACAAAAATGACCTGTGATTTTTAAGACTAGAAATGTGTAAAATCCAGTTTTATCTGCCATGCCATAATGTACCCCTTCTTTTCCTATTCTCTATTTGTTGGTGGTGGTAAAGTCTATTACCCACTACTCTTCCATATGTGGTATTTATGAGAAATTGAAGAACAAAGTAGGAGGGGAGGAAAGGCATTGTCCTGAAACACCAGTGTAAAATGGAGAGAAGAAATGAAGAGAAGGATAATCAACTACAAGAAGAAAAACACATCAAGAATTTGATGTAAATAGTCAATCTGTATGAAATATGCCTAAAAGGAATATAACCTAACCCTAACAGTAGACCTTGGGGAACTGAGGAATGGTGGGTGGTCCACAGGGTTGGGGCTTGAGGCATTTTTACTTCAATACTGAGAAGTGTTAGATAAGGCCAGAGAACTCAGCATGTTCATTCAGCTGACTCCTGGGTTATCTGGAGGAACACACCATTTTGTGGCAATATGAGACTTCAGTGACATATGTCTAGTGCAATGCCTTCCTTTGAGAGATTCGGTTACCAAGATCTGAAAAGAGGGGCAAAGGCCGTGACCAGATCTCATGACTATGAACCTGGCTCTCTGTACTCTGTCCTTGTGACTTCATAAGGGATGAGGATGTTTTGGGAAAATGCTAGTGATTTTCAAGCTCTTCAGTGGGCTGATTGGCTTAACAGCTGGGAAATTCTGAATCACATCGGATGGAATGTTTTGTTTACTTCCTCCCCACATTGCTAAAGGGGAGAAAGGGTGTGTTTCCCTTCCCCCAAACTAATTTGCTGGAAGCAGTAAGTAACTTTCCAGTTCTTCTGCTCTCACTTCTAACAGTGGTCTTCCTGTAGCTAGCTTCAGAGAAAGAATATCATTCGAAATGCTCGATTCTTTTCAAAAGCTAGCAAAGAGAAGGAAGAAAGAGAAAGAATAATGACTCTTCTTCAACTCTTCTCTTAAGATAGCTGGTACCCCTTACCACTAGGGGCACAGTGTAACGTACGGCTTCCATCTAGGGAACCCAGGACTGCCAAGAGTGAATGTGCGTCCAGAGACTGTAAAAGCGGAACATTAGCCATCATCTAGCCCAATGAGTCAGAGGCCCTTTCTAAAAACAAATTAAAGTCAACACCCAGTGAACAAAAGTTGATAAAAGTGAAGCTGCTCAGTTTGATATTAAGGCTTGAGAATATCTTATTGTCTCTTTATCTGAGGCAGCAGATCCTGAGACAAGTCTCCATAAAATTTGAGAGCTGCCCAGCGGAACAGTAGTACTGCACTGCTCAAAGGACACTGGATCCGTATGGAAGATTAAGGACTCAGTTCCCCTATCAACTTGCACATGCTGACTATGAGGGCCCATGACCCTGGCTTACAGGGAGGGCTAGGGGGCAGGGAGATTGTGGTGTGAGAACCTGTTGAGATTTCTTCTCCAACTCTCCCGTACTCCTTCCTGTCTAACACTCTCATGAAAGCAATAAACTGAAAAAGAAGAAGAAGAAAAAGAAAAAGAAGCGATTTGAAAACGATCAACTTATCAATTGTGATACGCAAGTTTCAGAGTGACCTCTCCAAAATCCCATAGTTAATGAGTGGCATTGAATTCAAGTATTCCCAGACTCAGTCCAATGACCCTTCTGTAACTCCCTCAACTGGTAAAAGGCTTTCATGACTTACGCCATGCCTGGAACCAAGATCTCCTTGGAGGCAGAGAATGATAGAACGAGGATCAGGCAATACATCACTGTGTCCACTTTATTTTTCCTGTAGTACTATAGTGCCTGATCTCCCTGCTATGAAAGTAGCCTTCATGGTCCATCTTCCAGATAGTACCAGTTAAGTTGTCTTTTTGAACGCAAATCTGATAGTCTGTCTTTGCGTTACCATGAGTGGGTCAACCAGATGTTAAATGTCTCTCGATGGGATATAGAATAAAGTATACATTACCACTTGAAAACATTTGTGCCTTTAAAAATGTACCGCTGAATCTAATTAGGTCTTTTAGAGTCAACTATCAGTTGTAGGAAACAGGAAAGATGGAAGAAAAAGTTAAATGACCAAAACAGAAAGGAAACAGACAAATGTAGTATGTGAGGTAGTCTCTAGGACTTTATACCAAGTTTCTTTAATAAATCAATGGCATGGAGTTCAAAGAGGGTGAAGTGGATTTGCTCTAACCTAAGATTTCTAAGACTCGTTGCAGCCTTTTGCGGTGTGGGTTTTAATTTGAGCAAACACACTATCGAAATGATATTTATAAGATAATTAAAGGCAGACCTGGTTAATTGATGTAAATAAAATATTCTTAGATTGATTAGGTATGAAAATTGACTGTGCTTATTAAGAACATATCCAGATGTAGAAATGTAGGAGTAAAATGAAAAGAGGTGAGAGGCTTGCATTAAAATCACTCATTTACATAAAACAAAACAAAAGTGACAAAATCTTAGTAACTTTTGAGAGGTGGATATATATATGGTAATTGTTTTTTTTTTTTGGTAGAGGTTTTGCTTTAGGCCACACGTGCTCACTGGAGAGAGACAGAGACAGTGAAAAGGAAATTGAGAATTCGCCCCTGGGGGGGGATGGCCATGCTGCAATCCCTTCTCCTCCATTCTCCTCCCAGTATCTTGGGCACACATGCACATGCGCCCATTATGAGTTTCAAACCACTGGGTCTGGGACTTGAACTGAGGGTGGCCCTCTGGCATGAATGCCATCTGCTGGCCCCATGTACAGTAATTTTTAAAGTTTTATTTTAATTTCAGATGACATGTGTGCTTACGAGAGACAGAAGGGGGGGGAGAAAGCACCCTCACAATAGGATATGGTCATGCTGAAATCCCTTCTCCATTTCTCCGTTTGTCAGGATGTGGGGCACACATGCACACATGCCCGGCATGTTTTTCAGGCTTCCAAAGCTAGCATTTGAGCCATGGTCAACCATGTGGGATCTGACTCACTTAACCACTGAGCTACAAGACCAACCCATGCATATGGTAATTTTATATTTTATTTTGGATACATGTGTTTCCCTAGTAAAATTTTAAAAATAGTTCAATCATGCGCTCTATTTTTTTTATTCTATAAGTTCTCTGCTGACTACAGAACAAAATTTAAACTTATGAACTTGTTCTACAAGTCTCTTTATAAACTGGCCTTAAACCAGTCTTCAAGGGCCAGCTGGTGGGGTGGTGTTTAAGGCATTTGGATCCCACATAGCTGACTGAGTGGCTCAAGTTCTGAACTCAGCCAGTGGAAAAACATGCTGGGCTCATGTACACGTATGCCCAAAATCCAAAGAGGGCAGTGGATGAGAAGGAACTGTGGTGTGGCCATCTGCCCAGGGGTGCTTTCTCACTTTCTTTCTCTCTGGCAAGCACATGCACCTTATGGCAAAGTTAAATGAACAGTTTAATAAATAAATAAACCAACTAATTTTCAACCTATTTCTCTATTCCTTATAACTCTGCCTGTTGTAACTCCCTTTTTCCTAAACACATCATGCCCTTGATCTGTTCATGTAGCAAATATACTCATTCTAAAGACTCGATACAAAATATTGTTCCTTGGCACAAGGAGCTCAGTTAGAATTAGTCATTCTAGGGACCAGCAGTTAGCATAATGGCTATGTCACTGGACTCCCACGTAGTCGACTGCAGTTCGTGTCCCGGACCCGGTGGCTTAAAACTCACGCTGGGCGCCTGTGCGTGCGTGCCCAAGATCCCAAGAGGAGAACGGAGGAGAAGGGATTGCAGCGTGACCATCCCCCTTGGGGGGTGATTTCTTGCTTTCTGTCTCTCTGTCTCTGTCTGTCTGGCGAGCGCACACGCCCTATAGCAAAAACCTCTCCAAAAAAAAGAAAAAAAGAATTAGTCATTCTAAGTGTCCTCTTTATCTACGACTCTTTTACAGATCTGTTATAGTTATGAAGCCTGTCTTTATATTTCAATATTCTCAGCACCACCACGGTGCACTTGAGAACTGTATGTCAAAGGAATGCCTGCAGAGTTTATCCTTTCTCTGTGACTCCTTTCTTTGTGACTGTCCTCATGATAGCAAATACAGAAACAACATTCTTCTATCTTGAGGTATTTTTCTTCTATCTTGTTTTTGTTCAGAGTTTGGACTTCCCTGAATACAAAGGCAATCACAGTTCTAAACTCCCAACCAACAAAAATATGTTAATATTTCATTTGTAAACAACACTGACAAATTGACTCTGTCATTAAGATTTAATGCTTTTTAAAATGTCTTGGATTTATTGATATCTTTAGAAAAACACTGAGACTTGATTCCTTTAATGAACTTTTCCCTCTGACCTAGCAATACCTAATTTCTACTTAATTACTTTGTGTTGACATTAGATTTAGTTCCTTGGGATCCTCCCTGAAATATTTCCTTATGGAGGCTGCACCCAGGATGTTTGGCTGCAATGCATTATTTGTTTCTCTCAATTCTTGAATTAAAATGTTTGAAACCCTGTACTTTTTTCTCTTGTGCTTTTTCATCCCTGGTTGGACTTTTAATACTATTAGTATGATAGTAAATTCAAATTTTCTGAGGGTTTTTTTTTTTTTTGAGAGGTTTTTGTTTTTTCTCTTTTTATCGCTATAGGGCGCGTGCGCTCGCCAGACAGACAGAGAGAGACAGAGAGACAGAAAGCGAGAAATCACCTCCCAGGGGGGATGGTCACGCCGCAATCCCTTCTCCTCCATTCTCCTCTCGGGATCTTGGGCACGCACGCACACGTGCCTGGCGTGAGTTTTAAGCCACGGGGTCCGAGACGCGAACTGTGGTCGACTACGTGGGAGTCTAGCAACATAGCCATTATGCTAACTGCTGGTTCCCAAATTTTCTGAGGGGTTTTAAGTTAATCACATTTTTTGTAAGATTTATTCATTTTTATTTATTTGTTTATTTGTATATCACACTAGAGGGTGTTTGTGCACATATGAGAGAGAAAGAGATAACCTCTCAACAGTGCCTGATCACATTGCAGTTCTTTCTATTTTTTAAAGAGATTTTTGCTATAGGGCATGTGCACTTGCCAAAGAGACAGAGAATGAGAAATCACCCCCCAGGGGGGATAGCCACACCACAATCCTTTCTCCTCCATTCTCCTCTCAGGATTTTGGCCACTCATGTACATGTGCCCAATGTGAGTTTTAAGTCACCGGGTCTAGGACTTGAACTGTAGTTGTCTACGTGGGGGTCCAGCAATGTAACCATAACGCTATCTGCTGGTCCCCCGAAATCCTTTTTTCTCCATTTCTCCATTCTATCTGGATTCTGGGCACATGCATATGGATGCGCAGCCTGTTAAATCACTGAAGTCAAGACTTGAACCCTAGTTGGCTCTGTGGGATCCAGTCTCCACTGCACAGTGCCTAACTACTGTACTGTGCGGTTGGCTCTTGGTAAAATTTGGACATCTAAAACCTGTAAGACTTTAAATATGCATCCTCTAGATAAATGAATCTCCTGTTTGGTGTAGGCCTAGGATATTTTAAAGGACCTGCAACAAAAATAATGAAAAGTTGGACATGAGTCATCAGCTAATGAAAGGATAAGTATAATATGATAACTCTATGTAATGGAATATTTCCATTAATAAAAAAGAAAGAATGGAATATTGATATCCATGGTACAACAAAGATGAACCTTGAAACATCATGCTAGGCACAAAAAATTACATATCACATTATTCTATGTATACAAAATACCCAGAAAAGGCAAATCTATAGAGACAGAAAGTTGATTAGTGATGCCTAGCGCTGGGAGAGTTGGGGGG
>NW_006209346.1:420959-431251 GCF_000334495.1 Tupaia belangeri chinensis
AGATTGCTAATGGGTATGGAGCAGTTTTGGTGAAGTGATTAAAGCATCTTAGAATTAAATGGTGATGGTTGCAAAGCTGTATGAACATAATAAAAAATCATTAAGTTATATTTATAGTACATGAACTACATCTTAAGAAAGTTGGCTTATTTTGAAGCTTAGCCATGAAAACTGGGTACAGTATTTCTAGGGTAATGATGACTGATATAACACACAAAGCCAAGCATTGTAATGATTTCACACTAGCAAATCTGTTTCCTTTCTTATTCAGGTAATAGCCCAGTGCAGGTATTCCTGGTAGGCAAGGAGCCTCCCAGGCAGTCATTCAGACACCCAGGTTCTTTTTGTTTTATAGCCCTAGGATTTCAGAGTCTTCTGCCTTCACCTGGATTGAAAAGAAGCATGTCCAAGTCTCTGCCCTCTCAGCTTGGGAGTATACCATATCACTCCCACTCAGGTTCCACTGTGTTGTGTGACATACCTGATTACAATCGACTCTTGGAAATGTAACTTAGCCATGTGTCCAGAAAGAAGAGGACTGGCCTGGAAAATAGCCATCTAATCCTAATCCCCACCCCTGGTTTGTTTTCGTTTTTTGTTTTGAGAAGTTTTTGTCTTACAATGTGTGCACTCCCTGGAGAGAGAGAGGGACAGAGACAGAGAAAGTGAGAAGGAATGTGAGAAATTAACCCCCAAGGGGGGTTGACCATGCTGCAATCCCTTTTCCTCCATTCTCCTCCTAGGATCTTGGACATGCATGCATATGCACTTGGCATGATTTTGAAGCCATCCGGTCTGGGATTCAAACTGTGGTCGGCCATGTGGGAGTTCAGTGACGTAACCGCTATGCCATCTGCTGGACCCTGCAACTGGATTTTAAAGAACCATTTAAGAGGATGGAGAATGCAGTTTGCTTTATATGCACACATGAGAGCTATCAACCTGTTTCTTCATTCTTCTTAATTCATTGCCTTTTCTACCAGACATATCTTTCTTAAGCAAATCTATTATTGCTACTTGCTATTCTCAGAATATTCACTCGCTACCAATTGCTTATAGCTGTCGATTTCACATGCCCCATTGTGTACTGCTTTTAGTTCATAGTGAAATGATCATTATTAGGAGAATGTAGTCTGTGTGCATGTGTGTTTGTGTTTGTATTTAATGTAAGATTACCAACTTCTCTTGCTTAAGAAATTTACATAGAGAGAATGTCTTCTTATCATTTGAGGTGTTAAAATGTTAGGTTTTTCATAAAACTATGTGCTAGTTGATTATTTCTAAATGTCATTTAGAAAATGACATTAAATCTATTCCAAAATAGATTTAACCTAATACTTTTTCAAAATATGGACAAGCATGTGGTTGGAGTAAGCTTTTAAATAAGATATCTTTTTTTTTTTTTTGAGAGGTTTTCGCCATAGGGCGTGTGCACTCGCCAGACAGACAGAGACAGACAGAGAGACAGAAAGCGAGAAATCACCTCCCAGGGGGGATGGTCACGCCGCAATCCCTTCTCCTCCATTCTCCTCTCGGGATCTTGGGCACGCACGCACACGCGCCTGCCGTGAGTTTTAAGCCACCAGGTCTGGGACGCGAACTGCGGTCTACTACGTGGGAGTCTAGTGACATAGCCATTACACTAACTGCTGGTTCCCTAAATAAGATATCTTTTGAGGGAAGTTTATGGAGTTGTCACTCATAGAATATTTGGGAAATACATTATCTCCATATTTCTGATGATATGATATATTTTTTTGACCTGCTTAGAAGACTTGTGTCTATATGTGGTTCAAGGGGAAAAGAACAAAGGGTGTTTCAAGAATTTAGAAAGTGTCGTAGGGGCCAGCAGGTGGTATGGTGCTTAAGGTGCTTAAGGTACTAGACCCTCAAGTAGTAGACCTGGTGGCTTGCTTTCTCTCTCACTTTCCTTCTCTCTCTGTCTCTCTCTAGTTAGTGCATGTGCCCTATAGCAAATTGAATAATAATAATAACAATAATAATAATAATAATAATAAATTAAATAAATAATTCTTTTTAAAAATGTTGTAAAGAGAACAGGAGCCCTTATACTAGATCATATGTAAACTACACATGATCAGATTATAGTCTTAAAAGTCCATAATGTGCATGTACAAAAGCCCATTTCTTTCACTCTTACATTTGCTTGACCTTCCATTTAGGTCCAACTTGGATCTTCCATCTACTTATACAGACCTCCCAAAGTCCTCTCTATTTACTGTTATTTTAAAAATGAGTCGTTTATCAGGTCGTCAGGAAAGTCATGACATATTTTTCTGGTTTTCTCTGCAAAAATGTATCATGATTTTCCTGATGACCCAATGTAAAAATAACAGTTAAAAATCTCTCAAAACTGAACCTAAGCAACCCTAGCAAAACTTTAAATTTAGTAAATGTGTAGCCAGTCAAACTCAGATGTATTGACATCCCGTACATGCCTTAGTGTGGGTTCTCATGCCAGTCCATGCAGGGGTGGAGTGTCAGTTTTCAACAATAGAAAAATGAAAGTGGGCCCGTCCAATTTCGAATGTCTCTTCATTTCTGACACTGTAAACAGCAAATCATTAGTACTTCATGGGTACTATCATGTCAAGGTTATTATGGTTAGAATCTGATAAACTTCAAAGTAAATAAAGTGTATGTGTGTTGGGGGGATTGGAGTGTGTGTTCAAAGTTTAAATCAAAACCACCTGCCTTTTGGGACTTGTGGAAAGACAAGGAGAGACAGAGTTTGCCTTTGTTATCAGTGACGCATTCTCCAATGGATGCAGGCTTCAGTAGCAGTTTCATCATCACATCAGGAGCGATGTGCAACTCGTTCAGAGTCTAGAATCTTTCTTCCTAAGAACATGTGGGCCCTAGGACTGAGAATGATGATTCAGAAGCCCAAAGTGAGTCAAAATTTAATTTTATATTGCAGCAGGAGGTCAGAAAACAAGAATCCAGGGACCAGCAGTTAGTGTAATGGCTATGTCACTGGACTCCTATGTAGTCGACTGCAGTTTGAGTCCTGGACCCGGTGGCTTAAACTCACACTGGGTGCGTGTGCATGTGTGCCCAAGATCCCAAGAGAAGAATGGAGGAGAAGGGATTGTGGCGTGACCATCCCCCCTGGGGGGTGATTTCTCGCTTTCTGTCTCTCTGTCTCTCTCTGTCTGTCTGGCGAGTGCACACGCCCTATAGCAACAACCTCTTGATGAACAAATAAATAAATAAAATTTAAAAAAATAAGAAGAAAACAAGAACCCACAGTAACAAGATGAGAATGGGACTT
Organism: Tupaia belangeri chinensis; assembly: GCF_000334495.1. Lineage (NCBI taxonomy): Eukaryota > Metazoa > Chordata > Mammalia > Scandentia > Tupaiidae > Tupaia > Tupaia belangeri. The sequence continues at coordinate 424,255 of NW_006209346.1, forward strand.
GGGATGGGTGTGTCTGGTGTCATAAAGAGAAATATTATGTTAATCTGTTAGCAAAGAAGGAGGTACTGTATTGCCATTCACGTTTTTCTTCTCAAAAAGGGGGTACTCATGTAGCATCAGTTTGGAGCATTGGAAATACGAAAGAATGGGAAAACCTTTCTTGTTAGGTGAACTGATGTCATTGTAACCAACTCACTTCCCTTTTCTGAGCTCAAATAGTTAAAAGTTAAGAGCATGGGTTTCTGGAGTCCACTCCCTGAATTCAAAATCTGCATCAGTCACTTTTGAACAGTTTATGAAACCATTCGAGTTATTTACCTTTACAAGCCTCATCTACAAAGCGGAGATGATAACCCAGGGTCATGGAAGGATTTAAAGAGCCAAAGAACCCAGTGCTCATGACAAGCACTCAAGGAATCGGCACCAATTTTTCTTATTACACCAACCTTTCATACATATCCCAAGATCTCCTGGATTGCACTTCTATCTTTTTTTTTTTTTTTTTTGAGAGGTTTTTTTGCTATAGGGCGCGTGCGCTCGCCAGACAGACAGAGACATAGAGACAGAAAGCGAGAAATCACCCCCCAGGGGGGATGTCCCTTCTCCTCCATTCTCCTCTCGGGATCTTGGGCACGTACGCACAGGCGCCCAGCGTGAGTTTTAAGCCACCGGGTCCAGGACGCGAACCGCGGTCGACTACGTGGGAGTCCAGCGACATAGCCATTACGCTAACTGCTGGTTCCCTGCACTTCTATCTTTATCATTTTTGTTCCAAAAACCCATCTGTTTAAATTTTCTGGAACTGCTTGTAGTTTAGTTTCTTTCCTTCTCCTCCTCTCCTCTTTTTTTTTTCCTGATCCTTCCTTTCTGAGCAGGTAAGAATAGGGAGTGGCCATATGCCAAACTGCTCTTGAAATGGTATACCTTCAGATTAGCCATGTGACCTCTGAAGCTTTGGCTCTGGGCTTCATTCTTCAGTGATTACAGACCAAACAGGGAGAATCATTGTCTCACTTTCCCTCCCACTCCTCAGCACGCAGAACTACCGCCCGCTCAAGGCCACACCACAGCGCGCTGGCTGGGGCGTGCCTGGTGCTTGGAGTGCAGCTGCAGAATCAGAGCGAAGGAAGCTCCATTTTTGTGTTTTGTTCGTTTAGGTTGTTTTGTTTTTTCAAGAAGGGCAACCGTTAGTGGATTGGGACACATTCAGGTGTGTCTCAGCTGTTCTATGCTGGTAGGGTGGCTTTTCTTCCAGATAAAGCTCAAGGTGCTAATAGGGCCATTTTCTTCTCATCTCCGCTTATTAAATGTTTTTCCATTCTTCAAGGTCCATTGAGAAACCAATTCCTCCATGAATGCTTTGGACCCCTAATCCCCTTCCAGCCAGTAGCCTGTGTTTATAGCAGAGAATTTAAGTCTCTAAGTCTCTTTGATTAATCTAGTGAAGGACCCAGAGTCCCCTCATGTAAACAAACCCCTTGAAGAATGCTTGTGGTTCATGGACGGTCTCTGAACAATTTCTTCTAATCTACCTATTTCTTGGTTTATAACCATTTTCTTATTTTCATCTAGTCTAACTCTCCTACTTTAATTAATTAATTAACTGTTTCCTGGCTTCTGATTCTGACCACACTTGGGGCTGGTCACAGGTGAAGTACATAGAAGGAAGGGATCATAGGACCATTTTAACTGATGGGCGCTACCTTTATTCATTTTATTATAATGACGAGTGTATTTATCTTACTTCTCTCCCCTAAGTTCCAGGGCCTTGTTTTTGTACATAAAAACAAGGTTTTAAACAGAGCAAGTGTTCAAATGATTAATAATTTGAATTTGATAAGCTAATTTACTTAATCTAGAAAAATCATACTAACGCAGTTGCATGTATGCATGTGTGTATGCATGTGTGTGCATTGCATATCCTGATAGAAAAAGAGAAATAAGAAAGACAATGGCAGTATGCTCAATCCTAGGTTACATTTTTCATTTTTTTTCTTTCTTTACTTCTTTTGTACTTTCCCCTTCTACATGAGATCAAGATTCAAGAGCAGATTATCAATTTTAGCTTTGATGTTAGCTTCTAGGAAACATTTCCATATTAAGACCTATCCTGACCAAAATATCACATTGTCGTTTATAAATTAGTATGCTTCTTTCAAGATTTTGCCTCTTACAAAGCCATTTGTATTTTAATCTTTCTCCATTACCAGATATTAAATCCTATCATCCGCCGGTGCTAGGCATTTTGGGGAGTTAGAGAATATCCAATGTCACGTAACCATAGTTCCCCAATCTGGCTGATTGGGGGAGTCACACAGGAGTTCCTGTTCCTAAGCCCATCCCTGGAGATTCTGAGTCAGGATGTATTAGGATGGGTCAGGCACCAGGAATGTGTATCTATAAAATGCTTTCCAAATAGGGCCAATGAGCAACTTGTGGTACTCGCTAGGGTAAAAAGATTGGATCTTGCTGATCAGGAGTTGAAAAGCTTCTCTGGAAGACTGGACATAAGGAAAAAAAAATGTAACAAGCTTTAATTATATAAAATATATGTTTAAAGTGCTCTACCATTGTGAGACATTTCATAGTGTGCTCTCATATACCCCTTCCCTCCTGTGAGGTAGGTAAAGCAGTTGTTCTCCTACTTTATTAAAAATGGGTATGGAAGCAAAAACATAAACTGACTTACCTAGAACCCCAAAGTCCTGCTGAGCCCCTGTTCAAAGATTACATGTCCCATGCCCTAGACTGTGCAAACTGACTCACTGGTCCAAGTCACCAAGGAAATTGTTCTCGGGGGAATGACTGTCAACAAGAGCAAGCAGAGAGAATTTAGGGGTACAAATAAAATGAGACTGATGATTGAGACACATCTCTAACCTCTTCACTGTAGCTTCTTAAAAGTGACCTCCCTGTCCTCACAGCATGTTTATACCCAACATGCTCTTTTCCAAGGCTACATGTGCTCAGCCTGACTCATTTCTCACTGGTTCAGATCTTCAGGTTAAAGTCTATGGGTACACCATTGAGGTGTACGAGATAGGCATAAGAGATCTACATGGAGATGCCCCTTTATCAGAGGTTTTTGTGAAGCTTTGTCAGATCACAGACATTTCAAAGAATAGAAAATGAGATCTAGATGGGATTAGAGCAGCTGAATGATTTAGAAGAGGAAATCTATATGAGATGAAAGCAGATGGCAGACTTCATTTGAGAAAAATTTGAATGCTATGTATCTGGATTCTAGAGTTGGTAAGATACTTGTAGAACAAGGTCCAAGGTCATTAGAGCACATGAAAACTTTATATTTGGGCCCTGCTGACCTTCCCAGTCTTATATATTTTGCTGTAGTCTTAAAGAGCTTCTTGCCTTGGCTCAGTGCTAGTTATCCCAAAAGACACAATCCTGAATGTGATAATCCCAAATGCTGAAATCTCAAAAGATCCCAGCCCTCCTATGAGGGAGGTAAAGCAGTTGTTCTATTCTGTTACAGAAGCATAAACAGATTGAGCCATGGTCATTATCTTCTATTCCCCATATTTGCAAATGTCAGCTATGTTCTTCCAGTTGCTCTGATCGAAAGTATTTAATTCATCCCTGACTCCCCCCCACCATTTTTCACATACCACAATAAATCAACCAAATATTTTCTCTGCTGTCAGAATATATGCCAAGTATGATCACTCCTCACCATCCCCAAGTATGATCACTCCTCACCATCCCCAAAGCTTTCTTCCTGGTCTAAGCCATGATCTGCTCTCAGCTAATTTATTTTAATGGTTTTCTAATTATCTCTTCTGTCGCCATCATGGTCCCATTTCTGTGGATTAGCTACATGGTAGGTTGGGTGATTCTTTTAAATTATAAAGCAAACCATGTCGCAATTCTTTCACATACATAAATGGCTTTCCATCTCACTCAGGAAAAGACTCAGATCCATAATAATTGTCGTGAGGCCCTTCCCATTTAACCCTGTTTAACCTGCCTGTCCAACTTATTCCCTCTCTCTCAAACCGTGTGTGGGTCCTTGCTGTTTCCTAAATCTTGAAGAGTTTTTTTTTTTTTTTTCCCTCAGAATCTTTACACTTATCTTCTCCCTTTCTCCTGATAAGCACATGGTTTATTCCCTTACTTCTTTTAGGTCTCTGTCTAGATATTACCTTGGACACTTTGCTTGAGCTACCACGTAAAACAGCTCCCACTGCCTCAAAACTCCCGTGCACCCCAAATCTGCTTTTTCCTACCCATAGTGTTTCTTTGGTTGTTATTGTTTTATTTTGTCAAAGGGCACATGTGCTTTCCAGAGAGAGAGAGAGAGAGAGACAGAGGGAGAGAGAGAGAGGAAAAGTGAGAAAGCACCCCCTTTTGGGGATGATCACGTCAGAATCCCTTTTCCTCCATCTCTCCCTCCTTTTTGGATTTCGGACATGTACACACACACCTGCTGGGTCTAGGACTTGAACTGCACAGTTGGCGTTGTGGGATTCACCTGCCTTAAGCACCATGCCACTAGCTCATCTTATCCATAGTCTTTCTTTCCAGCTGACACATGATATATTATTTATTTGTTTATCATCCATCTTTCTATATACAACAAGACTTTTGATTCCTGCCATATCTTCAATACTTAGTGTAATACTGAGTCATTGAGAAAGTCATGAAGCATTTTTTTCATAGAAAATATATCATGACTTTCCCAACAAACTAATACATATGTAGTGACTGAATAAGAACATCTAAGTAAAATTGTTGCAGTTACTTCTTTATAGATCTTTGTCTTGTATTTATTATACAGAAATTATTTTTAAAGTTCCTTTCTTTCTTTCTTACTCGAGCGAGTGAGACTCATGAGAGTCCTCACACTACATGTAAGCCCAACTTCAGCCAGCCCAGACCACAGGCACACATGCAACTATGCTCCTACATCCTCAGCTCAGTCCAAGAGTTTTTTTAAAACTATACTTTTAATTAGAAAACTCCAAATTAATGGAGTTTTATTTTGTGTTCCCTGATGGGGACTGAGGAAGGATTGTGTTAGTAGTGGACAGCGTCAAACTTAAAGTTGGGTCCTGACTTATGTAACACTTCACCAATAAAAAAGAAGGTTGGAGACATTTACGGAATTTTGCTTCAAAAAGTGAATCAAGGGACCAGCAGTTAACGTAATGGCTATGTTGCTGGACTCCGATATAGTTGACCACGGTTCAAGTCCCGGACCCGGTGGCTTAAACTCACACCAGTCCCATGTGTGTGTGTGCCCAAGATCCTGAAAGGAGAATAGAGGAGAAGGCTATCCCTCCTGGGGGTGATTTCTCACTTTCTGTCTCTCTGGCAAGTGCACGCGCCCTATACCAAAAACCTCTTAAAAAAAAAAAAAAGAATTATTTTATTTAACTACTCATTTATTTATTTATTTTAACTTGACCAGAGAGGGGACAGAGTGAGAGACAGAGAGAGAAAAGAGAAAGACAGAAAGACAGAAAGGAAGACAATAGATTTCAAATCTCTCATATCACAGAACAGAGTTCTACGCAGTTAGTGGTGGCAACAGGATCAGACTCTATGTCTCCCAATGTCTATTCAATGTTTCTTTCATATGGCCAGGCTCTTAGGGCTGATAAAAGAGGTTGTGAGTTATCTGGAAATCTGGAAAAAGGTCATCTTTATTTTAATAAGAATCAAGTATTCTGGATGAGAATTAAGTTTCATTCTCTGACTTCTAAGAGGAAGGGGTAAATAATATAGCGCATCACTTATTATGTAAGGGTGCCTTTGGACATGAATGGCCTTCCACTTAGGTATTTTCTCTCTGGGTAAGTGGCCTGATGAACTGGGGGAGGAAGGTAGAAGGACTTTACTGTTCAGCATCCCTTCCAGGAATTGTTTGTATGAAGATGGGTCAGGTCCCAGGCCTGAAAATATGAATGGAGAGTTATTGTTCTCTGAGTAATCTGGGGAAAGACTTTTAGCTCTAAGTTTTTGATTTAAGTAAAGGAGAACACATTCATAGGCTGAATTTATTAATTTTTTTTCAGAATGCTTTGCCAATGTATGCCAAAGGAAAAAAAAAAACAATGAACTCTTTCCAATCAATGACACAGGAAACAATTAGTCACCAGTGCATGAAATAAGCTAAAATAATCCACCTTGAGTAATTTAAAATTATATTAATATAAATGAGCCCAAAATCTCATTCTTAAATCCTTAGATCTTTGTTTAACAAGTAGCGACTGGTTGTGCTGTACTAGAAACAACAATATTATCTACAGGTTTATGTTGCTTTAACACAAACCCAACTTAAGTTCTTTTTTTTTAAAGAGGTTTTTGTTATAAGGTATGTGCGCTCGCCAGACAGACAAAGAGAGACAGAGACAGAAAGTGAGAAATCACCCCCCAGGGGAGATGGCCATGCTGCAATTCCTTCTCCTCCATTCTCCTCTTGGAATCTTGGGCACGCACGCACACGCGCCTGGAGTGAGTTTTAAGCCACCGGATCCGGGACTCGAACTGCGGTCGACTAATGTGGGAGTCCAGCGACATAGCCATTATGCTAACTGCTGGTCCCCCAACTTAAGTTCTAATTCATACAAAAATAAAAATTAGAGAGTGACTTGGCTTCACATATATTTATAAAATTCTTTAATATATGAAGTATCTTACATGTTTGACATCAATTGATTCATAAATATTAACATCTGCATTACAATACATGACTTTTTAGACCCTGTCTAAAAATTATTAAGAAGAAGGTGAGACAAATATTCCAATAAACTCTTCAAAATATATGGTTGCTCAAATAAAATACCCAGTTATAACATTATGCCAGAGAAGTCCAAGTTGTTTAAATGAGATTGGAGTTCAGTCTTTGCAAGAGATGAACCATCAGCTATTTTTCTAGTAGTAGAGAAGTTGGGACATACCTAAAATATCCTCAAAGTGTGGTCTATGAACTGCTTGTACTAGACCCCTCTGCAAGGTTAATTCAGATTAACCTCAT
>NW_006209346.1:431282-451495 GCF_000334495.1 Tupaia belangeri chinensis
ATCTTGTGGCGTGGGCCCCAATAACTGCATTGCTCTGAGTTCCTTAGTTCTTATGCACCTCAAGTTTGTCAGCCATTGGGATTGAATATTCACTTAAAGGTTGGGTTTCACCTTGTGGAAATCGATGATCCTGGTTTTTATTTTCATAAACAAAAATCTAAATTCCTCAGTTCATAACTAAGCGCATTGAAGCATAGTCCTCTGAGACCCAGTACCCTTTTTAGCAGGTAAACTAAAGAGGGAATCCTTATGTTGTCTCAGCAATGTTTTCCGTTACATTCTTGGTTTAGGTTTCCTATTTCCCATCTATTTCCTTCGATTTCCTAGTTAGTGGAATCTTCTGCATATGCATTAGTTCCATGATATTGTAATTGTATACACAGCTAACTCCTTTCTGCCCCGCTAATCTAACACCAGGAAACAAGAAAGTTCTAAATCCTTGACTCTAAGCCTCCCTTGCTGTAGTAAACATAATGGGTGTTTAATTTAGTACATTGTTGTGGCCTGGCTTTAGTTCTGATTAGTAAGGGCTGATGTTTGGAAGAGATGTTGGACTCAAAGCTGCACTTGGGGTAGACTTGGGGCTTTTTTGCATAAAAGGAATCCAGACCCTAAGGGGAACAAAGCGCCCCTAAGAAATACATTTGAGATTAGTTGGAAATGGACTGTTTGCTTATTGTTATTATTGCTGTTGTTTTTATTTGTCCTCGACACCAGAGACTTGTCAGATTCAAGTGAAATTATTGACTCGGTTTCTGCTTCCAATTAGACAATAGGCTTCTTTAATGTACCCACTGGATTGCAATAATCTTTATACTTTTAATACCTAGTATCTGAAATAGGTACTAAAAAGAAAAAAAAAATGTTTGAATTAAGTTAAATGCAAATAAGTATAAGCACAGCCCTTGGAGAAAATGTTTAGCAGATGCTGTTGGGATTCTTAAAACCTAGACAAATCAATTTAAGTTCCTTAAAGAGAAGCAAATATCTGAATCTTGAAGTCAGAAGGAACTTCAGAACACATCTACTGCATTCCTAACAGTGTTACATATCTCTTCTGTGGCATGGTCTTCAAGGCCCTGTTAAAAATTCCTCTAGTCCCAGGAAGCACAATGTCATCAAAGGCAAACAAATATATTTAGACTGCTCTAAATATTTACAAGATTTCTTTTCCATGAACTATCAATAGTACCACTTAAGTCAATATAGTGCTGTGTGAATTTCCTTTTGTGGATTGTTGTTTTCAAGCATTTCTGTATTGGTACGTATCTGGGAATATCTGAAATGTGACAGTAACTTTTAAAAGGTTATATTAATAAGGTTAATTAACAGAGAACATCACTAAGATAGTGGTAGGTATATAAATCAACAAAACTGTTCTTACCTCAGTCAAATTCCTGGGCCCGTGGATATTATTTAGCAAATGTAATTGTCTCATCTGTGTGAGTTTGTCCTTGATGCCTGATGCGTTAGTGACATCAATACTCAGGGGCCTTGAGTTTTGCCTTCCTTTATGAACTCCCGAGATGTTTCATAGCATTATACACTGATGGCCAGGATTTCCAAACGGCCACCTCCATCCCTAAAAATAAGAAGAGCGAGCATGAAGCCCTGTAAATTCCCTTGCAGTGAGTTCAAGAGCATCTCTGCCTAGAAGCCTCCAGGGAACTATGTTCCAATCATATCTCTGTTTTTTTCTCTCATCATAATTATTTTTGCCCTCTGGGCTCTGTTTCCTGCTCTGTGCCTATATTTCTGCTCATAGGATGATTTTCTAATCTTACTGGGAAGGCTTTCCTTATCAATATGGTTTCACTTTCCTATGGTGCTTCCTGCATTATTCACTGTCTGTTTTTGTTTTGTTCTTAACTTCCTTATCTACCATAAATTTTACATTTATTTTGAGATGAACTCTACATCCATAAGACTCTGATCCACTTTAGATCTACCTCTCAGGTCAATATTCTTCAGGCTTTCCTTCATAGAGTCTGAGATTTATTTCTTGCAATGCAATGTTTCAAAACATTTCTTCTGCATCAAATAGGTTGTATGATATCTACTCTTTGGATAACCAAATTACAGACATAACATCCAAGCTATGTTAACTTGGATCTGTACATTTTAAGAGTCTTTGAAAAAAAATAGAGTGATTCTTTAAGCTCTGCCCCCATAGGCAATGAAATTTCTGTAAAAATAAAAAACAGTTTTGATTGAAAGTTTGCTATAGCAATACAGAGTTCCATTTCTATCAAAGAATATATGTCAGAGAAATTCCAAGTGTAATGTCTCCAAGGACTCTGCTGAAAGTCTCTGTTGATTTTCTGCCTGGTAGTTCCATTGATTATTGAGAGTAGGTGTTAAAATCTACAACTATAGGGACCAGCAGGTGGCAAAATGATCATGTCACTGAAGTCCCACATAGTTGACCATGGTTCGTGTTCCAGAACCAGCAACTTAAAACTCACACCAGGCATGTGTATGCATGTTCAAAATCCCAAGAGGAGACTGGAGCAGAAGGGATTGTGGCGTGGCCATCCCCACTTGGGAGATGATTTCTTACTTTCTGTCTCTCTGTCTCTCTGGTGAGTGCTTGTGCCCTATAGCAAAAACCTCTCTAAAAAATAGTCTACAACTGTAATTGTGGATTTGTCTTTTTCTTTTCCTCCTTTCAGTTTCATTATTTTGTTTTTTAATTGCCAAAGGGCAAATAAGCTTGCCAGAGAAAGAAAGAGAGACAGAGACGGAGAAAGTACCCCCAAAGGGAGTCCTTTATATCTTCATCCTCTCAGCATATGAACACACTTGCAGAAGTGCCCAGCATAGTATTCAATTTGCCAGGTCCAGGATACAAACTGCAGTCAGTCATGTGGAATCCAGCTCTCTTAACCACTAGTCTATAGGCTGGCCCATCTGTTTTTGCTTCAGATATTTTGCAGTTCTATTGTTTGGTGTACACGTATTTAGGATTTCTTTTTTTAATTTAAATTTATTTATTTACATTTATTCCCTATACATCATTATAACATACAAAATGAGGTTTCCCAACTGGAATACACTGTATATTGGCTCAATCAAGCACATATCAACATACATGCTATGGTCAACAAATAATTTTTCATTTCTTGTTCCTGTATATTTTGCTTTTTTTTCCCCATCCTTGATTCCCTATCTCTCACCCTCGGCCATGTCCCACCCACCTCCCACACTGTCTCTGGTATCCACAGTTGCTTTCTATGCCTTTTCCTCCATTTTATTGATTCGCTAATGAACTTAATCTAAATATTTCCAATAGCAAGGGCAGCTGATATATACATATCCATGAACACAAGTCTGACTTTAGGCATAAACCTCAGTGAGTAGAATGAACATACTATAAAGTAGCACCTAGCTGGGGCTAGATAGCTTACTGCAGTCATCAAATATGCATTGTTTTTCATTTCAAGAAAAACAGTTTTTGTGTTTTTTTTCTCCTGAAACTTTTTTTAAATTAATTAATTTACATTAATCACCTAAGCATCGTCACAGCATACAGAATGTGGTTTCCCATCCAGAATATACTGCATAGTGGCTTAATCATGCATGTTATCATCAATAATTTTCCATTTCTAGTTTTATATATGTCTGACCCTCTGCCCTTTCTCATCCTCTTCTCACACTATCTCTGGTGTCTACAGTTGTCTTCCATTCCTTTTCCTCTCACATTTTATTGATCACACAATTTCTTAAATAATCTGACTACTTTGAATAGCAAGTTCAGCTGGTAATTTCAAGAAAAGCAATTTTGAATTGGTAAGGAAATTTGCTTAAAACTTAAAGCCTGGAAACAGGTTAGTATTCTGCTCACATAGTTGGTACATGAACTTATTGACAGCTCAAGACAGGACAAAAACTCTTAAAACCGGACAACAAAGCCTAGAAGAAAAGCAGCACTATTTTAGTCAAAAGTCATAGAATGCTATTTCACCAGCTCAGTCTCATGTACTTAATCTATCTCCTGTTGTGGTTCGATCTTCCCGAATTGAATTCTGGGATGTAATATTCAACTCCAGTCTTGTCCCTATGATTAAGTTGGCCATTTTCTTAGTTTTTGAACTCTTATTTCTGTGTGTCTGCATTTAATTTTCATGACATAGTACTCCCTTGAGAACTTCTTGGAGATCTGGTCTGGTGCTGGTAAATTTTTTCAGGTTTTGTTTATCTGAGAATGTTCCTATCTTTTCTTCCCATATGAAGTATAATCCAGATGGGTACAGTATTCTTGGTTGTAATTGCTTTTCCCTTAACTCTTTGAATATATTTTCCCATTCTTTCCTCACTCACATTGTTTCCTATGAGAGCTCTGCTGTTGGTCTGATGGGATATCTTTTGTAGGTAACTTGCCATTTCTCTCTTGCCAATCTTAGTATCTTGTCTTTGTCTGTGGTTTTGGTCAGTCTGGCTATAATGTATCTTGGAGAAGATCTTCTTGGATTGATTCTATTTGGGATCCTTCGTATTTCTTGGGACTGGATCTCTGAGTGCCTCTCTAGGTTTGCAAAGTTTTCTTACAGGATTTCATGGAATAGATTATCAATGCCATTATGAGTCTCTTCGCCTTCTGCGATGCCAGTTATCCAGATGTTTGGACGTTTGATGGTATCTAATACTTCTCGTATATTATTCTCAGATTTTGGGGCAATTTTCTCGGTCTTCGTGGTGGATTTTTCTAAGCCAGCAATTTTCTCTTCCACATCTGAGATTCTATTTTCTGTATGATTTAGTCTGCTTTTAATACTTTAAAGAGAGATTTTGACTTCCTGTATTACAGTCTTCATCTCTAACAATTCTACTTGATTCTTTTGTAAAGTGTGTAATTCCTCTTTCAGATCTCGCAAGAATTTTCTGACCTCCTGGAACTCGTTAGCTCCTTTTTCCTTTCTCTTCTGCAGTTCATTGTCTCTCTTCTCTTCCATCTCTGTTAGCTTAGCCATTATGAATGTTCTAAATTCTTTATCAGACATTTCCATGATTTCCATTGAACTGTCTGTGATGAAGAGGAGTTATTCTTTTCCCTTGGAGGAGAGGTAGTTTCTTCTTTCCCATATTTCTTGTGGTCCTATGGTGATTTCCAATCATCTGATGGATGGTGTGTTTCTTCCCACACTTGAAGTTCAACCTGAGCATCCAGGAGCGTGCAGAAAAGGAAACAGAGAAAAACAACAGCAAGCAAAACAACCAAGAAACAGAAAAAGAGAAGGAAAAAGCACTCAAGTTTGTGGGTTGGAGGCTGAATTATCAGCGGAAAATCTTCATTTTGCTTATTCCCCTGAAATCACTAGTTCTCAGGAGCCATGAAGGTGTCTTCTGAAGTCCTCCACATTTAGGATTTCTAATGTCTCTTTTATTGTTACATAGTTTCCTTTAGTAATTTTTTTGTTCAAATACCTATTTGATCTGATATTAACATAGTTACTCCTGCTCTCCTTTGATTAATGTTTGCTTGATGTATCTTTTTTTTATTTTTGCTTTTATTGTGCCTAAGTTATATATTTGAAGTGGGTTTTTATAGACAGTATATACAGGGGTCATTTTTTTTAAATCATCTTGGCCAGTCTCTAACTTCTACATGATATCTTTAAACCATATCTATTTAATTTAATTACTGATATCTGAGGGCTTACATATGCCATTTAATTATTTTTCTGTTTTTTTTTTATCGTTTTTGTTTAGTTTTACTTGCCTTCCTAAAAGCTAGTTGAACTTTTTTCTTTTTGAGAGAGAGATTTTTGTTGTACTGAGTGTGTGCTTGCTGGGGAAACAGGAAGACAGAAAGAGGGTGAGAAACACACACACACACACACACACACACACACACACACACACACACCACTGATGATAGCCATGCCGCAAATTCTCCATTCTCCTCTCAGTATTTTAGGAACACATACACACGCTCCTGGTGTGAGTTTCAAGCCGCTTGATCCAGGACTCGAATCACAGTAGACTACATGGGAGTTCAGCACCTTAACCACTATGCCACCTGCTGGTCCCATTTTTTTAGATTTCTCTAATGTTGGGCTGGCTCTGTAGCCTAGTGGGACCTGGATTCCATGTGGCTAACCATGTTTCTAGTCTCACCACATGTAGCTTGAAAAACACATTGAGTGAACATGCATGCACGCCCCAAATCGCAACAGAATGGAGAAATGAAGGAGAAGGGATTATTGCTTGACCACACCTTATTGGTGGGTGCTTTTTGTGCCCTACCTCACCCTCAATCTCTTTCTGGCAAGCACAAGCATCCTCTGGCAGCTAAAAGATCATAATTCTATAATACTTTAAGATATCTTTCTTTATATAGCTTTATAGTATTACATTATATATATATAAAATCACGGTATACTAATATTTGTCTAGTTTGACCAGTTCAAGTGAAGTATAGAAACTCTGTTTCCCTTTATGCCCTTTACTTGCCCCAATTTATAATTACTTACAATTTTCTATGTATGCTTTTATAACTACATCAGATAGTATTATAATTTTTACTTTAATTATTAAATATAATTCATAAAACTCAAGAGGAGGAAGAAAGCCGATTGTATTTGCACATGTTTTCATTTACCATGTTCTTACTTCCTTGGCAATGTTCTAAGTTTTCTTCTTTTATTATTTCTTTCTATTTAAAGAACTTTCTTTGCTTATCCTTTTAGGGTAGGTCTGCTGGTAAGAAATTCAATTAGCTTTCTTTCATCAAACAATGTTTTGATTTTACTTCATTCTTTTGTGATAGTTTCATTGGCTATAGAATTGGGGTTGATGGGAGTTTTTGTTGTTGTTTTATTGGTTTCAGTACTTAAAAGCAATTTGCCACTTTTATCTGACCTCTATGGTGTCAAATAAAAATAAAATCCACTATTATTAGAATTGTTTTTCCAGGGCTAGCAGGTGACAGGTGGTTCAAGTGCTGGACTCTCACATGGCAGATCATGGTTTGAATACCAGACTGAGTCCCAGACTGGGTAACTTGAAATTCATGCCAGGCATGTGTGCATGCATGCCCAAAATCCCAGGAGGAGAATGAAGGAGAAGGGAGTGCAGCATGTCCATCCCCCTGGCTGGTGATTTCTCACTTTCTTTCTCATTCTCTCTCTCTCTCTCTCTCTCTCTCTCTCTCTCTCTCTCTCTCTCTCTGTCTCTCTCTGTCTTTCTCCAGTGAGCACACATGCCCTATGGCAAAACACCTGAAAAAAATCTTTTTTTCTCTATGAGTAAATGTCATTTTTTTCTTGATGCTTTTCAGAACTTATTCTTTATACTTAGTTTTCAGAAGTTCAATTATGAAGTTTCTTTGTGTGGATTTCTCTGGTTTGAACCTCTTAGATTTGCTTACCCTCTTGAATTTGTACATTTATATCTTTTATCAAATTTGGAAAATTTTACGCCATTATTTTTGTAAGTACTTTTCCGCCCATCCTTTCTTTTGTCTTTCCTTCTGAGATTCCAATTACATAAATGATAACTCTTCTGTTATTTTCCCACATATCCTTAAAGCTCTGTTCATTCTTTTTATCTCAGTCTGTTTTCTCCATTGTTCAGGTTTGGTCATTTCTATGTTCTATCTTCCAGTTCACTGACGTTTTCCTGCTGTTAAGCCCATCCACTGAGCTTTTTATTTTGGTTATTATATTTTCTAGATGGGATAAATCAGCTATCTAGTCCAACCTTGCTTTGTTTATATCACTTCTTTTGGGGTTTTCAGTATATTAGAAATCTCTTGTCTGTAACCACATTGTGTCGTCCTAAAATAAGCCCTCTTTTTCTTCTTCTTCTTTTTTTTTTTTCTTCTTTTTTGGAGAGGTTTTTGCTACAGAGTGCGTGCGCTCGCCAGAGAGACAGAGAGAGACAGGGAGACAGAAAGTGAGAAATCACCCCCCAGGGGGAATGGACACGCCACAATCCCTTCTCCTCCATTCTCCTCTCGGGATCTTGGGCATGCACATGCACGCACACGCGCCCAGCGTGAGTTTAAGCACTGGGTCCACAACTCGAACTGCGGTCGACTACATGGGAGTCCAGCGACATAGCCATTACGCTAACTGCTGGTCCCTCTTTTTCTTCTTTGATGCCATCAAGATAGAGTTTAAGGAAGGGAGAAGAATGTTTATAAAATTTAGTAGTATGTACCCTAAGTCTTCTCCCAAAAGAAGTATTTATTTGACCTTCAGCTGTGAGTCCTATTACCCAGAGTTTTTTTACTTTTTAATCTTCTTTTTATTAAACAACACAATAACAACAACAGCAACAGAAACCTTGGGGTATTATTTTATCTGAATTATATTAGAACTCGCAAGTGAAATCGTCTAAAGTATATGGCAGTAACGTGCTCTGTTTATTTAGATCTTCTTCGTATTAACTTCAGTGATTAAACTTTCAAAGGGGCTGTGTTTCATTCTTGGATTAGGAAGCTTGTTTTTATTATTACTAACACTAAGGAAAAATAAAATCACTGCATATATCCCTATAAAGTATTAACATGCAAGAGCGGAATAATATACACGTACTGTTGTTATGCCCCTCATTGTCCCAGACTCATTGTAGTCTTTTCTTCTTTTTTGGAGAGGTTTTTGCTACAGAGTGCGTGCGCTCGCCAGAGAGACAGAGAGAGACAGGGAGACAGAAAGTGAGAAATCACCCCCCAGGGGGAATGGACACGCCACAATCCCTTCTCCTCCATTCTCCTCTCGGGATCTTGGGCATGCACATGCACGCACACGCGCCCAGCGTGAGTTTAAGCACTGGGTCCACAACTCGAACTGCGGTCGACTACATGGGAGTCCAGCGACATAGCCATTACGCTAACTGCTGGTCCCTCTTTTTCTTCTTTGATGCCATCAAGATAGAGTTTAAGGAAGGGAGAAGAATGTTTATAAAATTTAGTAGTATGTACCCTAAGTCTTCTCCCAAAAGAAGTATTTATTTGACCTTCAGCTGTGAGTCCTATTACCCAGAGTTTTTTTACTTTTTAATCTTCTTTTTATTAAACAACACAATAACAACAACAGCAACAGAAACCTTGGGGTATTATTTTATCTGAATTATATTAGAACTCGCAAGTGAAATCGTCTAAAGTATATGGCAGTAACGTGCTCTGTTTATTTAGATCTTCTTCGTATTAACTTCAGTGATTAAACTTTCAAAGGGGCTGTGTTTCATTCTTGGATTAGGAAGCTTGTTTTTATTATTACTAACACTAAGGAAAAATAAAATCACTGCATATATCCCTATAAAGTATTAACATGCAAGAGCGGAATAATATACACGTACTGTTGTTATGCCCCTCATTGTCCCAGACTCATTGTAGTCTTTTGGAAGGTATTAGACTTCCAGTGTCTCCACCTACAAAATATAGAAATTTTAGAATCTCCCTCCCTCATTGAACTGTTGGGGAAAAGTAGAGTAATGGTATTTCAATGTTCTATGAAGGACAGATTTGTGAATATGCAAAATTTGTCTAAATTTGAGGTCAAGTGCTCTAAGACAAAAGTATTCAGTCCAAGAATATATGGTGATTTGAGTTTTGCAGTAAAAGAAATAAGGATTCACTGAAGAGAGTTAACTTTCCACTGTTTCTATTTAGTCTTCCTCCAAGTTTCATTTCACCCCAAGTCTGTCATTTAGAAAGATCTAAGTACGGTTAACAGTTCCACTAACTTTGACAATGTCCCATTCTTGTTCTTTATCCTTACTGTTCTTTTGGTTTCACATTTGTGTCTTAATCTTTGCAGACTATTAGCAATAGACTCTCAGTTTAATGTTTTTTTTAGAAGCCAAAATATTTTAAGTTCTTTAAGTTTTTAAAATAAGAGGAACATTCTACCTCCTTTGTTCTAAAATATTAGAGTATAATTTGGTAGAAATGTTATTAAAAAAAATACTCCTTCTACATAACACAAGAAATAGAAGCAGAACCCTTACTTTCTAATTCTTCTTTAGTAGTGAAACACAGGCCTGTTTTAATTTACATAAAATTATAACTTATGTTCTATTTAGCATTTAAGCATGTCATCATTAATTTTCTTAATTTAGATCACTAATATCTATATGGTAGTTGTTTTTGTTTTTGTTTTTTTGATAGGGGTAAGGGTAAAGAAAGGGTGAAAAGTTCAGGGATTTCTCATGACTAGGAGAAAATACAGTGAATTAATTTAATGTTTGCGGAAGAGGCTAAAACCTGCTTATTTTAGACTTTGTTTTCTTAAATCATTGGGCACAAAATTTCATCTATCCTTAACCACAGTTTCTGTTCTTTTCTTAAAAACAAACAGAACAAATTCCCTAAGCACTGGACTAGAAGGGCAAGAGTACTTACTAGTTAAAAAAGTTAAAGGAAATTCAACTTTTGATCGTTCTAGGCCATGAATTTCACAAAAATCAGTTTTCCTCATGTTTATACTGATACTCTATGACTTTCCACCAACTGACTCCCAAAAATACCCGTGGGGGAAACCCAAACACCTTTGCAAAACACTCTGCTGATACTGCATCCCTAGATGTCTAATGGCACCAACTCTTAAAGGCTCAACAAATGAGGATGTTTGACAACATATTTCTACAACATGACCTGTAAGTGTAGATTTTTTTAAAAAGAGTCATCTCCAGAAAGCATGAAAATGTCTTGCTATTTTAACCCTCCAGTGGTTACAAAAGTTCCCCCTTTTTTTTTTAATATACAGATTCTACTCAATCCTTTTGGACTGATTTAAATATCAACTCTTCTATAACATTATTGTCTAATGTCTTATAAAATTTCTATTGCATTTATAGACACTGACACAGTTTGCCACATGATGATAGAATGCTGCTTTTTTCTGTCTTTATTTTCTATGCATGTGTGTTACTTCTCCACTGAGATTTCAAATTCTTTGGGGACAGGATTAGATTAAAACCCCAAGAGACCCTAGGCACTGAAAAGATTTTGATATCTCCTACGTCTAACTCAAAATAAAAATGTTACTCAATCAACTATAAATAAGAGAGTCACAAATTAAAAAAAAATTTCCATACTTGTTTGGGGAAATGTCATTCTTTGAATTATTTTTTTATTATTCGTGCTTTAAGCAAATGCATAGGTACTAGGTAATCTCAATCTATTAGGTTATAGAAACAAGCATCCTCCTTGTGTGTTCCCAGGAACAAGTGGAATCTGTCAACATCTGTTTGTTTGATTAAGAATTTAAGCTAAGCATATGATTCTTAGACTCCACATAAGCATGTTAGGAATGATCATCTCTAGTAATGGGCACTAATTCTCCTGGTCTCCCATTTTGATAAAGTCCTTTCATTTCCTATTTCTGCTTACTCTTTTCTTTTCTTTTTTCCTTTTCTCTTGAATAAGCTGTATTTTTTTCAGAGAAGTTTTTCAGTTCACAGCAAAATTGAGGGGAAGAAACAAAGATTTCCCACCTACTCACTGCCCCTCCCTCCCCACCCCCACACACACACCCTCCCCGTCATTAACATCCCACACCAGCGTGATGTACGTGTTACAGCTGACGACTCTATCATAGCATCATTCTCACTTAGAGTCCGTAGTTCATGTTGGGGCTCACTCTTGGTGTTGGATATTCTAAGGTTTGGACAAATGTGTAATAGCATATGGAATTGCACAGGACAGTGTCACCGCCCTAATGACCTGTGTTCTGCCTGTTCATCCCTCCTTATATTCTAGCTCCTGGCAACCTCTGATCGTTTCACTGTCTCCATGGTTTTTCATTTTCCAGAATGTCATATGATTGGAATCATGTATTATATAGCTCTATCGGACTGACTAATTTCACTTAGTAATATGTACTTAAGTTTACTCCACGTCTTTCATCTTATCTGAATGTGCCATACTTTATTTATCCATTCATTTATTGGAGGACATTGTAGTTGCCTCTTGTTTTTGACAATTATGAATAAAGCTGCTATAAACATCCATGTGCAAGTTTTTTTTTTGTTTTGTTTTGTTTAGAGGTTTTCACTATAGGGCGCGTGCGCTCGCCAGACAGACAGAGAGAGACATAGAGACAGAAAGCGAGAAATCACCCCCCAGGGGGCATGGTCACGCCACAATCCCTTCTCCTCCATTCTCCTCTTGGGATCTTGGGCACGCATGCACACGCGCCCGGCGTGAGTTCTAAGCCTCCGGGTCTGGGATGCGAACCGCAGTCAACTATGTGGGACTCCAGTGACATAGCCATTACGCTAACTGCTGGTTCCCCAATGTGCAAGTTTTTATACAGACATAGTTTCCAACTCATTCAAGTAAATGCTAAGAAGCATGATAGCTGGGTCTTATATGAATATGATTTGGTTTGTAAGAAATCACTAAGCTATCCTCCAAAGTGCTTGTACCGTTTTGCACTTTGACCACCAATAAATGAGAAGTCCCGTTGTTTCAGTTCTGTTTACTTTTCCCATGGCTTGATGGAGACACTTAACTACACATGTCTGATTAGGCTCATGATTCCCTTGTAAGGGTCTTTTGAAAAAATGGAATACTGGAATGAGCTACAAGACACAAAGAATTTCATTTGATAGGTCAAAAATAGATACAGCTGAGACCCAATTCTGATGCAATTTGCCAACCTAATTTTTTAAAATCTCCTATATGCTTTGGTTTCCTCTTCCGAAAAAGGGGAAGAGATAGCAACACATTTAAGAACTATTTGTCTGATAATATTCTTAGATCAAAGAATTGCAAGTTCCTTAATGAATAACATTATGAGAGGTGACATAAAAGAATCTTATTCACAGTTGCCTAATAACAAGAATATATTTGCTTTCTTCACAATTTGAAGTTACAAAGTGCAATGTAAGGATAAATTTAGAAATGTAATGATACTTTGATAGCCATCAGATCTAGAGTGAGAACAAGGATTATCTGTACAATGATCTAATGGAGATAAACAACTATGTGAAAGAAAAAAATAGAAACATTATTTTTTTTAATTAATTTTTTTTAAAGATAAGGTCTCACCGTGTAATAATCCTCCTGTCTCAGCCTCGCCCTGGGACTACAAGCATACTCCTCCACACCCTGCTTTTAGGTTGGACTAGGATTCAACTTGGGGCCTCCAATATGGTCCATAAACTCAGTCTGAGCACAGATTTTAACAGCACATACCACCACAGCTGGGCCAAAACATTATTATTGTTATTATCAATGTCATGGTTATTGTTATTATTGCTTAAATATAAAGGTTTATACCTTTGAATTCCTTTGTGACTCCTACCACTTAGTCCTCAAAATGACTTCTTTCTACTGCCTTGTAGATCTTCTTGGGAAATTTGTTCCAATCTATTATAGCTGTTGTTGCTAATATGAGCATACTTTCTCACCCTGTAGATGCAAAAGAAAACCCAAAACAACAACATGCTATAGGGGCACATATGCTCGCCAGAGAGAGAGATAGTGAGAAATCACCCCCTCTGGGTAAAGACCATGCCACAATCCCTTCTCCTTCATTCTCCTCTCAGGATCTTGGGCACACATGCACGCAAGTCTAGCATGAATTTTAAGCTGCTGGTCCAGGACTCGAACCACAGTTGACTATGTGAGAGTACAGTAACATAAACATCATGCCATCTGCTGGTCCCTCAGTTTTATTTTTCTAAACATTGCTTTTATGTATTACATGCTGGTCATTGACCTTTAGGTTCATGTGGTCTTTCTTTATGTCTGTTACTACCACTGGTGACAAATCCCTAGCACAGACGTGGCAGTATCTCCGTCAGTGCCTGTGGCAGACATCAAGAATCAGCTAGGTTCTGTTTCTGCTGAGCCTGGACTCACCCTCAGATTTCTTCTCATTATGCCTTCTAGGCAGCCATTACCAATTGTTCATCATGTTTGCTGGAAGTAAAATATATTTGTGATCGTGGGAATAAGCCACAAAAACATCCCTGCTTTCAGCTTAAAACGCATTTCTCATCAGTGTACTTATTTCCATTAATCAAGTTTTCACCATGCTAAAGGATCTTAGGCTAATTTTCAAGTCTTCCACACCCTCACAAAATCTAAGAAGATAAAATAAAAATAACTGGGGATGGCATAATGGTCACATTGCTGGACTCCCAGGTAGTTGACCATAGTTCAAGTCCTAGACCCAGCATCTTCAAGATCACACCTGGTACGTGTGCATGCATGCCCAAATTCCCAAGAGAAGAATGGAAGAGAAGGAATTGTGGCATGGCCATTCCCCCTGTGGTGTGAGTTCTTGCTTTCTGTTTCTCTGGCAAGCACATAGGCTCTCTAGCAAAAATCTCTCTTAAAAAAAAAAAAAAAAAAAAAGATTAAAATCACTGATGACCTCCCGAGTTCCACTGTCAAATTTTGTGCATGTAAAAGAATTTGTGCATGTAGCATTTCCATTGATTGGCTTGCCTAACCTCTTCATAAAATTTACAATAAAGGTAACTGGTCAAATAAGCCATTCTTTGACGTTCATGTTATGGAATACCAATCAATGATTAAAAACAACAAGCACACAAGTGGATGGATCTCAAAGGAATTATGCTGTGTTGAAAAGGCCAACCTCAAAAGGTTACACATTGTATGACTCCATTAATATTATATTATTGAAATGACAACATAATAGAGATGGATAAGAGATTAGTAGTTTTCAGGAGTTAGAAGAAAAAGACAGAGGTACTTATGGCTATTAAAGGGTGGTATAATGAATCCTTGTGATAGAACAATTCTGGAGCTTGACTATGGTAGTGGTCACGAGAAACATTAGGTTACAAAACTGCACTCAAAAAATAACAACATATACACAAGTACAAATAAAACTGATGAGATCTGAATTGATGGGTGAGCTATATCAGTGCCCGTGTCCTGGTTATGATATTACACTGTGATCATACAAGATGTTATTGTTGGAATGAAGAATTGAGTGAAGGGTATATTATAAAGGGTCACTAGTATTTCTTACAATCATGCATAAATCTATAATTATCTCACACTATTTTTGAAAGATCTGCAATGAGAATTTTGAGAATTGCAAACGCATCCCTTATCAACTAAAGGGAATTATTTCTTCCGAATTATCAGAGAGAGTGCTACTCAGGTGTTTACAAACTTAATGTGGCTGTATTCTTAAAATTTTCTAACACTTCTACTCTGGGAACTGCTTCCAAACTGCTTCCAAAGAACTGCTTCCTTATCTGGCCTGAGTTCCCTGTACTATAGCAGAAAATTATTTGTCCGACATTTTATCAGCCTGAGGACATTAATTAAAACTTGAGAGTTACTTACTGGTTTATAATTATTTGTTTTATTTTCTATTTAAAATATGAAACAGGGGCCAGCCATTGCACCATGGTTGAAGTAGCTGTATCCCACGTGGCCAACTGAATAGTTCCAGTCCTCGATCCTGCAGCTTGCAAAACAGTCTGGGTGTGTGTATGTGCATGCCCAAAATCCTGACGGAAGAATGGAGAAGAAGGGATTGCAGAGTGGCCAGCCCCTCTGGGGGATTTCTTGCTTTCCTCTCTGTCTCTCTCTAGTGACCACACATGTGCTTTTGCAAAAATAGCAGGATCAGCCATTTAGCTTTAGGAAACCTACAGAGAGGCCAGCGTTCTCTGTAGGAACTTAGGGTTTCCTTGGTTATAAGAATCAAAAGTTATGGTAATATAACACACACACATGCACACACACACACATGAAATAGCAAAATAAGTATGCAAAAATGTGATCTGATATTTTCCCCTTAAAAATGAGAGTGGGGAGTGTCCTGCAGTATTGCCTATTTCAGCCAGAGATGGCAAACGTGGCAAGTTTACTGCCAATCAGTCTCCACTCCCAAGTCTACAACAGACATCATGAGTTGATCCATGCTTAATTTTCAGAAGAGCCTGACTGTTTCTTCAGAATTCCTCTTAGCATACACTTCAGATAGCCACGAGCAGTAAGTTGTCATTGACACAAGATGAAGCCCCCAAATCAGCAGGTAACTCTCCTTCCCAAAGTATGGGGTTTTCTAGCATGCTCTATCCCCAACCCATGCCAAATAAAAGTATTTTATGCATTCACACTTTGTTCCCTCTCCCACCTTTACCTCCTCTATGCATGAGTCCATGCTTGCTGAAATGCTTTCAATCTTTCATAAATAAAAATTCCCCAAGCAGTGTTTTTGCATTTACATACAATATTCCTAAAAATATAGTGACATGCGCTGGTAAATTGTGAACAGAGTTTAAATTCCTTAAATATATCCTCTCCCCTTTTTACAGTACATCGTTAGTACCAATTGGCAACCTTCAGTGTCCAAGATTATCAGTATCTAGTTGCAGCAGTAAAATGCAATGTTCTACAAGGCCTGCATATGGGGAGCTCCTGGGTTCACATCCAGAGACCTCCCTGAGGAAAAGGTGAACTTTTATCTGCATATCTCATTTAATTACGAAGTATGTGTGCTAATGTCATTGCTGCCCCTCTGGATTTTAAGCATGTGAGGAAAAGCCACAAGATATTCTGGCATGAGGATTTGTGTTCAGTCAGAATGAATGCTAAAACCATAGCTTTCTGCTCCTGTAACCAAGGAGAGCCTGAGGTCCTGCTGAGAACATGGTCTTCTCCTCAGGTTTCCTATAGCTAAATGGCTGATCCTGCCTTTCAGGGAATTGGACACTTGGGATCCATTTTCAACCTGGTGATTTAACACTGAGGAGAGTCTTCCGAAATTATCTCTGATGCCATCCTTTTCATCCAGAGGGTCAGGTGATATTAAAACCCAAGGTCCAATGAATGCTTATAGAACCTTTAACAAGATTTGACGCATTAGCCTCTATTGCAATGTATATTTTAAAACACAGCTTCCACAGCTTCAGTTTTTGCTTTGCTTCTGTTCAGCAGCATGTAACATGCAGCCTTATGAACAGCACGTGAAACAGCCAGTCTTTGTGCCTTTGGGCTCAGTTCAGTACACTTACAGAAATCTATTAAAAAAAAAAAAATCCCTTACCAAGCTGTGTTTTTATGACTCACAATTAGAAAAAAAAAATTATATCTAAGATTGAATCTTTCTTTCATGTAAATAGCTTTCATTTGCTCAAATATGTATTGACTATATATTATTTGCCAATCAGTGTGCTAGAAATTAGAGAGTCAAAAGGAAGCAAGCACCGATGGCCCCTTCCTTCCTCTAAATGGCAGACCTGTAAATGAAAAGTTATACTGGGGCCGGCAGGTGGCATGGTAGCTAAGGCCCTGGACTTATGAGGATGGACTCCTCCATTCGCCTCTCTGCATTTTGGGCATGCACACACACATACCCCAGTGTGAGTTTCAAGCCACCAGGTCCAGAATTTGAACCGCAGTCAAATGCATGGGGGTCCGATGCCTTAACCGCTGTGCCACCAACCACTAAGCCCAATAAATAATTTTTTTTTAAATGAAAGGCTGTATAACGTAGTAGTTGCAATAAGTTCTGATGGTCACAACGAGGAAACAGTAAGCAGCTCCACCTTGTCAATGCTACCAAGGTGACATTTACAGGGAAGGAGATGGTTACCTTTATCCTGAAGCTCTAGTAGGAGTTCTGCTGGGTGAATGTGTTGAGAAAGGAAAATCAAAACAGGAGAATATGCTCAGGAACCAGAGGCTAAAGTGGCTTGTGGTTCGGACCCAAGTAGTTGAGGATTACTAGACTATGGAGTTTGTCAAAGCAAGCAGCAGGAGATAAAGGCAACAAGGACACTAGGTTGGGTCATGAAGATGAATGGTCCTGGAAGCCATGTGAGAATATGGATTTTATGAGAAAGAGAATTGATGGATTTTAGGCAGAGCATGACCTGATCAGATTTGCAAATTTGATGGATGATGCTGCCACCAGTGTGTAGAATGGCTAGGAACAAGTGAGAAACCCAAAGCAGAAAGAACTGCTTCAGGAGCTTACTGCCTCACAGCACTTGCCATTGAACAGAACAGGAATAAATGGGCTGGACTGATACTAGAACCTTCCTGGAAATCGCACTTTATAGTAGTTCTCTCAGAAGAATATAAATGTTAGACAACGTAATTTTTTTTTTTTTTTTTGGAAAGGTTTTTGCTATAGGGCGCGTGCACTCGCCAGAAGGACAGAGAGACAGAAAGCGAGAAATCACCCCCCCAGGGGGGATGGCCATGCCGCAATCCCTTCTCCTCCATTCTCCTCTCAGGATCTTGGGCACGGACGCACACGTGCCCGGTGTGAGTTTAAGCCACCAGGTCCAGGACTCGAACCGCAGTCAGCTACATGGGAGTTCAGCAACATAGCCATTATACTAACTGCTGGTCCCTACAATGTAATTTTTAAAAAGGCATCATGGACCAGCCTCACCAACTTGAACTTGCTCAAGGTTTTGTCATGTTTACTCAGTGATCACTCTCTGCATGACTGGTTGCTAGCCCCTTCTCTGATGCTTCACCTAGCATGGTGGAAAGCACGTGGGCATTTGACTATGATGGTCATAAAAGCCCAACTACCATCTATCTGTAGCCTTTATCTTTTTTTCCAGTGAAGTTTATAACTTGTCTAACCTTTGGTTTACTCATTTGTGAAAGGTAATAATAAACAATCATATTTTATAGAGTAGGGAGAATTACCTGATCTTATTTTATCTTCATTGAATATATTAAATAATAAGTATATATTATTTATATTATAATTTATTACAGTTGCTCAGAGTCTGTTTCCTTCATGCACTCTACTGCAAAAAATGCTCCCGATGTTAAGAATTCAGGTGGCTATTGCCACATTTGCTGTGTTGTGGTTGCAGTGTTCTTCTTTATAAGACTTCAGAACCATGATCAGTTTCCCACATAGCTCTTTCTCCTATGTTTACCCTTCAAATATCAATACCCTCCAGGGTTCACATCTGTCCTTGACTTTTCTCTAGAGGCGACATAGAGACAGGAAAGATTTTGAGACTGGAAGTCAGAGTTGAACTGGAATTCTTACTGTGGGACCTTGGGCAAATTATTTAACCTCTCCAGGCTTCAGCCTTGCAAACATAAATGAAGGTTATATGGACTATCTCCTATGGTTGCTATGAGGGCTAGCAAGTATTCATTGCCATGGTTGGCTCTTATCTACTGTCGTGGCTGAAGCACTAATTATACCCTGATGTTCTATCCCTGAGCAGCAAAGTGGTAAACCCAAGTGCTAGCTGGGTATTTTCATTTGCATATGCCTCTGGTACCTCAATAATAAGAAGTTTATGAACTCAACTCCTCATAAACTTGTTCTCTCATGTTCCTGTGCTCACAGCACAATAAGTGGAATTATTATTTATTCTAGTTGCTTGAAATAGGAATTTAAGTCCTTCCCCTGCCTCTATACTGCTGATTTTAGCTCAAACTTTCTTTTTTGACTTGATCTCCTCCTCTCCATTCCAGCTATCTCCAGCATCACCACCTCTCAGCTGCATCACTGTGAAGTTCCTTCCACATGGTCCGCAGACCCCTAGTCTTGCCCTTCCTCCTTTCTTTCCTCCATGTGGTCACCATGGTTTCTATCAAGCAACATGAATGATGTTATGAGTTGCTGTCCAAAACTTCCCAGTGACTTCCCATTGCCTCTAGAATAAATTCCAAACTATTAACAAGTGGTATTTAAAATGTCATGACTTTGGCCATTATTTCCTGTCTGTCCTCCTGGTTTTCGTTACATTCCAGTTGCTCTGAGTTGCCATTGAGCTCCTACGCACCCCACACCATTTCTCACCTCTATTTTTTTGTTTATGCAGTCTCTTCCACCTGGTTGGCCACTTCCCAGTTCTCCTCTCCCTCAGCAGTTTCTATTAAATTTGCCATGACAGCTACTACCACCACCACCTGGCAAACCTGGATAATGCCCAGATGTTGAAGGAACACCTCTTAAAATACAGGACAGTGCGAGGAGCATCGAGAGCTCCTCGTGTCTCTCTCTTTGGCCTCCAGTGCCCTGGTCTTCACTGAACACTTTCTGAGCTGAATTGTACTGTTAGTTGTTGATGCCACTGACATTTCCTTGGTGTTTTTAGTTTAGTTTAGTTTTCTCTTTTTTTTCTTAAAGTAAGAATTATTTAGGTGGTATGATTTTCTAAAACTTTTAACAACACCTGGCTTCTTGAAACAGTGTTCGTTAAACAGTATTTGCACAGTAAAACTTTACTTAGACTCATTTTTGAGAGTATGTGATGACTTATGCTCAAACCTTTCCCTA
>NW_006209346.1:451526-455165 GCF_000334495.1 Tupaia belangeri chinensis
TACAAGTGGAAAACATTTCTCAATATGAGCACAAAGAGAACGCTGGGCCTTCCAGAGGACAAATGTTAGGCCTTCTCAAACGCAGCAAAAGGAGTCTGATAGAAGCAACTTTTGTAGTTTTTTCAGGAAACTTACAGTTTTCCATTTCTGTGATTTTTGTCAGAACTTGGAGATTTTGTTTGTTCATATTGCGTGGATGTGGATGTGCGTGAATGAGAGAGAAAGAGATACTACAGTTCTTTTTTTTTTTTTTTTTTGAGAGAGATTTTCACTGTAGGGCGCGTGCACTCGCCAGACACACAGAGAGAGACATAGAGACAGAAAGCGAGAAATCACCCCCCAGGGAAGATGGTCACGCCGCAATCCCTTCTCCTCCATTCTCCTCTCGAGATCTTGGGCACGCACGCACACGCACCTGGCGTGAGTTTTAAGCCACCGGGTCCGGGACACGAACCGCGGTCGACTACGTGGGAGTCCAGCGACATAGCCACTACGCTAACTGCTGGTTCCCTACAGTTCTAAAATCAGTAACTGGAGGGAAGCTAAATTATCTAGCCTTGTGTTTTCAAAACCTCTTTTACCCAGTCCCCACAGTAATAAAAACATGTTCCATTGGACCTAGAAATAATGATACACATACACATATGGATTCAAAGTGAAATGTTTTACAAAAACAAAACAAAGCTATTTTTCCTTTATGTGAGGCACTTCATTTTCTGTTCTAGTCCACTTTTTTTTTCTTTTTTCTTTTTTTTCAGTTTTTCTCTAGGCCATGGGTACTAGCTGGAGAGAAACAGAGAGAGAGGGAGATAGGAAAAAAGAGAAGTCACTCACCAAGAAGGATGAGCACAACACAATCACTTCTCTATCCTCCTCTTGGGATTCTGGACAGGCAGGAACATATGCCCGGCATGTTTTTCAAGCCATCAGGTCTGGGACATGAACCTCACAGTTAGCCATATGGTATCCAACCCCTTTAATCACCACACCACTGCTGGCTCTCCATTTTATTTTTAAAATGCTTGTTCAAAGTCAATAAATTGATTTCCTGACCACTAATGGGAGTGGCCTACAATTTGAAAAATACTTATCTATTGTAGTTCAACTTCTATTCTGATGCAGAAAGCCTTTCCTTATAATATATTAATAAGTGTCATCTCGAATTTAGTCCATAGATCCCTTTGCCATAAACCCACCTTTTAGATGCAGTGTTGCAAGCATATCTGTGCAATAGCTTTAGCTCTAGAGCAAGAAGCTCCTGTCGTCAGATGGACATAGAGGCGATTATGCTGAGCTGAGAATTCGTGGTCCAGAGAAATCAGAATTTTAGTATCTTAGATCCCAGGAATTTTCGTCTAGAGGGACTCGGAAGTCCAAATAGATGTGAAAAATTTAAGCCAGGGTAGTAGAAAGCTATGGAGAGTTGAGATACCTTAGACTTGGCTTAGTGACCAGAGCTTCCCAGACCAACAACAGACCAGCTACATTAATCACTTGGGGAACTTGTTTTTTTTTTTCACTTACTTTTTTCAAAAAAATTCCCCTAATTTATGATAGAGTACATGCACATATATGTGAAAGGGATAGAGACAGATTCTCTAGTCCTCCAGCCTGTAGGATCCTGGGTACTGGGCAAGTGCCTCTGCATGTTTCAGGATGACCAGATCAAGGATTTGAACGATGGTCACCATGTAGAATCCAGCTTGTTTGTAAGCAGCACAATACCACTACATCACAAAGCCAGCCTTGGGGAATATTTTAGTGTATAAGTTCCAGGGCCTGAACCCCAGAGTTATGATGCCTGGAAAGACAGACATTTCAAAAACTTCCTTCAGGTGAGCTGATGGCCTAGTGGTTAATGTGTCTGGGTCATACGTGACCAAATACATGGTTGAAGTTCTGGACCTGGTGACTTGAGAAACATCCAAGATACGTGTCCATGCATGCCCCAGATCTCAACAGGAGAAATGGAGGAGAAGGGATTGTGGTATAGCCGTAGCCCAAGGAGATTGCTTTCTTACTTCCCCTCTCTTTGTCTCTCCATCTGCCTCCAGTGAGGGTACACACCGTATAGAAAATTTAAAAACAAAAACAAAAACAAATTAAAAAAAAAAAAAAAAGCATGATCCACTTTTGACCATTACTAGAAACCTCCAATCTGATTTTATGAACCCTGGGATTATCTTCCAAGGAATAGTCATGGCATTTGCTTCCTGCCATGATTACTATGGCAACAAATGAAATCATGTGTATATCCGAGTCCCCAAAGAGTCAAAAGCTCTGCATATACAAGGTACAAGTATAAAGGTATTCTTGTTTTTCCTTCTAATCAGAGCAAATTATGCAATGCTTTCTGAGTTCTGAAATTCCACGGCCAACTGCAAAGTTTAGACTGAGCATAACTGGTAAGTCCAAATTGTCAAAAGGTTCCTACAGGCCAGCCAGTGACCTAGTGGTTAAGGTGACTGGATCACACATAGCCAAATACATGGTTGAACAGAAAGGAGCATGAGACTAGCTCTCAGTTAGCATGTTTTCTCTCTATTCACCTTGGAAATTAATAATAACTGAGTGCATAAAAGACATGTTCTTTACTGTAATGAGCTTGCACATTTTGCCCCCGGTAACAGCAGAAATTTCCTAGAACTTAGAAAAAAATGTTTCACATGGCTTCTTAGAAACATTACATAATGAAGCCCTCAAGGAAAACTTTGGCCTCTCTGATATCAAATAACAAGATGTGCTATGGAAAACGGTTATTACCTGTGGAAAAAAACGAGATTTGTCGGTGTGTGTACTTGTTTTCTCCCTTTTACAAATGCATTACAAAAAAAAAAAAAGACATGAGAAAAATTCCCTTAATCAGCCCTAAGACAGATGATAAATGTTAAGTTAGTGCTTTTGACAAGGATTTGTCTTAGAAACAGAGAAGGAAATAAAACGTTAAGTCTAGAAGAGAAAGTTTTTCAAGCTATGTATTGAAATGTTTTTTCAGTTCTTTCATATTGCTTCTGAAGTAAAGATTTTTAGTTAATAATATAGGATGTATTATAGGACTTACATATAAAAATCACATCCTGTGTAGGATTACATACCAAATTCCTTATTTTCTGAATGAATAAATGTGGACATTTTCTATGATTAGTGGTCCACAAAGTTAAATTTCTATTTTGAATGTGAACAAATAGTTCTTTCTCAATGGTTTAAGATATTGTAAGGAAATTACTTAAGCTGAAACTAAAGGGCTAGAATTAGAATATTCACTTGCAAGGCTTCTAATAGAGCACCTCGAGTGTAAATCTATGTATCAGATAAAATAAAAGGAACCAATCACATTGGCCGACTGTGCCAGGGCTGTGAAACACACTGAGACCCTTTATCAGAAGCCCAAAATAGGCCCAGCCTCTGTGGCACAGTTGGTAGAGTACCTGACTGCATAACTGGAAACCACATGCTGACCATAGTTCAAGTCCCTGGGCCAGTCAGCCTGAAAGAGGCCAGGCATATGCCTGCATACCCAGGATCCTGGCAAGCCGGAGGGCTGAAGAAAAGTACTATAGTGTGATTGGCCCTCTCTCTCTCTCTCTCTCTCTCTCTGTCCCTCCTTGGTCAAATTAAAATAAATAAAGTAAAATAAAA
>NW_006209346.1:455348-466397 GCF_000334495.1 Tupaia belangeri chinensis
CTCTCTCTCTCTCTCTCTCTCTCTCTCTCTCTGTGTGTGTGTGTGTGTGTGTGTCTCTTATGCTCTCTCTCCTACACATGCACACACTGTCATGAGTAACAATGTGAATTCTATATAAATTTTCAAATTAGGAAAACCCGTATTTTCTAGAAAAAGATATTTAAGATAAGGTATATGAGGGAAGAAAAATGAAATAGGAAAAGAGAGCAATATGCTCTTAAAAATGGTTAAGATCATTATGTTTGAAAGACCTGTACTTAAACAATTGCTTTCCAACTCTTCCCTGATACCTCAGTGAGAAAAGGTTTTATGCATTTTTAAAATGTTTTAATATCTAGATATAATCAGCACTTAGCTGCTTTGTCAACTTCAGATGAACTTTGGAATGTGATGTGGGGAAATACATACTAAAAATTCGGAAAGGAGTCTGAAAAATAGTGACTAAAATTTTGTTTTCTTCTTTCATTCGATTACTGGTCAAAGAATAACAGCACAGTAATATAGCTTATGGTTTATAAGTCTCCTCACCCATATTATCTTATTTGACCTTCATGGTGAAATATGAAACAGGTAGGAGCTATCTCTGGAAAAATATCTCTAAGTTAAACTAGGTGTGATGAGATGTCCTTGAGAATAGTGGGAGAGAAAGGAGGACACTACTGAGCAAAGTTACTAGAATAATTAACTCACTCCTTGGATTTATTCCTGGGGTTCTGAGTTTCATTTTATAATGGAGCAGAATATTCTATGCAAGAAACCACTAGAATACTCAAGCAAAAAGCTTCTGAAATAATAAATTCAGAAGAGGCCTACATTTCTAAGATAGGCGTCTCAGACAATAAGATGTCTCCATTGAGAAATAACATAGCATAGTGTTAATTCAAATCATATTAAATTACCAAAATACTCTAGATAGATGTTTTTATATTATTTAATCAAAAAGGAAATCGTTTTCTAGATTTGGCTGTGCAAACTTGAGCCTGAACTCTTATTCTCACATTCCTCTGTTACGTCACCTTGACCAAGTCCTTTTTTTAGAAAAAGAATTATTTATTAAATTTTATTTGTTATTATTATTCTTCAGTTTGCCCAGAGAGAGACATAGAGAGGTAAAAGAGAGAGAGAGAGTTTGAAAGCAAGCTGCCAGGTCCAGGACTCAAACCATAATCAGTCATGTGGGAGTCACATGCCCCAATCACCACACCACCTGCTGGCCCAGACCAAGTTCTTTTAACTTCTAAGAAATGGGCAAAATACTGTTTACCTCATGGGACAGTTGAGAGGATCAAATATGTGTTGTGTTGAATATCCAATTATGAAACTGTCACCACTATGTAAAACCGTGAGTTATTGTATCAAGTCAAAAGGTGGTTAACTGGTGCTTTGCACAATCTAGGATAGCTCAGTCTTCCCTGGTCAACCAGTAGTCCCTTACTTCTGACTGGGACATTCTGGGCTTTTCTCATTTTGTCAATACAACATCTAATTATTCAGCAAGTTTTTCCTACTTTATCTTCTAAATAACCATTTAATCTACTCCTTTCCTCTTCATTTCTATAGCATTGCCTGATTTTAGGGCCCCCATGATGTCTCTTAACTAGATTGTTGTAGTAGTCTCTAAACTGGTCTCCTTATAGGCTTTGCTCTCTGACCCATTTTCCCTGTTATGTACAAACTTAACTTTGTAGGGATCAGCAGATAGCATAATGGTTACATCGCTGGACTCCCATGTAGCCAACCACAGTTCTAGTCCCAGACCCAGGGGCTTAAATCTCACACTGAGCTCATGTGTATGCATGCTCAAAATCCAAAGAGGAAATGGAGGAGAAGGGACTGCAGTGTGGCCATCCTCCTAGGGGGTGATTTCTCTCTTTCTGTCTCTCTGTCTTTCCTGCAAGCTCACACACCCTATAGCAAAAATCTCTCTTAAAAAAAAAAAAAACAGAACTGACTTTGTAAATGCTTTGTTAAAAACCTATATTTTCTCCCAGTTACCTACATTATAATGTCCAAGTTACTTCCATGGAATAGAGTCCTCTCATGACCTGATCCTTACTTATCTTTTCAGTGCCATCTCCTGTCACTATTCCCGTCTAAGTTTTGATAACAAATAGCAAACTGCTTTTAAGGCTCCATATGTCTCATCTGTTTCATCTTTCTGTACATAATTTTGGAAGACATTATCTGCATAGACATTAAAGACTTTCTTATTTCACCAGGCGGTTGTTATACGGCAGCAATTCTCTGGGTATAGCCCCAGGAATGGGTTCCCTGATCATAAAGGTCCCCACAACTGGCTGCTTACCTCACCTCAGTGACATCACCCAAGGAATGCAGGAATAAAAGCTGGAGAGATGGGAGGGGGTCATAGAAGACCAAGGAAATGTGATACCACTAAGACCACTCGCTAAAGAATTGTAATGTGAATTTTTTTCAACCTGGATCTTTGAAATAAATTTAAGGAAACCGATGCCATAGTCATTGTATCAGACTGTCTCAAAAATATCTTTTCCAGAGAGCTCAAACAATGACTCATGACCACTTTATTACCCAAAACAAGCTGATGTTTTTGCCATGACAGTTCATAAAGGCTTTTACTTTTCACCCAGAAGGAAATACAGGTGAAGGCTAATTTGGTGTCTGAGGATGAACAGAAAGAGGATACAGTGTCATGATACTGCTGATACACTGATTGTCTCTGTGGTTCAATTAGCTATGTCTGGAGAGAAAAAGCAGCACGAGTCCGAATGCTCCTGGGTGGAGGCCTAGTCCTCCAGATAAGATTTCAATTGCTTTGTGGCTCAACCAAGACCATGTGACTCTAATGCTAGAATTCACCCGTGTATTCTAGAAAGTGTGGATCATCTTATTTCCCTTCCTCCACGCACATCCTTTTATCTGGGAAAGCTTTGAAGTCTCTCAGACATAGATCATTGCAAGTTCTAGGAAGCATGGGTCAAATTTCAGGGAGTTTCAAGTACTTTTAAAAACATTATATGACAGGGCCGGCAGGTGGAGTGGTGGTTAAGGTATTGGACTCCCACATGGCCCACTGTGGGTTGAGTCCTGGACTTGGCAGCTTGCGTTCTCACTTTCCCTCTCTTTCTCTGGTGAGCACATGTGCCCTATAGCAAATTAAAGAAGAATGAAGAAAATTTAATAACAAAATAAATCTTTTAAAAAAAAAAATTACATGCTAGGGTAAAAATACTAGACCAGAAGCCAGACACAAACATATTTAACTCCTTAGTGACATTTTTAGAATAATTATCAGAGGATATATGCACTTGCCAAAGAGACACAGAGAAAGGGAGAAAGCATCCCTCAAGGTGGTATAGTCATGCTACAATACCTTCTCCATTTCTCCATCCTGTCAGGATTTGGGGCATGCATACACACATGCCTGGCATGCATTTTAAGCTCTGCCAGGGCCAAAATTCAAACTGTGGTCACCCATGTAGGATCCAGCTCCCTTAACCACTAGGCTATGGGGCCTGCCCCTTCATGCTATTTATGAATTGTAGGGCTTATTTGAGTCAGGTAATTTCTCAGAACCTCTGGCTATTCACATGTAGAAAGTAAATGAGTGATACCTATCCAGAAGGACTGCCTTACAGATGAAATAGGGTGAGGTATGTGAGAGGGCCTAGCATCATATTAGCACACAGAAGGAACTATGTTTCTTCCTTTACCATGATTGCTTATGACCAAGTCTTTATTTCTATTTATGCTTCTGAAATAACCATTTTTGTGTTTTTTTTTTTTTCTATTCAGCTGCAGGTCCAACAAAAGTGTTATAGTTGTTTATAATGGAAACGGATGGATGACTAGAGCAGCCAGAGGAAAAATAGGGAGACTCCATAAGGGAGACATGACAGAGGGCTCAACTGATTGACTGTAATTTAGAGCATCCATCATCCTGGGTCTAGGGATAGACACTGTGTATTCTAAGCCTGACTTGAGCTCTGATTCCTTCCAAAGTGTTAAGTATCTCATTGAATGAATAGCTGATGGAGATTTACTACCACAATGCTCAGCCAGGATGTCTCTTCCAAGATCGTTTATTATGCATTGTTGTTATGCATTAATGCAAAAATAATATTGTATTGCTGCAGAGGAATGAACTTAGGATTTGTGGATACATTCAGGCAGCTTGTAAACTCCCAAGAGCAGCACACACACATTGGTAGATAAATATACATGCCAATATTTTATGAGGACAACATCCATAGTCTTTATTAGATTGTCAGTTGAGTCTGTGACCAAAGAGAAATTAAGAACCACTGCTACATAATGTAAAACCTTATATATATATATATATTTTTTTTTACAAATGAAGAGACCATTTTATTAGAACTATATTGTTGTTAGAATCTGAAAACATATATATTAATGAAAGCAGAATTGGAGCTATACTCTCTTTTTTCAGTGAACTGTACTACAACACAATAGGAGTTTTCCTACATTGGATTCTCAGTAACAGAATTCAAATAGACTTCCAGGTTCCTTCTTGATTATTGATGAAACATGCTTGAGTTTATAATACCCTTCTCCTAACCACAAACTTTCCTTATCACTTTCTCATGTTTCAAAAACAAAATATTGTTTATCTCCAACAAGTTCCTTAAGGATGGGGGGGGGGCAAGGCTTGGATTTTTACAAGTATTTTTCTTGTAAAGAAAAAAAAGAGAGAGATTTTTGCACTTGCCAGAGAGAGACAAAGAGATACCGAGATACCACGCTGCAATCCCTTCTCCTCCTCTCTTATTAAGATTTTGGGCATGCACACACTCATACCCTGCATGAGTTTTAAGTCACTGGGTCTGGGACTCGAACCATGGACAGCCATGTGGGAGTCCCATGCTTTAGCCACTATGTCATGTGCTGGCCCAAGGCTTAGTATTTTATCACGTACTGTGTGCAGGCAGCCCAGCACCTCACATATGCATTACTTACAAATAAAACCTGATACAAACCAGAGGGTTCCCTTAGGCAGACATAAAACAGCAAGATGTTTCAATTGTGGCCTGCCTTTGGGCATTAGCTGAGTGACACAGGGTGTGCCATAGTTGTGATATGGGTTTTGCTGGAAATTACTGGCTGAGGATATTGGAAAGGAAGACACGAAAGTCACTGTCTGTCTCTAAAATAAAAACTGACAGTTCAGCGATAGAAAAGGAACATTTTTTCCCCATCGCTCTCTGGTTATGTGGCTGAATTTATTCTCTAATAGGGGAGTGCTGGAAAGCCTAGAATGATACCCGCACTGCTGCCACCAGGGGACACCTTGTCACAAAGATGTCTGATCAACCTGTTCAATTTCTTGAGAGGTGAAGCCTGTTTAAAAGGTTAGCACCTGGTGACAAAGGGAATATTTAGTTCCTATATGCCAAGCACTGACGATTCTTGTTACCTCTGTTTTCTTCTGAATTTAAGTTTCTTCGTCTATAACGATGCTAGCAAGACACAGAGCAGAGCAGAGAACAGGTATTCCCAGGAGTGCAAGGAGGGGAAGTTGTGGGTCTCACAGGGGGGAGCTTGGCGCAGCAAAGGCAGGTCAGAGTGTGTGCATGACACATGCTCTCCACTGCCCATCAGACAGCCTGAATGGGACACCTGATCATCACTAACTAACCATGACATGTTGGCAAGTTGTGGAACTTCTCAGAGAAGCCTTCGTCTTCTGCAAAGTGGAGATAATTGTACGCACTTCACAGTGTAGTGCTACATGATTTCACGTGATGATGCCTGAAAAGTACCTGGCAGGTATTTAATAAATGCCTGTGTAGGCTACCTATTCTTACTTCAACAAATTGAACTTTCTGAGGTATACTCTTAAAACTTTTTATTTTTATAGAAAGATTTTTTGCTACAGAGCGTTCTCATTAGAGAGACAGACAGAAAGCAAGATATCACTTCCGGGGCAGGGGATGAGGGTGGGGAGGTTGGCCATGCCTCAATCCTTTTTCCTCTATTCTCCTCTTGGAATTTTGGGTACACATGCACACATGCCCAGCATGAGTTTGAAGCTGCCGGGTCAGGGACTCGAACTGCAGTTGGCCATGTTGACCACTACGCTGTCTGCTGGTTCCTACAACCTCATTTTTTCATAATATTTTTTAAAGTTTATGTATCTATTTTTTCATGAGAGAGAAAAAATATAAGCACCCTCAATAGTATCTCACGCCATGACTGCCCCACCACCCCTGTCCAGCCTTCCCAGCCAGGCAGGACCAGGGACATATGTAACCTGGCATATAAAGGTTGGCCAAGGAACCAAATTCTGATCTTCCATATGGTTTCCAACACTGCAGTGTCGCACTATTTCTGTGCTACTGCAGCTGCGCGTGATGATAACATTTCTAAAATATAATGTATGTTTTCAGAGAGTTTGTGGAAAATGCATATTATGGGAAAAAAAACCCTAAGAATAGATTTCAAAACTTTTTGCACCCAAAAATACTCAATCTTTTCATTCTATTTTCCTATGAAGGCTTTGAAATTCCCTTAAATATATACATATATAGTATATACATGTACACACATTTAGACATAAACATATGGTCTTATATTTCTTCAGCTAAGACCATTAAACAGAATTTATTGATGGCAAAAAGTAACATTTGGTGGGGCCAGTAGAAGGCGTAGTGGTTACACCATTGGACTCTCACATGGCCAATCGTGGGTGGAGTTCCAGACTTTCTGGCTTGAAAATCACACCAGGCAAGTGTGCATGCATGCCCAAGATCCCAGGAAGAGAATGGGGAAGAAGGGATTGTGGGACAGCCATTCCCTTGGGAGGTGATTTCCTACTTTCCTTCTCACTGTCTGTCTTCTCTCTGGTGAGCACAGGTACCCGATGACCCTATGGCAAAAATCTCTAAAAAAAAAAAAAAAAAAAACACAGGTAACATTTTTGTAACTAAAGCAATTTAAAAAATGCTTTTCATATTTGTCATTGTTTAGAATATCAACATGTGTAATAAATGTCACGTGCTATAATTCTGCAGTTCTGGGAGGCACAGTTGTTAGTCCGGACTGGTAGCTGGAAGATAAAAGCTCTGTTTTTCTGAAGTGTGTGATGTGCCATTTCCTGTCAGACAACTGCCATTAATACATATGGTTAACTTCTCCTCTTTGACTGATTCTAATTTGATCTTGCCCTTCTGGTCTGGAAAATGTTAGTAAGAGTGACCCTGTTCTTAAGACAAGAGGGAGAGCGCTGAGTGGGAGTCTGAGGGTCTTTTCTGTGATAAGACGCAAGTGTTAGCATATGAACTTATCATACCTTACATATCCTTTTCTATTTCTTCATTGATCTGTATTTTTAAGGTGTTGGCAGTTATGTATGATACATGCTTTTTTATAAGTGATCATTAGTGAAAAGCATTTAGTGAATGTTCTTTTCCTCAGTAAAGGAAAACAACTCAAAAGCTCCTGGGGTAGAGATAGACAGTGGCACAGTGGAAAAAGGCAAAGCCCTGTGAGGCTGATGCACATGGGAGGTTCTGGGTTCCGGGTTCATGTCCACAGACTTCCCGAGTACTCCAGGTGTGTATATATCCTTGATCTAGGGCTGCCTGAAGCTGGGGAGAGCTTGTAGCATCAAGATCCTGTTGAGAGTACTATCTGTCTCTGTCTCTCTTTCTCTCCATCTTTCCATAGTGCAGAGCTGCTGCTGAGGAGGGCTTCACACCCAGGGACACTTTTTTCCCAGAATTTCTTATAGCTAAGTCATGTGGTACATAAACCAAACTCCTGGCCAACAGTATATAAGCAGATTTCTGTTTCTTCCTGACTGAAGTGGTAGAGTGTCCAAGGTTACCTTCTCATGTTCTCTCCCCTTCCATGGCAGTCTTGGAGACCATGTCCTGAAGGTGACAGCTTCACAAAATGGAAGGAGACCAAGTGCATAGATTGAATGTACTTTAAAAAGAGGTAACAGCGTTCCCTGAATGTTCAGTTATGGAAAGGAAAGGGAAGGAGAGGTCTAAAGTATTTCTTGGGTTTCTAGATGGAACATCCTGAGGGCCAAGGACACCATTTTACTTGGAGATGGAACTGTGGCAAAGCAACTGCTTGGGTGTAAGGTGATGAGTTCCTTTAGGTTACAAATGCCTCATATGAATGCTGGTATTTATCTTGATAGGTTGTTGAAAATTAAGCAAGATTTTATAAAACCTTAGAGTTAATGCTACCCGACAGAAGACATTGGAAAATATTCCCTTAGATTGTTTGTGAGGAGAAATACCTCTTTCTCCCCTTTTCATATTAACAAGGGAAAAGAGACTCCTTACTATTTGCACTGGGTTGGGTACTTTTATATGATATGTACTGCTGTAATTTATTATTTTTCACATTTCAATTAATGTGATGATAAAAATTGTATGGGTAAGTAATATGAAATTTTGCTTGGGTAGCACTTTACTTACATATTCACATCTATTTTCTCATGTAATACACTAATCAGGTGAAGAAGGTATTTTAGCTATGAAAACTGAATTATTGAGATATTACATTATCTTTTCAATGTCACGGCTGGTTAGTCATAAAATCAGAATTCGATTTCAAGTCTGACTGCAAATGTAACAGATTCTCTAAAGAGTTTGAGTTCAGGAGTTATGGGGGTTTAAACAGAAGACTCTAAATTAGTTTGAAGAATGTCAAAATTGACATATTTACATATTGTCACAACTGGAACACTCTTCAGAGCTAAGGAATTCTCAGGTAATCAGCTATTCTGGTAAATTAAATATTTTAGTTGGAGAGAGTTTGTGTTTGGTAACTCAAGTACAGACTGTAACGCCAATGCTAGTTTTCAAATAATTATCGTATATGGCATAGTTCTTTTAACACTATAACAGTCCTCAATGCAATTTTGTCTTTTGGCTACCTAAAAAACACTCTAGTTATTTATTGAGCTTACTATAATGACCATTATACAAATTAATTACTATTTCTGGGACTTTTTGGTATAAAATAATAGACAATGCTGGTAGGGAGAAAAAGTATTTAGATGATGTTACTTTTTCACTCTAGGATTTTCAGTGACTGCCCATTCCACTTAAAATCTAAAGTCTTTAACCTGACCTTCAAGACTGTGCATGACTGGCTCCTGACAACCTTATCTCATGTCAGTCTTCAGCTCAAACACCACACAATTATGCCTATATGCCCTTTTGATGAATAGATAAGGAGGAGCTTAGAGTGCGACAGCTTCCTAAAAGGAGTGTTTTGGGATTTTAGTAACACTGCTCTGATCTTACACAATTCAAGGATAATATTAGGTGCAATATCTCTATCCTAGAAGAGCCCTTGGCACATGAGAGATACTCAATAGGTTCCTTTTCTATCAACAGAGCGAGAAGATAAAGTGTTTCTCTGTAAGTCATCCTGAATACTACAGGGTTTACAAGACTCCAGGTATTGAACGAAATGCTAGAATTATTATTTTCTGCCCAATCTTGGGAGATTGGTGAAGAGCATTTTGGCCAGGAGGGAAAAACAAATACCATTCTAAGTTTGCCAGATACATATGAAGACCCACAATCTGAAAATCAACAGAAGGGTACTAGACATGAATTTAAATGTTTGGAATGTAGGATTTGTAAGTAAAGAGAGAATAGTGATATAAAAGTTTAAGAAGATGTTTAGGAAGTAGCTTAATAAATTTGCAAGCCTAAAATTGTTAATTCGTGAGATCATTGATTCAAGGAAAGATTAGGGGAGAACAGATTTTTATTGCTACTGGATAGGTTTATATTATCCAACAAGAAGGATTTCATTACAGTAAACTTTGTACCTATGGCGATTGGTAGCCAAATGATGGATGAATAGAGGACAAGTGGATAAATAGATGATGACCATGATTATTATAAATCTTACAAACAGAATCAGTCACCATGAATCCCAGATGTCTCTAAGGCCTCACAAAAGAACTGAGAGCCAAATGATATATTTAGGTACCTTCAAGCTTTTTATTTCTGTGTATATTTAGTGATAACTAATTGTCTTTTTAATTTTTAATTATAATTTTGTTTATATACTTCAATATGCATTTTTAAAAGTTCTTTGAACAGGTTAGCAAACTTTATACTTCATAAATATCTTTTAAGTAAATTTTGTTTAAATGACTAAGCAAAACTGACAACTTTACAAAATTATTAATTCTCAATAAATGACTCATTGT
The DNA here is from genome assembly GCF_000334495.1 of Tupaia belangeri chinensis. Classification (NCBI taxonomy): domain Eukaryota; kingdom Metazoa; phylum Chordata; class Mammalia; order Scandentia; family Tupaiidae; genus Tupaia; species Tupaia belangeri. The sequence goes on from NW_006209346.1 coordinate 465,538, forward strand.
CTTTTGTTAAAAATAATTTCATGCTTATATTTTGTTTAACTTTTTAAATGATTTCCATTCCTTTTTTGGAAGGAAATTTCTTTTTTTTCTTTTTTTTGGAGAGGTTTTTGCTATCGGGCGCGTGCGCTTACCAGAAAGATAGAGATAGAGAGATAGAAAGCGAGAAATCACCCCCTGGGGGGTGGTCACACTGCAATCCCTTCTCCTCCATCCTCTCGGGATCTCGGGCATGCACGCACATGCGCCTGGTGTGAGTTTAAGTCACAGTGTCCGGGGCTCGAATTGCGATCGGCTACATGGGAGTCCAGCTACATAGCCATTAAGCTAACTGCTGGTCCCTGGAAGGAAATTTAATGGATCCCTACTCAATGAAGTTGACAAATAGACTATTATGTTTTGCAATGCCATGTGTATCTCCTTTACCCTTGTCTACCTCTTTGTCTCCGTGTAGTAGGTTACAATGAAATCAAAAGGATTCTATGGAGGATATGTCTCGGCTGTGTCTTTCTGTTGACCTTTGCAAAATTTAACTCAAAGCATACTATAGGTAGTACCCATTTAGAGCTTTTGTTTTTTTGTTTTAAAGGTTTTTGCATTAGGACATGTGCACTCACAGGAGAGAGAGAGACGAACATAGTGAGAGGGAAGGTGAGAAATCATCTCCCAGGGGGATGGCCACACCACCATCTCCTCTCCATTCTCCTCCCAGGATCTTGGGCATGCACATACATGCACCTGACATGAGTTTCAAGCCACCAGGTCTGGGACTCAAACCATGGTCATCCATGTGGAAGTCAAGCAATGTAACCACTATGCCATCTGCGGGCCCCTATTTAGAGATATTTTTACCAAAGAATTTT
>NW_006209346.1:466428-483450 GCF_000334495.1 Tupaia belangeri chinensis
CTTTCCCTGGGTGAAATATTAAGAGGCAAGGGTATAAGAAAGGCATTCTTGTTATTTTCCAGTTTGCGTTCTTTTGATTTTATTTTCTTGTTGAAAATGGAATATTTTGAAAATGAGATTTGATGAATTACACATCAATTGAATTTCTTTCTGCTTTTATGCCTGGAAAAATCAGAGTCCATCTGAGCAGGACCATTAGCTCAGTGCTGTCTACATGTCAGTGTCAGTCTAGAGAGGGATTGAAGATAGAAAAGGACAAAGAGAATCAATGAATGTGGGGAGAGAGAATGAAGGAGAGAGAGGGAAAGAATGCAGGGAAGCTATTTTATAGATCAGAGTTGTAATGGAACAGGTCAAATTAATTTCTCTAGTATCTGAAGTGACGTTCTTCAAGCAGAACCTGTGTGTCTCCCCTACTACCCTGGGAGCAACAAACTCCAAGTTCTCTATAGTTAGAGTTCATCTGATCCAAGTAGAAGTAAAACTGGTTTACTTTCAGATCGATCACTCTGGGAAGGCTACCGGATTAAAGTGTGTAATAGACTTACGTGTGGAAAAGGCCTTATCAATGCTGTAGTTTCCTGCTGCACAAGCAAGTTTTTCCTGCTGTCCAAGCAAGTTGTATTTCTTATTGTGAGACTTTTCATCACTACTTAGCCTTTACGACCAATGTTAGTCAATTCCATTTCCTGAGAACAAGTGTGGGTGGTTGCTCTAACCAAAGAAAACTTGATTTTTTGAAAACTTGAGTATTTTCAAATTTTGATGTATTCTCTTGTCTAATGGAATAATGCTATGGGGCTGCTGTAAATATTGAAATCAAACATTTATTGGATCATCAAGAAAGTCATGATGGGGAACCAGCGGTTAGCGTAATGGCTATGTCACTGGACTCCCACGTAGTCGACCGCGGTTTGTGTCCCGGACCCGGTGGCTTAAAACTCACGCCGGGCGCGTGTGCGTGCGTGCCCAAGATCCCGAGAGGAGAATGGAGGAGAAGGGATTGCAGCGTGACCATCCCCCCTGGGGGGTGATTTCTCGCTTTCTGTCTCTATGTCTCTCTCTGTCTGTCTGGCGAGCGCACGCACCCTACAGTGAAAATCTCTCCAAAAAAAAAAAAAAAAAGAAAGTCATGATGCATTTTTTGCGTAGAAAAATATGCCATGGCTTTCCCGACTACTCTAGTAGTTTCTCTTATGTAATCATTAAAATAGCTGATCTCTAGTTGTTTCCTAAGTATCAAAAGTCCAAGAAAAGCAAGAGAAATCTTCATGACGTGATGCATAATATATTCCAGATATTATTGGGCTTTTTATACTCACTTTAACCTTACAAAAACCTTTTTTAAGAGATCTCTGAGAAAACTGAGGCTCAGAAAGGTTCAGCAACTTGTTCTAGGAAGTGGTGATGATGATATTTTAGAACTCAAACTTCACACTTTCTTTAAAGCTAAGTCATTTTCCCATAGATCTTGCTACTCTCCTTACAGCTAAATAGTTGTTTACCTGCTTAAACTTCTTCCTAGTTCCACTCAGCTCCTCCATTACATTAATACTGGCTCAGCAAATACTAAGTCCTTTCGTGGCAAACCTACACTATGACCATCTTTAACATTTTCTTCCATGTCACTGAAAGATTAAAAAAAAAAAAATTAAGTCATCATTTTTATCCCCCTAAAGTCTTTAATTGCCTTTTAGAAATCTCCATTTTATGGGCCAGCAGGTAGAATAGTGGGTAAGGCAGTGGATTCCAACATGGCTGACCACACTTTGAGTCCTGGACCTGGCAGCTTGAAAAAATCATGCCGGGTGTGTATGCATGTGAGCCCAAAAGCACAATAGGAAAGTGGAGGAGAAGGGATTGCAGCATAGCCATCAGTCCTAGGGGGTGAGTCTTCTTTTTCCTTTCTCCAGCAAACACATGCACCCTATGGAAAAAAAACTAAAAAAAAAAAAAAAAAAAAAAGAGAAAGAAAGAAAGAAATCTCATGTTAGTGTTCCAGCATGAATTTCCCCCATCAGGTCTGAACTTCAGGCTATCATCTATATCAGACTTTTTGCAGTCCAGGACTACAGTTTCCCCCAAAAGGCTCAGTTCACAATGCTGCAATTCCATCTTATAAGGGAGATTTGTACTTACTAAGCACAAATGCCACCTGGATTTCTTTTGAGATGCATAAAAATGAAGATACAGCATTCAGACTAAGGGGTACATACCTACTGACTTTGAACAATTCATTTTGGTTAGAATTACAAATATACAAAATAGCCCATAAACATTTGTTCAGGGACTATGATGCACCAAATATCGCTACACACTGAATTTGACTTTTTCAGTTTGGTGGTGCTTGTCTATATGAAGTACCCCCTATTATCCTAGACAATAGCATAGATACTTGAAATCATAACTACCACAAAATTTATGGGAGGGACTGGCCTCCATCTTAACTGGTCTAACCTGTTTCTGTAAGACCTTCTTGGGACAACACATCTAAATTGGATTACAGTACCTATATTTAAAACTTAGAGGAAAAGCTGATATGCAAAGCACCTTAATCTTTCCCGACAGAAATACAGTGAGCATCACAGTGAGTATAAATTGCCAGTGTGGAGTTGCTGTCAGAACGCGGCATTCTGCCCAGGGCAATTACATTTGCCTGTTTTTCATTACCGAAGTCAGATGTTTGGCCTGGGTTCCTGCAGAAAAGAAGTAATTCTATTACATATGATTTACTTTTGAGTAACCCTCCCAGTTGATGAAGGATCAAGTTGAAAACGTACATGTATTACTGAAATAATCCATTCGGCAGGATTCTATTAGGCCTCCTTATGCCTATGCGGTGGCATATGAAGATTTAAACATGCAATATATGGTCTTCCTGTTTAACAAGTGTGCAGCCTAATTTGTCTGAGAAATGTCTTTTCACTTTAGCAAATCATCCTTTTGTTTTTCTGGATTTTTTTAAAAAATTAAGAAGAATTGAATGAATTTTGATGACTACTGAGAAAATAGTCTAAAATAATGAAGCATCTGGACCCTAGAGTCAGGCAGAGGGGACTTTGCAATGTGCTCTGCTGCTTACCACCTGTGGGACCTGGTACCAGTTCTCATGTCCCATGGAATATAATCAGTATGGTAATAGCTCCCACCTTGTAAAGTTGCAAGGGACTGAGATGAGGAAGTCCTGACAAATTTCCTAAAATGCTCAATAAGTTCTGTCTATTAAGGGCCAGCAGGTGGCACAGTGATTAAAGCACTGGATCCCACATGACTGACTTCACAGTCGAGTCCAGACCTGGTGGCCTCAAAAACCCGGCAGTGTTTGGGTGGTTGCCCAAAATTCCCAGAGGAGAATGGAGGAGAAGGGATTGTGGCATGGCCATCCTCCTTAGGGAGTGATTTCTCACTTTCTTTCTCTGTCTCTCTCTGTGATAAGCACAGGCACCCTGTGGCAAACAAATCTAAAAAATAAAATAAATAAATAATGATGTCTTTAGCCTTTATTTATGATACATGTTTTCGACTGCATTGACTTTTTCAGTGTACCGTTGCTCACCTTTTTCACCTGCAAATCTGATGAAGTCACAGACCAGCCCTTCTCCAAATTAAGCTCCCTGGCTTAACGCCTGTGCATTCTGATAGGTCCACCCCGTGTACTTCAGGGCTCCTTCTCCTTGCCTAATACTGCCTTATACACAGGTGAACATCACAAACTCAACAGCAATATATTAATACGTTGTGAACATCAGAAAAAGTCACTTCCTTTTTTTTAATCATGCAAACACTGGGTGGCTTTTTTTGTTAAGCAAACATTGATGCCGTGTCCCCGCTGTAGGAGGCGTTGCTCTGAGTGCTACAGTAATCATGATGGCCACTCTATAAGATACTTGGCTTCAGAGCCAAAAGACCATACTCAAAATCTTGGTCTTTGTAGCTATTTGTTTACTGAATTTAGAAGAGAAACTTACTGAGTCTGTTAGTTCATTCCTTAAATAAGCAACTAATCACACTTTCTGGGTTGTTGAAAGATGGTCTTTGTAAAGTGCTGGGCACCCTGACACATAACAGGGACCCGGTAAGCCAGGGCTGCCTTCCCCTCACCCTTGCATGTGAAGAGTAGTACAGCAACTCTTAGACTTCAGCAGTGTTGCTGCAAATGGCAGCCAGCAAGCAGACAACCTGGGAATTAAACCCAGATCTTTGGATTCAAAGGTCCTGTGTTCTACTCTCTTCTATCCTGTCTTCCTGTTTTTGTTTGCAGGGAGATACCTGAGGGGATGAATTGCATTCTTTCACTAGCTATGTTCTACTTACCGACTCTGAACAGCTGTCATTGACAACCCAGCACCCTCTTCCTAACACTCCTCTTCTCCCTCCAGGGCTCTCGGTCACTCCGAAAGCTGACTTTGTTTCTAGTCCTTACCTTGTCTAAGCTCTGCTCAAAAGTGGGTTGTGGGGGAGAAACAAGAGAATCAAGTGCACCCAGTAACATGATCTCCGAAATGCCCTTTTGTTCTTTTCTTTTTTAAAGTCTGGAAGTTCATATAATGTGTACAAATTACCGCCAGGTGCTGAAATTATGAATAGTTGTTATTTTATCTGGTTTTACATATCTACATTTTAAACCATATTTCTTTTTCAAATTTTTAAAAAATACTGATGTTGTTTTTGTTTACCTGAGTTTTATGATTTTTTACTATGTATTTTACTCATTTAAATGATGTATTTTATATATATTCTAGTTAGAAATAGAGCAGATAATAATTTTTGGAGAAGTTTTGAATTTTCTATTGATTTTCATTGCGAATTCATTTCAATCCAATTCCTGTAGAAACTCAATGGTGTACTTTATTCTTGAAGTACAAACATTAAATAGTGGTAGTGTTCATGTATTCAACATTTTTTAGTTAATTTTATCTCTACTGATTTATATATTTTTAAAATTTGTTTCTTTTCACCTTATTGGCACTTTCCAAAATTGTTATTGCTTAGATTAATCTTGAGTTTAAAATTATTTATCTTTTTTTCAAAAAAAAAAACACACACAAAAGCACATGAAAACAAAAATACGTTTTCAACAATTTTTAAGTCAGTTAAGTTTATATGAAAGTCCTGACACCTCAATGAAAAGCTATTAAAGAAAGCCATGTGCAAGCAAGACTGGGAGGTGAATTAGGAAGGCAGACAACAAAGCTTGCCTTCAAAGGGATGCTCTCCCCAACCATCAAGGACTTAGCGTGCCCTCCCCTGCAAGCTCGCCCCAGCTCCGCCCACTCCCAGTGGTAGTTCCTGGTTTATCTTCGCTCTTCTCCTCACAGTTGAACCTGCCCACTTCTCTTCCCAACTGTGCTCCTTTCTGAGAGCATGAATGACAGAATAACCACTGCCAACATGCTGATAGGGAGGTGGCCATTCTACCTTTCACCTTTCCCATTGCCTTAGCACCCAGCAATGGGCTGTCAGAAATTTGGGATGAGGAGAAATGGGAGGGAGTATTGGAAGGACTCTCCACCCCACTTCTGGGTGGCTGGACCTCAGTTTCTGCCTGTGGGGTGCTCAACCACAGTATCTCCTGTTTAGCACTCAGCTCCAGGGGTGTTACCTCAACTTGTCCATCCACAGAGCCAGTCTTCAGTTCTAGAGAGAAAAATATTTCAGGTAATAAAAAAAATTAAAATAGAGAACATAAAACCAACAAAGCAAAAGCACTGTAGGTTCTTTTGACAATCATATTCGATGTTTTACCTAAAATTAGGCCATAGCATAGAGCCCCAATTGTCTTTGTGGAAGTTCCCCTGAAGCAATTCTATTTTCAGTATAACATTTAAAGGTAGCTCAAAGTCAAATTTTGTGTGTACTTAAGGAATCCCTACGATCTAGCTGTTCTCAGGAGAAAACAAAATGATTAGGTGTGATTTTTTTCCCTGCTGTTCTGTTTCTTCTTCACCTACAGGTTTAAATATCTTAACACTGTAAAGTTGTAAGGTATCTAGTCTGAGTATATGTTTTAATAAATTTAGGAGAAACTCAGGGGAAAAAAGTAGTATATGCAATAATTCGTGTTTCAAATTAAAAAGGTTTTTTAGACAAAGTTTAATAAAAAATACTCTCAAGCTTTGTAACCTGTAATCTATGATATGAAATGTATTTTATGTAACCACACAGTTTAAATACCACCTGCAAAACTGAGACCGGGAATATCACGAAGCAGTATTTGTTCTTTCTATAGGACATGCACTCTTTTTCTCTTCTATTTCTTTTTTATTAACTGCCAGAGGTCATGTGCTCACCAGCAATAACACAGTGAGAGAGGAAGAGGGAGAAAACATGCCCCAGTGGGGTGTGGCCATACCTAACACAATCTGTTCCCTCCATTTTTCCATCCTGTTGAGATTGGAGCATGCATCACATGCCCAGTGTGTTTTTCTTTTCAAGCCTCTGGGGCTGGGATTTGAACTGCAGTCAGCCATGTGGAATCTGACTCCTGTAATCAGTTGGTTATAGGGCTGGGCCTAGTTCATTTTTTAAACGGAGGTTTTACCCTGACAGTTTGAGTTCATAAACTTCCAATGGGGCCTAAATTGAAGTTTGAAAAGGAAATTTAGAAATAATGCCTATCTTTTAATACAAGGGAGCAAATGAACCTAAAGAATGTCTATTCTTTTATTTAGAGAGATTTTTATTATAGGGTAAGTGTACTTGTTGGAGAAACAGAGAGAGGCAGAGAGACAAGAAGCAAGAAATAACCCACACACACACCCCCCATGGGTGATGGCCACGCTGCAATCCCTTCTCCTCCATTCTTCTCTCAGGATTTTGAGCACTCATGCACATGTGCCCGGTGTGAGTTTTAAACCACTGGGTCTGGGACTCAAACTGCAATCGACTACGTGGGAGTCCAATGATGTAAACATTACGCCATTTGCTGGTCCCAAAAATGTCTATTCTTGTCTCACTATGGGGAGGTGAAAATAAACAAGATGCCCACAGGATGGACTTACTGACTTCCTGGACCTCACTACCTTGTGGTAGGAATTAATGGAACATTGTGACTTCTGAGAAAAGATCAAAGAAATAAGGAATATGATGAAAATGTGTTTATGAAAAACTATTTGTAAACCTCTGGTACATGAAAGAAAAGCTCGATATTTTATTGTAAATTCTGAAGCCGAGGGGCCAGGAGTGATGGTCTATCTCTGTAAGGCCAGCAACTTGGGGGGATTGATCAGGAGGATGAGGAGCTGGCGGCTGGCTGGGCGATACAGCGAGATGCTGCCTGAAAAGGGCCCGACGTTGTGATGCGTGCCTGCAGTTCCAGCTGGAGGCTGAGACAGAAGGCTTGCCGTGTAGCAAGACTCTGCCTTAAACTAAAAATAAAACAAATAAATAAAAGCATATGAATAATTTACATTTTATAACTTTGTTTGCTTTGGTCTTTCAGAATTTCCTTCACGTTTCTCAAGCTTTCACTTTCATGGAAAAATGTTTTCAATGCTCTTTCTTATTCTATGATGGGATTAATTGTGTTGACGGGATTTTCCATCTTTGGTGTATTCCTATTTACTTACTTATAAGTATACTTCATGTGTTGGAAACATGACTTGCAGTGAAATGAAAGCTACAGATTGGTATAGTATTTTGTGCAAGTCTGCACCGTGCTCTTATTTCCTATTGCCTGATTTGTTAAGGACAGAAAGACTGAAACACAAAGAGAACTTGTATTAATGCTGGGAACGGACTGTTGCCTGATGCCTGATCCAGTGTACTTCTCACTGGAACATGAACAACTCATGATGCCCCTAACCTGGTTCACATTGGCTATTGTCCGAACTGATGGTCAAAAACAGGACAAGGTCTATGGAAAACTACTATTGCCTCTTCTATCACTAATACAAGAATTCTTGAAATTAGCGTGTATTATTTGATCAGAATTATTTTTATTTAACATTATTTAATTAATTTATTTATTTTTAATTTTGTCAGAGAGGGACAAAGTAAGAGAAAGAGAGAGAGAAGGAAAGTAAGAAAGTAACCCACCAGGTTCGGGACTCAAACCACAGTGGCCATGTGGGAATCCAGTGCCTCTAATCACCATGCCACCTGCAGGTCCCAGGGTATGCTATCTTTCATCTTATGAGTTGCAGGAAGTAAAGTACTTGAGAACCTACAATAATAATATAACATTGGCTTTTTTCTTACTATCATTTTCTTTTTATTTTACTAGAGGGCACATGCACGCTCCAGAAAGAGATAGAGAGATATGAGAAGGAAAAAATGAAAAAGCACCTCTCACGGGGAATGGTCAATCCACAATCCCTTCTCCTTCATCTCTTCCTCCTTTTGGGATTTTTTTTTGGGGGGGGGCACACACACACATATATCCAGAGTGTTTTTCAAACCGCTGGGTCCAGGACTCAAGTCACATAGGCAGTCATGCAGGACCCAATTCCTCAACCTCCAGGCCATAAGCTGGCCTTATAGCATTGGCTTTATCGTCCTATAAAAATACAGTTGTGATTGGTGACTATAGCCCTTGTTATGAACCCAAAGCTAAATTATAACCCTACAGAAGCAAATTAGGAGTCTCAAAACTCAAAGAACATTGTAGGAAGAAAATGATTATATAACTATGGTATTTTGTCCTTGTGAGGGAATACACAATTAGAGGTGAAAAGGAAGAACTTTATAACAAAAAAAAAGAAGAAGAAAATTTAAAAATGAAGGGGAGAAAGTGTTCCTAAATATTATGGGTGGGTAGTTCTAAATGTCAATAAGTTTTCCCGTGAACTCATGTGGAGAGTAATGTAGAATAGTTTCATGTGGGAGATTTCAAAAAAAAATTAAAAACAAACACTGACATTTTAAAGACTTAAACGTTTCAAATGGAATGACTATTAAAATGCAAAATTCGACTGAACAGAGACATTTGGAGATTATATTTGAGCAGTGCCCTAAGAGGCAGATAATGAATGACTCAGATACTCCGAGCGGTTAGGGCTGACTCACATGTTTTGGAAGAAGGTATCATCAACTCACTGATTGTGTCATTTCTTTTTTTCCCCTTTGTTCCACCTGGTAATGCCAAATAAATTCTGAAATCTTACTGACATTCTCAGCTCCATTGTCTCCAGAGGACGTTTCAAACCATCAGTTTCAAGACTGGGTTTGAACATACAGGCATTTAGTGCATTTGACATTCCCTCCCATAAGGAAAACAAGCCGCATGTGTAACTGTAGAACATGTAGGAGATGGGAAGCCCAAAAAGCCTTGACAGGATAAGAATGGAAAAACTAAGACTGGGCTTGGTTTTTCAGGATGGAAGAAACGGGTCTTCTTACCACAGCACTGCCTGAATGGTGCTACCTGAAAGATATTTCTGTTAGCACATATCTAATATCTATAGTAGATCCATGAGGCTGAAAGATGAGGGAGACTGGCCTCTGTTCTAGGAAGACTCCCAGCCTATCAGGGAAACTGACATAGGAACTAATAAGTGGTACCGCATGATATATTTTAATACATGTATCGAAAACATTTTGGGGGGAGCACAGAATAGTCAGTGAAGACAGCACTAAGATTGAAAACCCCTGACAGAAGAGGTGGCAGTTGGCCGACTTAAAGGAGATATTGAAATTTGGAATCTTTTTCTTTTTAATTGCGAGAGGCCATATGCCAGAGAGAGAAGAAATTGGAGTTGAGTGGTGGAGAAAGCAGCCACCCATTGGGAGTGGTGATGTGCAATCCTTTCTTCTGCATTTCTCCTTCCTATTGGGACTTGGGACGTGCATGCACACTCTCCTAGCTGCCAGGATCAGGGTTTGAACCATGTTTGGCCCAACCTGAGAAATTGATGTTCTAAATGTTGGTAAAATAGGCAAATCAGAAATGGTAGGGATCACACAAAGAAGAAAAAGGTCCAAGAGTGCAAACGCTGAGGTGTGTCCATAGAAAGCTTAATAATCCAGTCCAGCCACAGAGTGGAGGGAAAGTAGAAAAAGATGAGTTGAGAATACAGTTCAAAGAATGTGTCAAGTCAGGGTAGTTCTCTTGGTATGGTTCATATGATCTGTGTCTTAGTTTTATCCCAATCTCAAGAATATGTCCAACCTGAAAGTGGCTATTCTCCTAAGTCTGTGATTCAGCTTCTTGGCTGAGCCTCGATTTTTGGATGATGAATAACAGCAGTCTAAGAAAAGCTTGCAATCGTCTCGGTACCCATACGTCTTTCTGGGTAAGAACTCACAGTGCCAAGTCCTCGATAAACATCCATTGAAAATGTGATAATGAAGCACATGCACACACATGCACAGATGCATGTACATATACATACAATTGAAGAAACTCGTGGCTTTTTGAACATTCAAGTTTTACTACCGTGTTGCAACCTTCAAAATATAATATGGTCTGAAGGTGGCTGACAGATTTCTCTGCCCCTTTTCTGTCTTCTCACAGGATTGAAAAAACGTACAAGGAAGGCCTTTGGAATACGGAAGAAAGAAAAGGACACTGATTCTACGTATGTACTTTAAGAGTCTGCCTCCCCATGAGAGATGCCTTTGTCATTGTCACCTTAAGATCGTCAAGGTTTTCTTGGATATTATATTATTATATAGCTCTCCGCATTCCTGAGTAAACTACAGTTGTTTGGCATAGATAGTTCTTAGATTTGTGAAAAAAAAAAAAAAGATGCTTTTTCATTGTGTGTTCAGTTTTTCATCATATGGGTTTGTTCATTTATTTCTTTGTCTTCTTTTCACAACCTGATAACCACACTTCACGGCAGTCTTGAAAGGCAGCAAGGGTGACTGTTAGATTTGTGAAGACTAAAGGAAATTATTTCTGCTTTCAGGATTGCCCCTAGTACATGACCTAAGAAACAACAAAACTGTTTAGGTAGATTAGCCCTAGCTAGAAATGAAAAAATAGATAACATCCCAAAGCACTTACTTGGGAATCCCAAGATTTGTTGTTGTGGTTGTTTTTGAAAGGTTTTTCCTATAGGGTGCGTGCACTCACCAGAAAGACAGAGAGATAGAAAGCGAGAAATCACCCCCCAGGGGGGATGGCCACACCACAATCCCTTCTCCTCCATTCTCTTCTCGGGATCTTGGGCACGCACGCACATGCTCCCGGCATGAGTTTTAAACCACCGGGTCTGGGATTCAAACCACAGTCGATCACATGGGAGTCCGGAGACATAGCCATTCCGCTAACTGCTGGTTCTGGAATCCCAAGATTTTGAATAAGCAGAATTGTAATCAACCAATGGAATTCACAGAACTGGTAGAACATTTGTGTCCAGACAACAAACCAGTGCCAGGAACAACTGTGGGGATGTTGTGCAAGTTTAAATGATCATGTCCAAGACAATTAATTGCCTACAGATATTGATAGACTCTTAAACATGTCTGTTGACATAACAGATTTATTCTACTTACTTCATTCTCTTACTAAACCACCTTGAATTCTGCTTGAGAAAATTTGGCTCTGACACAAAATCTCAGGTCCCTCTTTGAGCTAAACAGGGAACTTAAATTCATGAAGTCAGCTGGCCAGGAGCTCGGGATTCCAGCCCGAGACCCATGTAAGAGAGCACCACTACTCCACTGTAGCTGGTTAACAGGTGGAAATGCAGATTTGATAGAACTGAGCCCATTAAGCCCGTCTTTGGCAAGGATCCCTGAAAGAAAGTTAGAAAATAAGAAAATTAATAATTGTTTGGGCGCAGGTGAAAATGAAGAAGGCCACATTTATTCCCATCTGTAGCTTTTCATTTGTACATTTTTATCATGCAATTTTATCACAAGGTTCTGAGCAGTTTCCTGCATCCTTGCCCTCCAAGAATTTATAATTTATGAGATAAAATGTCCACTACACAAATTAAGATACCTTTCATATAGCTGAATGAGATAGCATATTTGAGGTGCCCTGTGTGGCACCCAGTACTTAGTAAAATCCTTAGTAAGTCAGCTGCTGCTACTCTTATTATTGATACAGACTGACATATGGTAAGTGCCCCATGAGCAACTAAAATGGAGTTTCAAGGGAAATTTTAAGGTTAGAAAGCTCATATTTGGACTGATAGTCAGTAGAGTATGCATTTAGGATAAAGTAAATGAGTCAGCATGTCTTCCTGTGGGCAGCGGGTAAAGGTGGTAGTGGGAGACAAGGCTAGACAGATGAGCAAAGCCAGCTAGAAGGGGCTTACGTGGGAGGCAGAGGTCTGAACATCCTTCCTCAGGCAGTGGGCCACCTTGAAACCTTAAAGGCTTTGAGACCAGAGAGCATAAAAGATGGAGGGAACAAAGTTATTTTTTATCTCAATACCAAATATTCAAGTCTTCTGTTCTTACATTTTCTTTGTGCTTTTCTTTTGGTAAATGTTTATTTCTTGGAAATCAAATTTACTGTAGTCCTGCTGGTTTTTATAAATGACTAGGTTAGGAATATTTTCCTGACAATTATGTAATTTACATTGTTTCTTAAGAAACTTAATGTCTTCTAAACATTAATTGCTCAGAATAAGCGATCCCTTCCCTACGTTCAGAAGGCCTGGATTCTGTTCATAGCGCCGCTAAGAGTTCCATGGCCTTGGGAATGACATTTCCCTCTGCCAGGCTTCAGTTCCCTCATTTGTAAACATGCAAGATTACACGAGATTTAATCTAATTTCCCGAAGGGGCCAGATACCGCACCAGCTAGTCTGTTGACACCTAGAGTGCGCCACTTTGAAGGGCACAGTGGACACTATTAGATACCTTTCAGAAGCACATTTTCAGCAGAAGCCAAATCCACTTTTCTGTGAAGGCCATGTCTATAACTGACCTCACCAGACACTGCTGGTGTTTGAAGAAACAGAAAAGAAAGCTCTCTCCAGTCAGAAAAGAGGCTAAACAACCTCCCCAGGGCAGCTAATTTACATGTGGACCAAAGCAAAGTGTTCTTGCACCATCATTTCTAAAGCTCTGAAAAATGATTCTTCAAGGCTCTGGTTGATGAGCCCTAACTCTGGAGGTAGTGTAATAAAGCATTTGTCTGTAGAATCCCAAGCATCTCTCCTTAATTTATCATTTTAGTGCTCCAAATTACTGAAGAGGTAACAAATTCACTGTAAGCAGGTTTCCAATATCCATGATGGTCAAAGAACAAGCTGTTTAGTATGAGCCTTGGCTTTTCATGAGCTGCCTCCCTTCCCCCTGCACTCTAATTGGATCACATATCACTCTTGGAAAAGGAGTCATAAAAGCAAAGGGATTGAGGAAATGCTCTGGCAATTTGCTGTCCCTTCAGCTTTAGTTAATGCTTATGTTAGTCTGTGATCATTCAAACTGTGTTGAAGTAGACGGTGTTCAGCGCTGCTATAACTAGTGCATGGTTGCTAAGCAACCTGCTAAGCTAGATGCCAGCACCAACTTCAGTTGATTTGACCTCCTTAGAGAGAGTGGGGTTAGCACCGGTGCTTTCTGATTTGATCCTCATTTCAGTGGCTGATAGAGGAAGGGAGAGAGCTCGTGGTAAGCAGCAGGTCCTGGGCAGGGTATTTTGTTACACTGATACCTTTTTTAGTCCTCACAGTAATTCAATAAGGTTCATAGGTATATCTCAATTTTAGAGATGAGGAATCAGTGCCTAAATGACTTATGTAACTTACTGCAGGCTACCCAGAAAATAAGACTTGGAACCCAGTACTCTCGTCTAGAATCTTTGTGTCTATGCTTTTATCACCCAGAAGAGACAGTGAGGAGCAAAATTATGATGGAGAAATACAGGAAAGTAAAAGGCAGTTGTTTCAGGAGGGAACCGAAACTTTTAAAAATAGAGGCCAAGGGTCCATGGTAAATGGTTAGTTTAAAAATAGAACTCAACAAATCTAATGGGAGAATTATAATAAAAGTCCATAAATATATGTAATGCATTAAAATGAAAATAACTCCTTGTTATGTTTTATAGTAAAATATGAAATTTCATTAAGAGAGGGTTAGAAAATATGTTTGAAAAATATGCCCATAGTCTGAGGTTGCTAAAATCTGTCTAATCTCCATTGTAGGCCAGGTTATCTCATATTTATTATTCTACGTAGCATTTAATGAGTGCTTATGTTCTAGGCACTGTTTCTGGGGCTTTGCTTATATTAACTCATTGAATCGTTTAATAGTGCTATGGAGCATATACTATTATCATGGCTATGTTATAGATGAGAAAACCAAGACACGAAGGCATAGGGAAATTTGTGCCAGCCTCTGCAGCTAAGATTCTATGCACATTGAACCTAGTATTCTAGTACTAGAGCTGGTGCACTTAACCATAATGTTTACCACCTCCCTACCAAGACCAGTCCCATTTCCAGCAGTGGAGAAGATAAAGGATCAGAATAGGACTTCAATGCTGCTATACACAATTAGTTCTTCTGATTAATTTTTTTAAAATACCATTCCAATAGCTCTAAAGGCATGAGATCAGGTGGCTTCCTATTCAAGACCCCCCCATGGACATACCCTTCTACATGAACCAGTAGTGTACAACACCACAGTCAGCCAATGTCCAGAACCTTCTCTTCTCCATATCCATTGGTTGCTTCTCCTCTCCATATCTATCTCTGCTCCGTATCTTTTGGGCCCCAAAACATCTCCACAGGAATCAGTGGCTATGAGCATATCTGACCCAAAGTTGATGCAATAGTCTTTCTCCCAATTCCATTAGCAGCAATAGCTACAGGAATGGCTTGAACTCCTATTAAGAAGTGGGGCAGTATAAAAATATGAAAAGGAAAGTTGGTTTTGATGAGTATGGTTTGATACTTCTGTCCTCTGTTTCCCACAGTCCAGTTTTCCAAAGTAACAATAAAGGCCAATGGACAGACAGTCTTGTGTTCCTAGTGAAGAGACATCATGGGAGAGAAATGGAATTAAATTCAAGTAACACTTTTGAAGACTTAGTCTGTGTCAGGAACTACTATAAATTCTTACAAGAACCATTGTAGTTATTTATCTTCTTTAAGCTGGCTTAGAGAGGTTGAGTACCATGTCCGAATGTTGCAAAACTATGAAGCGGCAGAGGCTAGACAATAGATTCACATTACTCTAAAGCCTCCATGCAACAGCTGCCACAAACCTTGGCCATCAGAGGGAGCCATTTAGCAAAATACTACTGTCCTCCATTTCCTGCTCTCCCGTAAACAAAGGAGAGGTAAAGAGAGAAATGTGGAAGAAAGCAAGGACTCTCAAAAGAAGTCGAAAAATACAACAGAAGTTTCATCTTAGATAGGAGGCAGTTCAGGACCCCTCGCAGTGGGGAAAGGTAAGAGAGAGCAAGGCAGTTTACATGCACGATGGTGGTTCTCAATGGAGCCAGCCGGACTACTGAATCCTTTAAAAAATGAATCAAGATACTGCACCACCACTACATGTCGTTTGGCCTCCAGTTTCTAATGAGGATCTTCCTCCCACACACACACGCACACCCCGTGCTTCAGTGCCACTCAACCAATTGTTTTGATTTCGTTTTCATTAGCCAGGTTTACTGGGGTAGGAACACAGGAGGGTGAGTATGGCGGGTAATGATTCTTCTTGTAGTACTTTTGTCTATGTAGCAAGAATGATTCATTTTCATAATAGCTGTCAATTCTTTTCTGTTACAGAGGTTCACCAGATAGAGATGGAATTGTAAGTATTTAAATGACCATTTTCAGTTCTCTATATGCTATGTTTAAATTTCTTAAAGTCCCACACATGCACACTTTTATATGTATATATATATCTATATCTATATATAGATAGATATAGATATAGATATATGTATATAGGGAAGAATAGCTTGAATGACTTGTCAGACCTCTGACTGCTATAACTTTCTGTAGTAATTGCTTGGGAAATAAAGGAATTCTTCGTCGAGTTAGACTTACTTATTGCGTTCACCTAGAACCCCTCCCCAAAGTAGGCAATCTGCTAGTTATCAGGACAGTGGGTCAGAAGCCAGACAGTTCATGTAGGGGCTGCTATCATCAACCGTTAGTTCATTCCCAGTTTAATGATGTAAAAGCTCATTATGTGAGAATGTTTTCCTCCAACAGAGGCCACAGAGTCGTAATGGAGCTGAGATCCAATAAAATAGAAGGAAGCTTTTCCCCTTTAGCAGTTGTGCAGCAGATACATTTTCTATATTAAATTCAGAAGTAGGGAATGGTCTTGAAACCACTTATGCCTGAATTTACAGCCTGAAGGGGGAAAATGTGTCCACTGGGTTCAGTTTGAACAGTTACTCTGACTCCTTGCTGTCTGCCAGATTTCTTGCTTTTTAAAGAAGTCTATGGTGCATGGGCTCAGATTTATCCAAGTCGTGCTTATGGGAGTCTGCCCCAACTTTTGAAACGACTTCCTTCGAAGCTAAATTAGATGCCTATTCAGAAGGTTCAAAAGAACAGCTGTTACTGAAAGAAAATGGACTCACATTAGGCTCATTGGACTGAAGTGGGAACTAAAATAAACCTGGTGATTAAAAAAATTTTTTAATCACCCTTTATGATATTAAACTAAAATTGGAGTGTTAATTGCAGCTATAGCAGGCATTTTTCTCCCACACTTGACTCAAGGTTCTTAGCTTTGGGGTGCCTTTTGCATTCATGTGGTTCTCGCCATAAAATGTTAAGAAAATAGATTGAAATTTATCAGACATTGGGTAACACTATAATCAAGGCTCTATTCAGCAGGGGAAAAAAAAGACCCAGAAGACCCAGCTTCTCCTCACCTCTTGCTTCTGGCTCAGAGCCCTCTCGTTAACTCTGTCTCAGGTACTTTCTGCTTCTGTGTCTTTTCTTTGCTTCTGGCTTGGGCCCCTCCCCAGGTTCCCTCATCCTCTCCATTCAGACCTTTGCAAGGCTCTATGGGCTACTCTGCTTTCTAGAATTGCTGCTCCCAGACTGGATTGCCATTTCTTGCTTCTTTCCCTCTGCCACTCTCAGTGATGTCTTTTTTTTTTTTTTTTTTTTTTTTTTTTTTTTTCCACAAAACCCCCCCCTCCCCCCC